>NC_091477.1:32746158-33073658 GCF_036971445.1 Narcine bancroftii | reverse complement strand
TGGCTCGTGACTCCTCCCCCTTTCTTCCCCTTAAAGGCTGTCATGCCACAAGCCTGCCCCCAGTTCAAGTCCAGGTCAGTGTGAGTGACCAACACAGGGATGCTGTCCATCTCTTGTTAATCTGTAAATTGTAAACCTTCAGTCTTGACAGTCTTTGTGTAATTGATCGTGCTTCAATGTCAAGGCAATAATCTAGTATGCTTTCTATGAGTTTCAACTGCACATCAGTAGTACATTATAAAGAGAACATAATTTTTATGAAAATTAAATCTAATCTAATCTAATCAGGAACATAGAACGTTGAGTGTATGTGAGGCATTTCCACAAGTGATTTTTATAACAAATTATGCTGTTATTTTAACTAACATTGTAAAGATTATGCTGAATAACTAAATTTTTTTAAAAATCAAGTGTTTCTTCATGACACCACAAAGTAATGTTAGAACTATAACTTAGCTGAATATCACAAAAATCGGTAAGTTGTTTGCTTAGCAAATGGCAGAGAAACTTTACATTCCACAATGGGATTCTGCAAGGAAATTCCTTATAAAGAATATGTCAAAAAGCATATTCTCTTTTCAAAGGAACCGACAAGATTGTAACATGACAGACTTATTAGATAAAACAAAACATGAATAATATCCACTAGAAAAAGAAAGAAAAGTCACAGTATATTTTCACTACTGTGTTCGAATCTGTGTGAAGTCATTTCAGCTTCACATGTTAAACTGTTCAGTAGAAATCAAATTTGGAATCAAGGCTTGATCAGATTCCAGTGGATGTTTCTTTGTCAAAAGTAATCTCCCTCCTGCTTATGATTGGCACGGTTTGAGTCCAGATTTTGTGCAATAAATACATGGCTAGAGTGGAGAGAAGCTATATTAACCTAACCTATCCATCATACTCTCCAAACACTTTGGGTGGAAATTGATTATTTGTCTGTAAATGCCGAAGAATAGCAGCCACCTGTCTAATTCAGGATGTGTCAAATGATCATTTATTTGGTTTGCATGTTCAAAAAGGCCACATGGTGGCCTATCAAATTAAAAAAAATAACAGAAATATTAGCATCTAAAAGAGAAAGGTACGTCAAAGTAATTTGCTCTGCAATATTTGGATCAGCGACTGGTTCCATTGAGACAAATGGGAGATGATGGCTGCAATGGGCGGCCAATTTCGTCATAGATATTTGGTGGTAGCAGTCAAAGATAAATTTCCCCCTGCCCTATTATCTTTATTTGATAGATCAGTCTGTGCATGTTCATGCAGTGTTCTCCACTGAACAGTCATTTAATCTCCAAACACCCAGCAGTCAGAAAAAAAGGGCTTGCTTGGAGTGAGATAAAAGCAGACAAAAGTTTAACTGTACCCTTAAAGTCACCAATGTAACCTTTTGTCAGATCATTTGGTTAAGAAATAAGTATTTTCAAATAAGAATCTTAAAATTGCATCGGTAGCATGTTTAATCGATCATTCCTCCTCACAGTCAAAGAGAAACAGTTATTTGATTTTGGTCACCAGTGAGAAACACAAGTATGTGGGCTAATGGCTCTTTCCAGCATTTATGCCTAATTTATGCTTATCCTGTCTTTGCAGTATTCTGGGTTACAAACAGACTGCAGATCATTGAATCCAAATCACCCAAATACAAAACTGAACCATCCTAAAAGGGCATTCTTGCAATCTTGCAATGGTCATTGTAATGCTGATGTTAGTAAGCAATTGTGTCCAATCATTAAATAATAATATTATCAATGCTGAGTGTGTATTTTCTGAAATCTTGCCTAAAAATATTAAAAATTACTATAATTTCTAAGTCAGTTTCCAGGTAAAATAGCTGTTGAATAACAATTTTCATCTTTAAATAACTGCATTAAATTGGAAAAAATATTTGTGTGGCCTTTTTAAAAGTTACAGGTTCGTTCATGAGCATCAAATTTCTGCACCAAATTGACACTCGCGAGAATGGTTTTCATTCTAACTCTAACTCCCACATACCTCTCTCACTTCACTACACATTTGCCATTTCTGTACACATGACTTAATTTCACTCAGTTTAATTTCACTTAACTTCACTTCCAAGTAAATGATTCCATTTCGCTTTCCTTCACTTCATTCCACATGAATCCATTTCATTACTTGACTATTCCACCTTCCCTTACTCCGCATGACTCCATTTTACTTTCTACCACTTAACTCCACAAGGGTCCACTTAACATTTTATCGCTTCATAGGATATTTTTTTTTAATGTTTGAAACTCAGTTTCATTTATGATGAAGCAGAGTTCACACCAGGAAAAAAAAATGATTAAAAAATTATTTCTGTTGCCTGTAAATATGGAGTTGTTATTCAAAGCAAGAAGACTTGTATATTTTCATTATTAAGTCTGTAACAAAGAGAAAACAAGCGATGTGAATTTCAAGGAAATACAATGTATTCTGTTCAGATTTATACTAACAACTCTACTAGCTATAAAAGCAATCACAAAACTTTTGCTTTTATTAGCAAAATGCCTGGTAACTACAAGTTTCAGGGTTACCAAGCAACGAAGGGCATAATAACACCAGCTGTAGAAATTCAGTATTATCACTCTGAGCCAATGAATTTTAGTCTAACCAACATTTAATACATAGCAGATCTCAGGAGAGCAAATATAATGGACTTATTCTTTCAAAACGGTTAAGGAAGAGATCATTTCAATTTTTAAGAAAAGGTGAACATTAAGGCAGAGAACATACAAATCATTTGAGGAGCCAAAAGGCACCTCCAATCTACTCTGTGAACCAATATAGACATAATTGGACTCACAGCAACCTGTTTACAATGTGCAATGGATGTTAAACCACAAATTCATTCTCCTTTGTATCCATGATACAAATATCATTTATTTTTTATGAAGCCTATTTCTTGTGCAACCTGTATGCCAAGAGACAAAGCGATTCGAACCAGTGAAAAAAACTGTTTTTCTGTTTCAGATTGAATTACATATCTTGGAACATTGAAAAAAATGTATTTTTGGAAACTATGGATCCAATTTTTTTTATTATTCATGGAATTGGTCAGATGATTTATTGCCAACATTACCAATCAGTTTTGGAGCAGCCTCTGAATTATATCACAGCACTGAATAGCATAAACTCATTAGCAAAAACAATGGTAAAATTTCAAGTCTGACATAAAGCTGCTTTATCTCCATCTCATCCCAGGAACCATATTTATTTGACCTGATATATTCCAGTCCATCCTCAGATAGAATGGCATTAGGGAATTTGGATTATATCAATTCCATAATATTTAAAAAAAAAGATTACATTTAATAAAGATAATATCCTGTCATCAGACAACTCGAACAGCTCAGGCCCACAACATGGGTGAGACTTTTCTTCCTGCATGACCCAGTGAGTTTCTCCTGCACTCTAGTGTATTGGCTACACAAGAATCTTCCTTTTGTTGCGGAGGGCTGAGATATATATGTGATCTTTGTTATCTCGAGTGTCAATTTTTTTCTCCCTCCATCATTTTTGAGATCATTACTCAGGGTGAAGGCAGCTGACAAAACTCAGCAGAAATTATAACTTTATAAGATCAATTGCAAGGTTACAATTCAGCTTACAGTGAAGTGGTATGTAAACACAAAAAAGTTTAGTGCACAGTGGTTGGAGATGTTTCAAAACATTCTTGGAGAAGGTTAGTCAATAGGCAAAATGTGTTATTTTCTAGATAATTTTATCAAGAAGTTGTGGAATACCCCAGATGATCTTTATCTAGTTTTTCAGTGACTCTGGAAATGAAGAACATTTCACAAAAAGTTGTGAAGATTTTGGATATTAGGAGGCATGCCAATGAATATGTTTAACAAAGTGAGACTCTGACCTTCAGCTCCTCTCATGAAAAAGATCCTAAAGGGCAGGTCAAGCATGTACAATAATTATAAGAGGCAAAATTTTTATAGCAATAAAATTAAAACCAAACAACTTAAAAAGGAAATGTTACCATAAAACTACTTTGTTATTAGATTACAAATTTTTTGGTCTGTTAACTGATTGAAGCACTATCAATAACTCCAAAGACTAAAAGTTACCAGACTAATAGGCTTTTATTACCATAAACTGATGGCACTGATGTTGTTGACCCAAGACCCGAGATTGTTCTGGGGGAGGGGTTGCCACCTTTATTAGGGGAATCAAGGTACAATCAGCAAGGGGTGGGACAGCCATGCATATACAAACAGTAATACAGTGGTTCCACCACACTGATCTTCAGATTGGTTTCTGCTGATAAATGAACCATATTGTTTGCATGCAACCATTACAATTCTGCGCCTCACACCCATGCTGACATGTTTGTCCATGGCCTCATGCACTGCCAAACCAAGGCCACCTGTAAATTAGATGAACAGCATCTAATAATCCATACGGGCACTCTCCAATTGGATGGCATTAACATTGACTTCTCCAGTTTCAGCTAGCCCACTATCCCTTCCCTATGCCCCTGTTTTCTTACCTCCAGCTCTCCACCTCTTCCCTCTCCATTCACAGAGCCCACCTCCCCTGTTTACTGTTGTGCCATCCTACCTTTATTCACCTATGAACTCTTGCCTGTGGGTCTATGGTCCTCCCCCTGTCCCTCTTCTCACAATCCCCCCCTCACCACCAGTTTGCTCATACCTTGATGAAGGGCTCAATCCTGAAACATTGTTTATGTATCTTTATCTTTACTATATAAAGTACACTGTCTGACCTGCTAAGTTTCCCCAGCTTTATGATTTCATTCATGTTGTTTCAGGCTTTCATGTTTGATATCTATATTTACTTACTTGATTTTTTTTTCCCAAATTAACCTTGATCAATTCATTTCTGATAAATTGCCTCTCCCAGCTATTACATAGTACAGAGGAAGTAGGAACAGGAGTAGGCCAAAAATGGCCCATCGAGCCTGCTCCGCCATTCAATACAATCATGACTGATCTAATTTATGACCTAACTCCACCTACCTGCCTTCTCCCCATATCCCCCAATTCCTCTATCATGTAAAAATTTATCTAACCAAATTTTAAATATGTTTAATGAGGCAGCCTCAACCACTTCCCTGGTTAGAGAATTCCAAACATTCACTACTCTCTGGGAAAAACTATTTTTCCTCATCTCTGTCCTAAATCTACTCCCCCGAATCTTGAGACTGTGTCCTCTCGTTTTAGTTTCCCCGGCCAGCTCAAAAACCTTCCTACATCTATCCTATCCATACCCTTCATAATCCTATATGTTTCTATAAGATCGCCTCTCATTCTTCTGAACTCGAGTGAATACAATCCTAGACGATTTAATCTTTCATCATAAGTCAACCCCTTCATCCCAGGGATCAAGCTAGTAAACCTCCTCTGGACCGTCTCCAAAGCCAGTATATCCTTCCTCAAATATGGAGACCAGAACTGGACACAGTACTCCAGGTGCCGTCTCACCAGTACCTTATACAGTTGCAACATTATCTCCCTACTCCTGAGTTCAATTCCTCTAGCGATGAAGGCCAACATTCCATTTGCCTTCTTAATAACCTGCTGCACCTGCAACCTAACTTTTTGCGATTCATGCACAAGAACTCCCAAGTCCCTCTGCACAACAGCATGCTGTAGTTTTTCACCCTTTAAATAATATTCAGCTCTTTTATTTTTCTTGCCAAAGTGGATAACCTCACACTTACTAACATTGTACTCCATCTGCCAGACCTTTGCCCAATCATCCAGCTTAACTATATCCCTCTGCAGACTCTCCACATCCTCATTACAGTTTGCTCTTCCACTCAATTTGGTGTCATCCGCAAACTTGGCGACACCACATTTTGTCCCCTCCTCCAAGTCATCAATGTAAATGATGAACAGTTGTGGGCCTAACACTGACCCCTGCGGCACCCCACTTACCACTCTCTGCCAACCTGAAAAACTCCCATTTATCCCGACTCTCCGCCTCCTGTCAGACAACTAATTTTCAATCCAGGCCAATATACTTCCCTGGACTCCACTTTCCTGTAACTTACTGATAAGTCTCTTGTGCGGCACCTTATCAAACGCTTTCTGGAAATCCAAATATACAACATCAACCTGTTCCCCTCTATCCACCACACCCATTATATCCTCAAAGAATCCTTACAAGTTTGTCAAACAAGATCTTCCCTTTCTAAAACCATGCTGCGTCTGCCTGATTGAACCCTTACGTTCCAAAAGTTTCACTATTTCATCTTTAATGACGGCTTCATTCCTGAGGCTGATCAATTAAAAAGCGTACTGTTGATTTTGTGGAAAATATATGCCTATTATCTCCAATTGAACACAGAGCTCCTGATTAGAACAACAAATGCAGAGGAGAACTATATTTCCAATCATCAAATATGGCTCTGAAAACCTGAACAAGATTGTCACTCAAGAGATTCAAATTCCAAAACTACTAAAACCCAACAGCAATAGAAATGGTTACTTAAACAAAAGTTACTTTCAATTTTTTTAAACATAAAAACAGGATCAAATTTCAACTTATTACTATTAACTTAACCCCCTTCTAATTCTAAGCGCATGTGTATATGTTCAGGAAAGTTCTTTGATTCACAGTCCAATCTCACTTCTCATTCCTCGAAGTTCACCCATAACAGGCAATTCTTATACTATGCACAGAATTTAACATATATGAACTTTCACCAATCTCTGGTACTTAAATGGTTACTGCTCAGGAAGGTTCTTGTTGGTTTTGTTGCTCGTTGGTCACTTCAGTGTCTTGCCAAAGAAATTTTCCCCATCAGGGTTGTCCAAATGATAACCTCTTCTTCTGCAGGTCACCACAGAGTTCCTTTTGTTACCCTTATGTCAGGTGAAACACTCCAGCCAGCCATTTCCTCTTGTATGGACCAAAAGAGTTTTCAACAGGCTGAACTCAGAACTCAGAACTGGTCTTCGAAAAAGGGTTTCAACAAGCTGACAGCTTGCCTTGTCTGCATAAGCCAGTTCTCTCTCTGTTTGGTCTTTTTTCTCTCTCTCTGCTTGCAAAACCACATGATCTTCTTAGAACAGCAAATTGCAACCAGACAGATTGCGGAACCAGACCCAATCTTCTGAGTCTGTTCATCTGTTGCTTTCAAAACAATAATCCATTATTCCACAGCATGTCTAATTAACACCTACATATGAAATCTCTATGGGCATTCTTCAAAGATTTTGCAAAGGCATTCGGAGCCTGGACTGTCTGGCTTGAGCAAAGCTCTGGCATTTTAAATGAGATCTGTTTTGTGAAATGTTTGTGTTGGTTTGTGACCTACACTACCCCCACAATCTATCTCCTTCAAAAACATATCTATATACAATATAAAATATAATAAAATCCCTCGCATCGGAAAACATCTTATCCTAATCCACGTATTCTAGGTCCTTTCTCATTTCCTCAAAATTGGTCTTTCTCCAACTGAGAAACTCAATCTGAGGCCCAGACCTATTCTTCTCCATAATTAACTTGAAACTAATGACATTATGATCAATGGACCCAAAATATTCTCCTACACATATTTCTATCACTTCTCCTGCCTGGTTCACTAATAGAAGGATTGTACTCCCTGGAGTTTAGAAGATTGAGAGGGGATCTCATAGAGACCTATAAAATTCTGGCAGGACTGGACAGAATGGATGCAGATGGGATGTTTCCAATGATGGGAAAATCCAGAACCCGGGGCCATGGTTTGAGTATAATAGGCAAACCATTTAGGACCGAGATGAGGAGGAATTTCTTTACCCAGAGGGTGGTGAATCTGTGGAATTCATTGCCACAGAGAGCAGTAGAGGCAGGTTCATTAACAATATTTAAGAGGGAATTAGATATATTTCTTCAGTATAAGGGTATTAAAGGTTACGGAGAGAAGGCGAGGACGGGGTACTGAACTTTAAGATCAGCCATGATCTCGTTGAATGGCGGAGCAGGCTCGAAGGGTCGAATGACCTACTCCTGCTCATATCTTCTATGTTTCTATGTCCAGTATTGCATACTCTCTAGTTGGTACCTCTATATATTGAACTAGAAAACTTCCTGAACACAATTGACAAATTCCATTTGGATCCCTTGCCCACTAACTATTGTGCATTTTAATAGTTTATTTATCTGTTTCATGCATTAAGTAACTGCTCTTAACCAGGGGGTATATGAAGGTGAAAAAATAGATGTCCATTGAGGAATCTTGTCCACCTTGACAAATCTGATGTCATTGAATACCTTTCAGGATTTTTCCAGAATCAATACAGTAAGATTATTGCACAGTTCAGCTTTTTCACCCATCCAACATCAGGGATAATTCAAATTGTTCTTACCTTTAGAGTCCCTGTTTCTTGACTAAAATTTCCTCCAAGATGGCTTCTGACAGTGAAGTCCTCTGTTTCTCTGATTAGTATCAAGGGACTGATACCATTGTATTAATAAGGTGCCAGAGCAGTTGGGAATTTTCCTTCTTTGCCAATTTGGGGTAAATATGAATTGCAGTGAAAAGAAGCAATCCAAAATTATGAATTAATTTTATCAGAAATCCATCCACTTTAGAAAAGGAATTCAAAAATGCATGTGATAATAAATGCACAGAAGCTTCTCAAAAGTGAGTCCACTCTATTGAAATCTAAGACACTGAAATCTGTCTATTCTAAATCAATCAATTATTAGCCTAATTTAAATTTTACACTACAATTTTTATGGAAGATGCCATTCATGGTATTATCAATAACCAACCAAACGAAAAGAGTTTCAAATGATACTGTAAAAGAAACCAAGAAAAACAACAAAAGCACCTGAAGAGTACTGGTTGTCAACTCTACCTTAAGATTCTGCTATTTCCTGCTGAAATCATTTTTTAAAAAAATCAAAGAACTTCACTTATGTAACTGAGAACCACAAATGATTTAAGCGTCGATACTACTTTGGGGGAGTCTGCTTGAACTCTGCAGATGTCAAAAGCATACTTCAAGTACAATTTAGCAATCTGACTCCAATTTCTACTGCCTCAATAAAAATGGTAATTCTACACAACGAGAAAGCAATCACAATCTTTTTTAGAAGTTAGAAGCCAATAGAGTTTCACTAAACTTGTTCAGAAACATTCAAGTGAACTAGGACTTTTGAGCATCATTATAATTTACTCTGCAACTTGCTGAATAAGTCTTTATAGAAACAAGTTTTTGAAGCTTTCGATTCAGTTGTCATAGATGTCAGTGAAATGTAGCAAAGTAAGACAAGAAGGAACATTAAAGCTAAGAACAACTGATGGAGAAACACAGCAGGTTGAGCAACTGTTGAGGGGAGAAAAGCAACTGTCAACATTTCAGGTCAAGACACTGCATCGGGACATTTCAACCACACTAACACTATATTGCTGATGTCATACGCATGAAACAAAAGTAAGAGCAGTTATAAGGAAATCGAGTGTTCGCTTTTTTTCCAAATCAAAGAAGGAGGAATGATGGCTAAACTCAACAGCAAAGCACGGCAAAAATTATTTTAAAAACTAAGCAAAAATATTATGAATTAGGAGAATAAGCACATAAACCTTTACTTGGCAAGTGAAGACAAGGATGATAAATGCAATTAAAACAGAAGCTGACGTCCTAACATATAATCAAAAAGAGTTTAATGATATTTTAAGACAATATTACACAAAGCTATACAAATCATATTATTAGGAGATGATAATGAGATGGATGAGTTTCTAGAGAACATTAAGCTTCCAAAATTAGAGGTAACAGAACAGACAGAGTTAGACACCTCATTCACAAGAGAAGAAATTGAGCTCTGAACACTCTCCAGGCTAATAAGTCTCTGGGAGAGGATGGGTTCCCGCCTGAGTTCTATAGACAATTTAAGGATCTGATAATGCCTCTTATAATGGATGTGCTAGACCGGACAATGGAGACTCAGACTCTCCCAGACTCTTTCTCAACAGTTATTATTAGTGTTTCCAAAAAGCGATATCAAGATTATAATATCTTTTCCAATCGCTGTCTATTTCTTTTCTGAAAAATTTCTTTAAATTATATTAAGCAATTCCTATGGAGCAATAAGGTGCTGAGAATATCATTGGAAAAATTAACGTGGGATTATAAGACAGAAGGATTTAGGCTACCAGATTTTAGAAAATATTATTTGTCAGCACAAGCCAAGTTTCTTTTCTCTTTCTTTGAGGAAGGTACCCCCCCCCCCCACTCAACTCATGGATTTGAATGGGATTATATTCAATGAAAGAGGGGACAGTGAAGAATTTTATTTAATGTGGCGTCAATATGGCAAGAGCATGGCAAGAAATCAATGAGTGTACAGGGAAAAAAACAAGGATATCTTTAAGAGCACCATTATGTAAGAATGTGTTGTTGCTTATGAGTATAGGTAACAGAATATTGAACTGCTGGTATGACAAAGGAATAAGATACATTGAAGACTATGTCTATCGATTAACTAAATCAGAAACAGGGAGTAGCTAATGGAACTTTCTTCTGTTTCCTCCATCTAAGATCATCCTGAGAGAAGGATGGAGGCCAATGTTGGTCCCACCTGAAATTAGTGAAATGGAATGAACAATCTGGCTAAGGAATACACCCAAATTCATAACAAAAATGTATTATGCTCTCCAGCGTTAAACTGTAAAACCAGGTTCACAGAGATCAAGAGAGAGATGTGAGTCGGATTTAGGCATTGTAATATCAGAAAGATGTTGGTCTGACCAGTGTTTGGATAGTATGATATCAATTATAAAAGCAAGATATGGACTGGTTCTGTCTAACTTCCTACACCAATTATATCATGTCACGGAAGCTTCATTGGTCAAAATCTGAAATATTGGAGATGTGTTTTTGATGTGGGATTGAAACAGGAACGTTTTTACATGCTACATTGTTGTGTGTGAAGGTAAGGCCTTTTTGGTAAGATATTGAAGAAATATTAACAAGAATAACAGGGATGACCATTGCAGATGACCCGGAGCTTTATCTTTTGTGTAATTTTATTGAAATAAGTGATAAATTAACTCAATTCCAGACTTCTTTTATCAAAGTAGCTTCAGCAGTGGCTAAGAAGTGTATTACAATCTCCTGGAATTCCGACTCTCCCTTACTCAAACCACAATGGACTGCAGAGATGAATAGTTGTATACCTATGGAGAAAATTGCATACAATCTAAAAAATAATATGATTTATTTGTCAAGATATGGCAGCCATATTTGGACTATATAGAGGCCCAATTATAATAATGATAATAATAACAGATGTTTTACAATATAAGCAGATGTGATTTCCCCACATAGATTTTTACAGATTTTTTATGGATAGTATAGATGTAAGCTCTGACACTGTGTATTTTTATATTTTGTAGGGAGGGGGGAGAGGTTTTTCTTCATTTTTTGAATGAAAAAGTTTAATATATTGTGAAATTGAAGATTATAAAATATGAAAAATAAAATATTAATAAATACAGCAAAGCATGGCGACACAGTTAGGGTAGCGGTTAATACTTTGCTGTAGTAGCACCAGTGACCAGGGTTCGAATCCGGCTCTGTGTGTATAGAGTTTTTACATTCTCCCTCTGTATGCAGGGGTTTCCTCTAGGTGTTCTGGTTTCCTCCCGGCCTTCAAAACCTATGGGGGTTGTAAATCAATTGCGTGTAATTGAGGGGCATGGACTTGTGAGTCGGAAGTGAAAGTCACCGTGCTGTACGTCAAAATTTAAAAATTAAAAGTTAAGTCAAGTCAATTCAATCATGCTTCAGTAGCATTGTCACAGGAATACTAGTTGCTCCAAAGATAAGTACTTCTTCTCCACACTCCACTCCACTCTGCGGTCGTTCTCAAATATTGGAATTCGTACAAAATGCTTCTATGTATCTATCACTTTTAAATCACTGTGGAAGAGTTTTCATGCAACAATCGAACAGAAGTTGTGAAACAACCTTGGAGTCAGGACAGGATCAGATTCTTGATTGTTTCAAAGTTGTCTGCATCCACTTGGGTTTACAACTGCACAATCTCAGCCCATTCAAGTACAATATTAGCCAAGATTGTGGAGGGTTTGTTGAACTTCTGGATATGTTCTTTTTAAATAATGCAGCCTTATAATAATTTCAGAATATAGCTCATATCAACTTTTTTAATCTACCAACTAAGAACAGAGCTTTGTACGTCCACACAAAGAATTGCAAGGACAATTGGCAGGAAAGGTGACTTGATGAGAGCCAACTGACCAAATAATTAATTTAAACATAAAAAATGTATTTTGTATCTTGCTGAAAAAGACAATGTTCTGAAATCAAAGATGATGATAAAACATTCAATTTTCAGCTTGAGAATAGCTATTTAATTCCTTCAATCAGGAAGTGTCAGGTTTTGCTCTTGCAAAGTAGAATGAAGTTTTGACAAGAGGATTCCCGCTTTCCTAAAGCCTGATAAAGAATCAGTTATAGCATTTAGATAGTTGAATAAACTATCCAGATGTTTTTTTTTAACTTTGCTGGTTGTGACACAGGATTGTGACAGAGGTGCACCAAAGAAGAGGTACAAGGACTGCCTAAAGAAATCTCTTGGTGCCTGCCACATTGACCACCGCCAGTGGGCTGATATCACCTCAAACCGTGCATCTTGGCGCCTCACAGTTCGGCGGGCAGCAACCTCCTTTGAAGAAGACCACAGAGCCCACCTCACTGACAAAAGACAGAGGAGGAAAAACCCAACACCCAACCCCAACCAACCAATTTTCCCCTGCAACCGCTGCAACCGTGTCTGCCTGTCCCGCATCGGACTTGTCAGCCACAATCGAGCCTGCAGCTGACGTGGACTTTTACCCCCTCCATAAATCTTCGTCCGCGAAGCCAAGCCAAAGAAGAAGAAGCCTCAAGTGGCTTCAGACAATTTGCTTAAGCTACAGTCCAGAGCTCAAGCAAAGCTTTATTTGCCAAAAATTTCCCTTAGCAGGAGGATGGACAAACAGGGCATGAGACAGTTTTTGACCTCTGAAGCTGCTCATGTTGAGAGTGAAGCCGGAGTTAGTGATGGGTGAGAGATGAAGCAAAAGTAACATTGCAACAGCGGAACAAATGTTTAGCACGAGGCAGAAGATGAAGCAATTTTAAGGGAAACCTTTGGCTTTCCTGATCATAAAGGAGGCAAAAAGGATCACAGCTCATTCTGCTGAATAAAGCTGTGAGGAAGATTATCTCATGGATTGCTTGAGGCACAAGCTGGCTGTAGAGTTGCTCACATTAATTTTATTGTTTTAATTTAGAGATACAGCAGTTACTGCCCTTCTGGCCCATGAGTCCATGTTGCCTAAATACACCAATTAACCTACAAACCACATATGTTTTCGGAGGGTGGGAGGAAACCGGAGCACCCGAAGTAAATTCAAGTGGTCACAGAGTAAAGGTACAACTCCTTATAGACAGCACTGGATTCAATCCCACTTTGCTGGAGTTGTAATTGTGTTGCTAAGCTAATCAATGTGCTAAGGGCCAGTTTTGCACTATTCAACATATTGCTTCAGAGAGCACAGACTAAATGAACCAAGGATTAGAATAAACCATCTTCCCAACAAATTCATCATTCAAACAGACTAATGAGATTAACGTAGTTTTTTTTTAAATAGCTTGTCAGAGAGATGTAGATAAATGGTGGATTCTATTATATGTTTTCCTCCGTTTATAATTTGTCATGAATTATTTGATGAAAGCAATAGTCCTTGAAATTAAAGATCGCATCAAAAACTGTGCTTAGCAGCAGAAATTGCCATGTCATTTTCTGATGAAGAATCCCTCTCTTCTGATCTTTGTCCATCAACCTCTCTATTGGATTTGGGTCAGTAACCTGCCTTATTTCCTTTCCCATTTTGCCCCTCCATCAAATCATCAGCACTTAGGTATTAACCAATCCAACGATGAAGTCTCGGTTTCATATTGAATATTGACACGAATCCTTAATACCCTCTTCACCTTATCTCCAATGACTACATGGTCAGGAATTCCTCCACTGTAGACGCAAGTTCTGAAACACACGAGAGCTACTTTCTATTGCCTGCCACTTCCTAATATTGTATGTTCACTTCTCTTGCAAGAAGAGAATAAAGAAACCTTAAAGAATGAGTGGAAGAGATGAATGAAGGGAATTTGTTGAGGGCGATGATGAGGTGGTGTCTCCTGGTCCATTACCTTCTATCCTGAGGCCATTTAAATGCTCAACCAGACACTACATAAATGTTGTCAATGACACAGTTTTGCATTTCAGGTATTCAACACTCAACAGCCATTATTTTTCCTAACAACTATCAGGCTCTTGAACCACCCCGTTCTTTCCTAACCACAACACTGCTCCAGGAATATTAAAGATTTGTCTGCACTATTGTAGCATCTCTTTTTTTATTTGCATGAACTGCAAATATTAATATGTATCATTATTTAATATCTTTTCTATTAAGTGACAAACTATACTTATTGTTTGTTAGTGTGTTTTACAGACCCGTGAAGCTACAGAAGGCAAGAATTTCAGTGTATTTGTGCTTATGTAACATAACCATAAACCTCTCCCTGAATCTAAAGGGATCTCTTCAGATCCTCTCTGAATCCTTTACTCTTTACATTTAAGTCTATGCCATCTAGTTTTATTCCCTTATTTCTGTTCTAGAATCTTATTCGTCTAATGTTAAAACATGGCTGAACTGAAAAATAACAAATATCAGAAATGTTTGGAGTTCCTTCCATTAGTTGACCCATTCCACCTCCTGATGCATGAGCAACTGGCAAGTTCAAATTCGGGCCAAGATTTGTATTGCATTGGCCATCCATGAGATAAATGAAGTAGAATTAATGGGTGAGGAAAAATTGGATTAGAAAATACATTTTATTTTAAAGTTATCCTTATTTTCATGTGGAATCACTGATAGTAGTAATCAAATAGTAAAGAAGAGAAACTTGAGAATCATGGAAATAGTTTGAACAGTATAACAAATATAGATAAGCATATCCCATTTGTATATGAGCCGAGTGGAATTCCTAATGAGAAAATTTGTAACCAGGAGCTAAATATTATAGACAGAATGAGTATACAGTGTAAGATTGTTAAAACAGATTTTAAAATAGAACCAGATTTTGTACCCTAATGGGTTTTAGCATTTGGACATAATTTCAATTGAAGTATCCTCAGAAACTTATCCAGTGTGATGTGCTGGTTAAATTCACAGCTAAATATTTAAACTATTCTTTATGATAATGGCAACACATTACCTGAAGTCAGCAAGACTGTTCATACCCTTATTGTGAAAATCTTTTATTGTTTTGATTCACCTTATAACAGGAAAATTATGACTTCCCAGAAGCAAAGAAAATTTAAAAATCTGAAGGAAAAAAGATGACTGGACCATGCTTGTTCAATCATAAATAGCATGTAAAATGAACCTCTCATTTGCATAAAAATATTGTATTATTTCACCCAGGATAGGACAAACAGAAAACAAAATAGTCAAAAAATTGGAAAGAGTAAGAAAAAATAATGTTATCTATGCAAGTTTCAAAAGTTTAGTTGTCTAAATATGGGATGTAATTATACCATTTAGATTCCTAATCATCAAAAGAGAGGGGATAAGGGATAGAAAGAGGGAGAGGGAGGTGAGAGACAAAGAGCAAGAGGATAGTTAACCATTCCACCCTTCAACAAATGTGGAAACACAAACCAAGAAACATCCAGGGGATCTATTTATAAATTGTATTTTTTCCACAAGTTGCATTTATCCCAGGGCTGTTTTTTTTTTCATACTGGAGAATGATGGAGTATATAGAATACATCAGTCAGTGAGTCACAGAATATGTATAATCAGATAGTGTAGTCTAATTTTTCAAATCCTTACAGTTAGAAATTAAGAGGGAAATTGTACTGTCTTCTATTACAATCGGAACAGTAGAGGAGTTTGTAAAATTAAAATTTCAATATATTTTAAGTAGCAAGTATACATCCAGATATTTCTTCAAAGTCTTTGTTACATAAAATATGTATGGAATACTAAAGAATGTTGAACAATATTTTTATTGAATATTCTATCATTTGTATGTGTTCATTTCTGAACTATTGATCACCATAGCTGTTTGTTTATATATTGAAATTATGTTCAAAGGAACTCACACACTGGGATCATTCACTGATATATATATATATATATATATATATATATAAAATATGTATAGTATATTTTTGCAATTAAATCAGTAGAATTAAAACCTAGAATTCTGTGCCATCCATTTTACATCTGCCATCTCCTCAGAAAGCCTTATTTGAAAGAAATGATTTTGATCATTCTTCTTGCAGTTTTTTTCTGATTCAGAGTCCCCTATTCCACACACAAACCTGCGACTAATAGCACAGTAAATATGCAGACCCTCCCATCTCAACAACATTATTCAGTATTCATCCAGATGATTTAGGTTGACCATATTGATATTCCTTCCTTTCAGGATTGGCCCTCAGTTCAGCTTTCCAGATCCACAGAGAATTATAGCTGAAATCATAATTTACAATACATTTATGGAATGAGCCATTACCTCTGTAGACAGAATGTCTGTACAATCTTTTATCTCTCTCCTGCATTATAGCAGAAGCAAAGCACTCTCAAAAATAAACTCCAAAAATAAAAAAAAACAAGCTAAAATGGAAGCCTATTCTAATTGGATGTCATTAAAAAAACAATTTCCTTACTAGGACAATAGTTCCTGGTAACTGCACATAAGCGGAATTAATGTAAAATGATAAATTGCACATTATTTTATTCATATTTAAAAACAAAACAGCATTGTTTTCCTGAGGTATGCAGCCCCAGAAGTAAATTACAACTTCTCCCTGATTGAATGCCAGCAGTCAGGAAAGGATCTGGTATTGCAGCTATGTCATTATTAATTTACTTTATAAATGGACATGAGTTCAATGCACTGCTTCAAATTTACGAGCTCTGAGACCCAGGATTGTGAATACCAATATGAAAGGTGTCATGGTGAAACTGACGCATAGGGAGGAAAGAAATTAGTCTTCTGGTCCATCATTTGCAGGGTAATGGAAGTATTGAACTGAGCTGCCATTTCATGGAGAAATGTTAAAGCTGCTAAAAATAGGGCCACAGCAGGAGCATGATTCACAATCAAGGTGAGTGAAATAATTAATAAAAGTAATTTAAAAGGCAACAACATTTTCCAGTAAAATGGGACAAAATCACAAATTCATAATGAAAGAAAAGGAGCAATTTAAACTGAAATGAGAGGTTCTAAATGAACTAAAATTCATTTTGCAGTTCTGGATAAATCTGCAAAAACTTTGAAGTCAATCATCAGCTAAGGAAAGTGTCATATGGAGAGATGGTGATTACATGTCAAACCACAGAATGTTGGGATGTGACTTTCCATTGAAATGCCTGTTAAAATCCAAGCCATTATGGGATGGTAAAGTGTAGAAAATTAGTGCTTTCTACCAGGAAAAGAGAAAATAAAATATCTCTTTTTTTTATGTCTCAGTGCCCAGCTCAAGAGCAGAGATGAATTAGGACTAGGGCTTGTTACTACCCAGCTGGGTGCAGTTGATCGACACAGGAAGAGGAAAAGAATCATACCACAGCACACACATGCCATGAATAAAACAGGGCAATCACCTTCAAAAAAAGTATGTATAGGTGGCTATCAAGTTTAGACAGAACTATGAAATTAAATTTGATTGCAATTTTAAGAAGTAAGTTATGTACAATAAAGAAATATTTTAAAGCACATTACATGCTATAAATACAATTTTAAATAATAAATCAGTAATATACTTTCTGTGCCAGTGAATGACAAATAATTTATTTCATAAATTAATTTTAATAATAAGTCCCAGCAAAAGACAGCCACTGCACATGAATTTGGTGATCAGGCACAACCTGCAAATAGGAGTGCTGTTTAAAAATGATCAAATAACTGTACCAAAACAAAAAAAAAATGTTGGAGCTGTTGTTATTCAAAAAGTTTAGAATTCATCAATGTGTTAGAATTCATCAAACTTGGCTTCAGTTATTTGAGGTCAACAATCCATTGATCAATGGGGGATCAGAGGTGGAGAGGATGAGCAAATTAGGTTCTTGGGAGTCACTATCTCGGAAGATCTTTCCTGGAACCAATACACCAATGGCATCATGAAGAAAGCCTCTACTTCCTCAGGAGTTTGCGGAGGAGCTAGTGGAGTTGTTCAAGTGAACCGGTACGGACTTGAAGGGCCGACATGGCCTGTTTCCGTGCTGTAAACGGTTATATGCTTATATGGTTAATAATCACAGAAGTTATAGGCAAAGTAAAAATAATGATATAAACCACAATGGACTTGTAGGCATTTTTAACTTAGTGTAGAAACACCTCAGCAGCAACTGCAGTAACTCACAGGGCAACAATTGTTTTCAAAAGGTGTGCATATTGAATATAAATTGGGGATTATGATAGACAACTTCAAATTGAACATAACGATCATTTCAAATTTGCTGCATCAAGGAGGAAATTAGAGAAATTTTAAATTGACTTTTATTGAATTTAACATGTTTAATCGTATAATGATACTGACACAACCATGAACCAAGCTCTAAGGTTGACTGTACATGTTGCACAACAAACGTGAGGAGCCCAGGGTTTGTCTTAGTCACAAATTTTACAATTTGTGCTTTCTTAATGTGCAGTCATGCTACATCTTTGAGCCTTAAGCATTTACTCAGCACAAGAAGGTATCACAGCTGTTGCGTCATTGATGAGACAGTTCTGCTGTATTAAATCTTCCTAATGACAAAAATTGCTATTGTTAAGTACACTTAGTATGCTTCTTCTTTTCTTCCTTTGGCTTGGCTTCGCGGACGAAGATTTATGGAGGGGTAATGTCCACATCAGCTGCAGACTCGTTTGTGGTTGACAAGTCCGATGCGGGACTGGCAGACACGTTTGCAGCGGTTGTAAGGGAAAATTGGTTGGTTGGGGTTGGGTGTTGGGTTTTTCCTCCTTTGTCTTTTGTCAGTGAGGTGGGCTCTGCAGTCTTCTTCAAAGGAGGTTGCTGCCCGCCGAATTGTGAGGCGCCAAGATGTACGGTTTGAGGTGATATCAGCCCACTGGCAGTGATCAATGTGGCAGGCACCAAGAGATTTCTTTAGGCAGTCCTTGTACCTCTTCTTTGGTGCACCTCTGTCACGGTGGCAAGTGGAGAGCTCGCCATATAACACGATCTTGGGAAGGCGATGGTCCTCCATTCTAGAGACGTGACCTACCCAGCGCAGTTGGATCTTCAGCAGCGTGGATTCGATGCTGTCGGCCTCTGCCATCTCGAGTACTTCGATGTTAGGGATGAAGTCGCTCCAATGAATGTTGAGGATGGAGCGGAGACAACGCTGGTGGAAGCGTTCTAGGAGCCGTAGGTGATGCCGGTAGAGGACCCATGATTCGGAGCCGAACAGGAGTGTGGGTATGACAACGGCTCTGTATATCCTAATCTTTGTGAGGTTTTTCAGTTGGTTGTTTTTCCAGGCTCTTTTGTGTATTCTTCCAAAGGCGCTATTTGCCTTGGCGAGTCTGTTGTCTATCTTGTTGTCGATCCTTGCATCCGATGAAATGGTGCAGCCGAGATAGGTAAACTGGTTGACCGTTTTGAGTTTTGTGTGCCTGATGGAGATGTGGGGGGGCTGGTAGTCATGGTGGGGAGCTGGCTGATGGAGGACCTCAGTTTTCTTCAAGCTGACTTCCAGGCCAAACATTTTGGCAGTTTCCGCAAAACAGGACGTCAAGCGCTGAAGAGCTGGCTCTGAATGGGCAACTAAAGCGGCATCGTCTGCAAAGAGTAGTTCACGGACAAGTTGCTCTTGTGTCTTGGTGTGCGCTTGCAGGCGCCTCAGATTGAAGAGACTGCCATCCGTGCGGTACCAGATGTAAACAGCGTCTTCATTGTTGAGGTCTTTCATGGCTTGTTTCAGCATCATGCTGAAGAAGATTGAAAAGAGGGTTGGTGCGAGAATGCAGCCTTGCTTCACGCCATTGGCTGTATCTGTTCTGACCTTGTTGGTTTTCGTCCAGTTGGATAACCATGTTGAGGAACTTTGGGGGGCATCCGAGGAGCTCTAGTATTTGCCAAAGCCCTTTCCTGAAGAACATGCGTTCAATCAATACAATGCGCACCATCTGTATATCTGACCTGTTTTTATAGCCTGTCCACATTTATCCCAGGCCTAAGACAACTGATTTTTGTGATATGTTTTTATTTCAGCCACAGTGTTTACAGATTTTTGTGATTTACCCCTAAGACAATATTTGCATAGCACCTGCACTGAGGGCATACCCAGGCTGTTTCCTTTGTGGGCAATATACTACTAGACCTAAAAATATAACAGCAAATCACAAAAACAGGTTATATCTAAAAGACGGTGCACTATATGAAAATTTTAAAGTGATTTCCTTAATTAGCAGCCCATAATCCATGAAATACACCCAAAAGTGTCCTGGAAGCAAAGTCTTTGTTGTCCAGTATAACCTGAGTCAGGCTTCTACCTTTAATAAAGGTCAAAGGTCAGACAGGTAAATTCCACAAAGGTGGTTTAAAGTCGGACTAATTCTCCACCTGATGGCAATCAAATAACATACAAGAAATTCATACAAGGTGAATTTTCCACTGCCAGAATCATGTATTAGGAAGAGAGGCAAGGATAAAAATGAAGAAGATATACTCAAATGTACTAAGCAAACTGATATTAAACAATGATATTTTCTTTTTTTTCTCTCCAATTGTACTGTGATAGAGAATTCCAAGCTGAATGTCCACAGCTGGAGCTTATTTGCATGTAATTTCAAACACTTCCAAAAAGAAACAACTTATATTAAAAAAAGAAATCTAACTAATGATGTGCATGACTGAGTTGAAATTATTTCACAATCTCCAGGAGATTATCTATTTACCAATAACAGCATGATGTGCAGGTGTCAGAAAAGGGTATGAAGACTTTACATCTTAAAGCATACTCTTTTTTTAAATAGATATTGTCAAAACCTAAAAGAAAACAATTTTATTATGAGATTAGAGCCATCGAGTCATAGCACAGAAACAGACCCTTCAGCCCAACTCATCCTTTGCTGAGCTAGTCTCACTTTCCTGCATTTGGTTCATATAATTCAAAACCTTTCTTATCCTTACCTGTCCAAATGTTTCTTTTAATGCTGAAATTGTGCCCACCTCAACCTCTTCCTCTGGTGACTCATTCAATATATGGACCATCCTCTCTCTGTGATAAACCTACCCCTCAGGTTCCCTTTAAATGTTATTCCTCTCACTTTAATAATATACCCTCTATTTTTAGAATCCCCTGCATTAGGAAAAAGGTCTGTAACCATCCACTTTAACTATTCTCCTCATGATTTTATAAATATGTCTGAGCAAGTAGCATAATTTAATGTGAACTGTGTACCTCCCAGTGTTATTATAATTACTCAAGCAAGTACAAGCCACTCGCTTTGGGGCTGAATGGGTAACAACTTGACGACAGATTCCTTCCCACTTAGTTGAATAATGTTCTGGAGGATAACTTTCTTCATTTTCCAACTCTCTTGGGAAATCATTTAAAAATTTTAAGCTTACTTTTGGCAAGGGCCAAATAAATTAAGGAACATGTATAAGAATAAAAGTGAGGAAAATGCACGTTAAATTTAGACTGTGCTGAAAAACAGGAACAAGTTGTCATTTCATCACCAATCCATGTCTATTGATCCATTGCAGACTGCACACAAATTCCAAGCTGTGACCATCTATCCTGATTTCCAGAGCCTTGGGTGCTTATTGCAATTTCCTGGGCACTAACATATTTTATGAATGGCGAACACCAGTTTTGCTAAAGGTAACATCTTCCTTTAAAGAAGAGGTCCATATAAATGTTAAAGACATTCCACAAGTTGACAAGGTTGAATCAGGAAGAGCCATCCCAGCATACCTTCTTACTCTCTGTTAGTGCTGTTCAAAGGGGTCAACAATTACTTACTGATTTGTTAGTGATATATTGGTAGGTGGATAGCCTAAATCTTAAAATGAGGCTGGCAGACATTTCTATGCTAGAAGGGATTCAACTTCAGTTCCTGTGCAATGCTGGATCTTGACTCCTTGGATGTTTTGTGGTAAGCTTGCCAATGCACCAATATGCAAGCATAAACCACTCGCTTTGGGGCCTGTCTGGGTGATCTCATCACAACAGATTCCTCTGCTCTTTGGTTGAAAAATGTTCTGGAGCCATAAGGCAAATATCAAGAGCTAAAACCCAGATTTTCCTTCAACCCCAACATGCATGCATAGACAAGGTAGAGAGATGAAGAATGGTAATATATCCTTAGAAACAGGAAGCACCATTTAGGCTCCTGACATGCACGAGCAGGAGAAAGTTTTTAAAAATGCATTAATCCCCATGGACATGCACACAACAAAGAAAAATGTTCAATGATGCACGGTCATAGTGAATATACTTTCATATACTATCTACACTGCCAGCCTCACTCACTGTCTAATTAATGCCAATATGTACACAAAAGTGCTGGTGAAATAGCAGGTAGGGGACGTCCCTGCTATTACAACTGTCAATGAAGCACCTTCGCTCTGTCCACTGTAACATTGGGGATCTCACAGTGGCAGCTTATTTCAATTCCCTGCCCCTTTCTTGTGCTGACAACATGTCATTTCACGGTCTCATGCACTGCCAGACTAAGACCATCCATAAATTGAAGGAACCACACTTCATATTCCATCTGGGCACCTTCTGACCAGATAGCATTAACATTGACTTTTCCGGTTTCTGTTAGGGCCCCACCCCAATCATTCTCATTTTTATCCCTCTGTCTCCTTTCTCCAGCTCCACTCCCCTTGTCACTCTCTCTCTCTCTCTCTCTCTTTCCCTATCCCTGTCTTCCAGCTCCATATTCACAGAGCTAGACCCCTCCCCTGATCAATTCTCATTTTTTACCTCCTGCCCTCTAACCTATGCCCACCTATGGCCTCTTGGTTGTTGACCTGTGCTCCTCGACTTTCTTCCCATTTTCCCCCCTACCTTCTTATTCATGCCTCTGCCTGATTTTCCTTCTCATAACTTGAAGGGCTCAGAACCAAAACATTGGTCATATATCTTTACCTCCTCTGGATGCTGTGGGACTTGCTGAGTTTCTCTAGCATTTTTGTGTATTTACAACACTCAGTTTCTGCAGAGTTCCTTGTTTCACCCCATCTAATTAATGCTGGCCAGCTGTTCACCTATTAGCAATCTCTAACAAGGATAAACATCCATTTGTCCCACCAGATATTTACCCACTTCACAGCCTCACGCAGTTTTCAAATACGTCATTCACCGAAACACTCCCCTCTCTTTTGCAAAAGAAGGTGGTTTATAAGACAGCAAACACAAACCACTGACAGATCTGTATAGCTCCAAATGCTCTCCTGCCATTGGAGGATGAGTTCCTTCATTCTTCCTCCTTCTCATTAGATGCCACAGATGCATGCACCTTTCATTCCCAACCACTCCTCAACCCCCCCAAACACACACACACATCCCCTTATTCCACACACTATGACCATACCCACTGTGGCTTTCGTCTTTCAGGAAGACAAAAGCTCTCCACATTGCCATGCAGTCAAAATTCAACAGCAAGACTAATGATAAAGCATCTTGCCTGGTGATCCAATCCTCACAGGCACCACTCCAGACATTGTCAAATATTAAGGTTTCCTCAGAGGCAACATCTGGGCACTGAGAGCCCAGAGCAGGGGAACAGAGAAGCCCGCATTCCAGTTGCCACAAGGCGAAAGTTGTCCATAAACCCTGCAGATGACCTGTTAGAACTTGAAGGCAGGAGGCTTGTGAGCATGCACATTGGTGTATTGGCAAGCTTACCACAAAACATCCAAGGAGTTAAGATCCAGCATTGCACAGGAACTGAAGTTGAATCCCTTCTAGCATAGAAATGTCTGCCAGCCTCATTTTAAGACTTAGGCTATCCACCTACTAATATATCACTAACAAATCATTAAGTAATTGTTGACCCCTTTGAACAGGACTAGCAGAGAGTAAGAAGGTATGCTGGGATGGCTCTTCCTGATTCAAATGGCTGGTTCACCATGAAGGATGAATACAGAAAGCATAGCTGTATTGTTATAGTTCCTTTTGACAGCAAAATCACCAATGCATGAGAATTGGCCATAACCCCTTTAATCTGCCTACAACCAATGTGCATGAACATCACAGGCGCCTCCATGTTGATGCAATCATGAAGAGGGCTCGGCAATGGCTATACTTTATTGGGACTTAGGTTGTCACCAAAAACTCTTGAACATTTCTACAGAGCAGAATTGCTGGAGAGCATTCTGACTGGTTGCACCACTCTCTAATATGGAGGTGCCAATGCACAGGACAAGAAAAATATCCGGAGAGTTGTAACTCAGCCAATGGCATCATGGCATCATTCTTCACTCCATTAAGGACATATATAAGAGGTGGTGTCTTAAGAAAACAGCCTCTATCCTCAAGGACCTTCATCACCCTCTTCACACTGCTACCATCAGGAAGGATCCTAAAGGCAAGCACCCAAATGCCACAATGTCAGCTTCTTCTCCTTTGCCATCGGATTCCCGAATGGACAATGAACCACTAACACTACCTCAGTTTCTCCTTTTGTAATCACTATTTATTTATTTATTTTTGAATGTAATTGATAGCAATATTTGGACTCTAATACTGCTGCAAAACAACAAATTTTGTGGCATGTTCATGGCAATAATTCTGATTCTGATTCTCATCTAAACATCAATAAGTAATTGAGCTACATATCCAATTCAACTATTCCAATGGAATAACCTTTGTCCCATGAAGCACGCAGCAAGTCAATGAGGTACTTGAAGTGTAAAGAGAATTTCAGTGTCTTTTATTTATGGCCTATGAGGAAGTAGCCATGTGGTTGAAAAAGGTCATTGTTTAATTAGAACCAAATGTTAGATTTGAAGAATACATGACATTTCAAAGGTTTACAGCATTGCTTTACAAACAGCCAAATGCCAAAACTCAAGGTTTATTCCATCTTTTTTCATAATTTTAATCGGCCTATTCGACAAAGAAATAATGTAAAGCCATTGGTATATTTTCCCTGTATGTGATAATTTAACTGTTTTTCTGATAATGTCTGATTTGTGTAAGTTAAGAACATCTGCGAATATGGTCCTGCCTTTACAGAAGGTCGCAAATGCTTTTGGACAATTACAATTCCAGTTATTCTTTCCTTTATTTTACAAATATAAAAATAACCTATATCTCTCTTAGGAGTAAGTCTCCACCAATACAAACTTCAACTATATTAACCCCAAAGTGACCCATTAATGTTGTGAAAAATCTAGGGAAAAGCATGTATACTGCTTTCCATTGCAGCTCACACAAACAGGTTTATAGATTCAGGCAACATACTTATGATAGGTCCTAGCATAAGCTGACCTGCTTTAAAAATCTGTTCACCTTTCCATGGGGAACTTCACATCCTTTCATCGTAAATCATCAAATGCCAACCCATCCGTAGTTATCTTGTTTAGATTATTCTCCTTTTATTGTGCTAATAATATATTCATTCTTAAGGCAAATGCACCACTAGCAAGATTAGCATTTATTGTCCATGCCTTCTTAAATCACTTCAATCTCCTCTCTTTCCCACACTCCACAAGCCTTTCTTACCAGCATCAATATTCCTATTCATGTCAACTCCCAGTGCATTGCCCTAGATTTTCTAATTGCACTAAGGCAATGACAGCAGAAGCTGGAAATCGGAAACAAGAACAGAAACAGTAGGCAATATTCCGAAGGTCAGGCAGTATCTCTGGAACAAAAAGGAGTCAATGAGGACTGTGGCAGGCTGTGCCAAAGGAAAACGCAGACACAATACTGTTTGGGGCAACACTGCTTTATTCCACTCACATAAATATCTAGTTGACTGCTAGCGGTCAGAGACAGAGCACACAGTTGGGACTTCGGCTTTATACCATGAGCCCTCTGGGCCAACCTGATGGTTGGATGTCATTTGGGCGGGGGCCGTGTCTCTAGGCCATCCGTTGGCCGAGTGATGTACCGCAGCGTATCATCACAAGGGCATTTCATTGAACTAGGAAAAGTTATAGCTGAAACAAATTTAAACTTGTAGAAAAAGGAATGTTGGAGAGAGAAAGAACAAAAAAAGATGCCATAAGGAATGAAGGACGCAAGGGAAGGTGCTGTCAGCTGAGAGGAGGTTCGGTGGAGGAAGTGCAACTAAGACAAGGTGAATGCATATAGACACAAGAAACTAGAATAAGCTATTCAGCCCCTTGTTCCTGCTTCCTCTTTCAGTAGGTATCATGGCTGATCTTTCAACTCAGTGTCCTACTAAGTTCACATCTTTTCAATATCTTAATTTCTGAAAATATATCATATGATAGCTGAAATTCCAGAATAAGAAAAATAAAAGCAGCTGAATGTGGAGATATGAGATACAAGGCCGCAACTGCTGATATTCAAAGCAGTTAGATTCAGTGCTGAATCCAGGGACTGTAGTGCACTAAAAATAAAGTGCTGTTGCAAACATTGAGTTTTGTTGGAACAGTGCAGGAGGTCAAAGGCAGGGAGGGGTATGAGTCAAAGCAGGATGCAGAGCCAGTGACTGACAGGTCAGAGCCATCTTTGCAAACTGAGAGTGCCACATCGTACAGGCAACCCCGCATTACAGGAGGGGTTTCCTTCCTCGAAAATAGTCCGTATCATGACTTTTCATAATGTGAAGCCTCATCATCTGTGCAAGTGTAAAGAAATGAAAGTTGAGAAAAATAAATCTTTTATTTATCTTTCATGCAAATTTAATTAGGATTTTTTTAATTCCATATCCCAGATTGATTAGTAGTGACTTGTAAATTCCACAAGCATGAATTTCCGTGGCTTGAATTGTCATATTGCGGAGGTTTCTGAACAATTGTTCCTGGTTACAGACTGTGCAACAAATACATATTTTAAAAATGCCAAAATAGTAAAATGCAAGACTCAAGCACTTACCATAGTTACATTACTGGAAAGAGTTTGAATACAAAACACCCATATAAAGTTCCATTAATAACTGACATTTTAAATAACATTTCTGATATGGGATATTATCCCTAAAACACACTTAGATCTTGCTATCTTTCTTGTTTCTCCCAGTGAATTAGTCCTTTTAGCAACATGAGAGGATTATATCAGAAGAACTGGCTCAACTCTCCATTTTCCTCTGCATTTACTGCACCACCACCACAGTTTTCAGTGTAAGATCAGACTAAGCTCCACATCCAGTGTGTGCATGCATGTTCCATTTATAAACTCCTATTCCTAATGTTACTGTATGTTTTATTCTTTGAAGTGTATCATTGGTGTAATAAAGAAAATATAGTCACATGAAAATAACCATGTAAAGCTGTTCGTGTGTGATTTGAAAGGTAAATATTGACTGAGTACAAGTACACCTACCCTTATATACTTCAAAGTAGCATCATGAAATATTTTATAGATCCATGAAAACTAAAATCCAATGTTAATTCAAAATCCCAATGAAAAGTGCAAGGTCAGATAGTTCTCCCTCATTAAAATGTCATGTCACTTGAGTTGGGCTTAAAGCACACAGAGCCACAGTGGAAAGGAAAGAATGCTGAAAATCAGCCAAGGCTCCACAAAAGTTGTGTCACATGATTCAATTTGATCTCCTTCCACCTCTTCTCCATTCAACAGTTTTATGTTCATAATGTCAAAATTCCTTGCCCAGGGAGGCACGGTTGGCGTAGCAGTTAGCGCAATGCCTTTATAGCACCAATGATCAGGACTGGGGTTCAAATCCAGTGCTGTCTGTAAAGAGTTTGTACATTCTCCCCGTACCAGCGTAGATTTTCTCCGGAGGCTCCGGTTTTCTCCCACCATTCAAAATGTAC
This sequence comes from Narcine bancroftii, assembly GCF_036971445.1. Taxonomy (NCBI): domain Eukaryota; kingdom Metazoa; phylum Chordata; class Chondrichthyes; order Torpediniformes; family Narcinidae; genus Narcine; species Narcine bancroftii. The sequence goes on along the minus strand of NC_091477.1, from coordinate 33,045,659 downwards.
CAGGCGGTGTAGGTTAATTGGGTGTAAATTGGGCGAGATGGACTCGTGGGGTGAAATGGCCTAAAAGGTCCATGCAAAGCTCTGTATCCACCTTTCCTCTCAAACATTTCAATCACCATTTTAATGGTGACTCAAGCTGAGCTTTGCAATATGATGGCAGTGATCTTTGATTTAAATTGTGACTTCCTGAATGGAAACGCGAATTTGCAGTAGCTGCTGTCCTTCGCCAGCCCTCATCAGTAGATGCTAAATGTGTGTGGCAGGGATGATGTAAAATGAGCAGAAACGAGTTGAGGATATCTGACATCTCCCAACAAGTCAAGGGCAGACCATGGGATGTTAGACTTTGGAGGGAAATAAGTTGAAGCCTAAATGTCATGTTTCATCAAAATGACAGAACCTAAGGCTGTGCAGCATTCCTGTACTGAAGGGCCAGCCTTGGGTACATGCTCAGGAGTCCAATACATGAACCTACCAACTTCCAACTCAAAGGAAAGAATGCTGAAAATCAGCCAAGGCTGCATGATTAATCCTTTTTACCTTTGATTTGGACAAGCAGTTTAAAATATAAATCTTTCCTGTCTGCTGTGGGAAAATCTGAACAACTGGGGTCATGGAGAAGGTGAGAAAGGGGTAGAACCAGAGAATGATTGAAAAGGAGAGTGCGTTGTGGATACAGAGCAGCTCCAGCAAGGCAGCAAGAGCAGTGAGGGAAAGGGGTAAGTGAGAAGATGGTTGAACATTAACAGGGGGTTCAGAATGAGCCTGCGAGGATGAGGCTTGTTAAAAGCAGGGGAGAAAATAAAACAATTATAATTATATTGGTTTTTATTTTCCAAATTTAAAATATATATTATTTACAAGAGTGGGGCCAGGAACAAAAGCTTTTCACATGATAGATGGAGTACTTTTGAAGCTGTGCTCCAAACATGACATGACTGACAAATGGTGTTTTCCAATCTAACATTTAAGATTAAAATCTGTATCATGGGATTACCTAAAGGTTTCATATCGAAACAACAGTGCAGTCATCTTAGCCTATGATTCTCTGTAGGTTACGTAGGTCTATCAAATTAAGCATTCAACTTTTTTGATACTATTTAGTATTTTTAAACCCTGCATCTGGACAGGGTTATAAAATGGCATGATTGACATATTTTAATATACCTGGTATTTTTAAATCACTTTTTCCATTATATATGCCATGATTATATTTGTTATGAATTTTGCTTATTGTGTAATGCTTACAGTTAAATATAATCTCAGTGATTCTCATTCCTCATACCTAAAATTAGGGTACAAACTAATATAGCTCACAAAGAAGATTAATCAATAGGTTATTCCTCTTTAGAAATGGAAGATATTCCAGTTTAATTGAACAGCATACTCAGAGCCTGAGTGGATTTTCATGGAACACCAGACCATTCCATTTCTAATGAAGAGTCCCATATCTAGAACATTAAATGCTTCTCTTTCCACAGTTTGTGAATTATTTGCTGGGTATATCCTGCATTTCTGATTTGAGTTCAGATTTCCAGCATCTGCAGCTTTTTTTTTAACTTACAGACAATTCCATCTGATCCACTGTTAACTTAAGTAAGATATGCAGAATTTCTTAAATTTAAACTACTGATCAGCAGACTGATTTTCAGAATCGATGCCCAATTTCTTTTACTTTACTTTTTGATTGTGAAGTTATTCTAATGACTTTTAATTCATAAAGCAACAAAGGAAAATTCCCAAAAACAAGTTGAACTCCCATTTTGTGCCGCTGTCCATTTTTGGGTTTTGACTGTGGACAGATTTTGATCAAAAGGACCGCATTTACAATGATATTGACATTGGTATCTTTTTGTTTAAAAACTTTATTTATTCGTTCAAAAAACAAATAATATATAACATATACAGCAATTAAACACAAACATGAATGGTTTTTTTTTGCCATTGGTATCTTCCCATCATTCTGAAAATGTACAGCAAGCTGCACAAGAGATTCATGCAGACAATGTTGATGTGTGCAGCAGTCTGCAGAGATAAGCACTGAAGACATCTCAAGTAGAAATAACTGGAGATGAGCAAATTTTCCAAAATCTACAGATTACAGATGGCACAGTTACCCTAGGAATTGGCACAATGCTATTATGGCAACAGTAACCCCTGTTTGAATCTGCTGCGGGGTTTCCTCCAGGTGCTCTGGTTTCCTTTCACATTCCAAAGACATATGGGGTTAGTAGGTTAATTCGTCACATGCATGTATTTGGGCTGCAAAGGTTCATGGGACGGAAGAACCTTTGGGCGGTACAATTAGTGTAGCGGTTAGTGTGACACTATTACAGCACCAGCGACCAGGGTTCGTATATGGTGCTGTCTGCGAGGAGCTTGTATGTTCTCCCCCTCTCTGCATGGATTATCCTTGGGTGCTCCGGTTTCCTCCAACCCTCCAAAACATATAGGGTTGTAGCTTATTTTGCGTGCATTTATGCTGCAGGGGTTTAAATGCCCAGAATTGGCTTCTAACATGCTGTAAATAAAATATAATTTAAACTTAAGGTCCTGTTACAATGCTGAATCTCTAAATTTAAAAACAAAAATGATTGGTAATATTCTGTGGAAATCTATGGCCAAGCAAATTATATTAAATGTTGCCTGAAAAGTGTGCCTCCACCTTTCCACTCAACTGAAGGTAGGAATGAGGGAAATATTGAGGTCCAAAAGAAGAAAGTGTCATATCGAGAGTAACAGAGTTAACATACTCAGATAAAATGTGAACACTATTTCTCTCTCCACAAACCTTGTAAATAGAACATTAATTCAAAAGTAAAAGGTGCATTTGGTGATTAAGCAGTACAGTATAGATGATCAATCTATAGAGTACAAAAATATTCACATTGTCAAATCTTGATCATTTTTATTTTGTAAGTAAAGCAACTGTCCCAAAGACTAGACGAATGGCTGGAAAGGAAACTAAGGCCCACAAAAAGAGTCTGTTTAGAAATAGTATCAGCAAAATGGGCTAAGTGTTGGCCATGTGTGAGCTACTACTGATGGGAAGCATCATTCTGGATAAAATAGAGACTGTTAAAATATATGGGGAGATAAAAACAGAAATTGCCTTGATATTTTAAGACAGGGATGTAGGACGCTTGCAAACTGTATCAAGGTCACTCCCATTCATCTCCTTTAGTCCACCCCACCCACTCACAAGAAATAATAAAATATTAACCATAACAAATTTGCACTCTTGCCTCCTCTTCAGTGTATGGGTGTGGGAGAGGGTCCCTCCCTTTTACTGGTGGTCACGTGGACTCTTCCCCTGAAACTCATTCGGAAGTCACACCACGTCTCAGTACATGCTGTACTCTTTGTTCCACTCAAAGTTATAGATACTAGGCCTTTTCACACCGCAGAGTAAATGAAGATTCCCAGGAAATTTTCTGGGGAACCCTCCCATGAATATGCGGTGTGAAAAGGTTGGCCCGGGAATTTTAAACTGGTCTGCAGCCCTACCTTGTAGGTAAGCCCACAGACCCAGGTAATTTTCCTGGACCACTCTCTCCCTGCAATGTGGTAAGGTAAGTGGCCAAGTAGGGGAGGGAGGGAGGGAGCAAGTGGGCGGGTAGCTGAGCGAGTGACTGAAGAACGGGGGGGGGGGGGTGTTGAATTACTCTTACTCCTGTGAGTGCATAACACGTTATTGATGGGGATGGGACCCCCCCCCCTTCCCTAAATTGCCAGGGAGAGCAAATACCCTGGAGGTCCAGGAGGTCCTGCATTCCTCAAAATTTCACCATGTAGAGTCACCGCTCGGCCTGCAGTGTGAAAAGGCCTATTGTTACAAACTTCAGGTGGAATGCCAGCTAAGATGGGGCTCAGACTACTGGGCAGTGTAAACCTTGCCATTGGCTGGTTCAAATAACTCAGGACCCTTATGGGCTAGAAGTCTGTATTTAGCACCAGCACAGAGGACACTCTCTCTCTCTCTCTTTGCCTTGTGGGGATAGCCCTCGACACCATTCCATGCCAGGTCACTGTAGTATACGTCACTTGGGTTACAGGTAAGGTGCACACTGCACTGAAGCTGAGCCGTGATATCGCTGTACCTCAAATTGCTATAGATCAATACTGACAGTAGAGCTGCCGCTCTCAACTGATCAGGGGTCCGATGGTGTGTGAATACCTCTCTAGGTATAGTGGTACCAGATCCACCTTCCCTTATTCAGGGGTCTGGAAGGGCGTGTATAACCCCTGCTTATAAGGTGCAAATGACTGTTTCGCCTGTATAAATTAATACTTCTGTAATGCCTAACATTCTTCCCTGTTTATATCCCATTACGATCAGTTCCCACAGTCCCTTATAAATTGTGCACGAATATTCCAATGCTTAGAAATTCTGTGCATATGTTCCCACGCTTCCTTATATATTGTCCTTTTTTATTAATATATGTATTAATAAAATTATGTTTGATTGCAAACCTTTGTGTCCAGACTCGTCTCTGTTTGAACCCACCAAACCAGACACTTTCTCAACAAAACAATTGCCGCTGTGAGCAGGGTTCAAGAAGTTATGACTGGACACACATGGGGATTTAACCATGTTAGAATGGGAGAATGGTTTAAATATGCAGGAGATTGTATTGATTATTGTGTATGTGGGTGTCTTGTCGGGTGCATGGTTCATTGCGTACCTGCTCACTAACCAGGGAAGCAGCAGGCCACTCAAAAGTAGGAAAGGGACCCCAAGGTCAGAGTGTAAAATCCCCAGGTTCAGTCGTTTGCCGGCGTGACTGGCAAGCCATGTCATGCCAGTCAATTGAGTCAACAGGTTGGACCCCTACAGTTAAGGGTCCAAGTTAGGGCACCATGTGGTCTCCCATCTGGAGGAACTGGGGTTTCCGGGACCAGTGAGAGTAGTAAGAAAGCTTTATGACTACTAATATCCTTACTGAGGCATCAGTGGGATATAATTGCAGAATAAGCCAGAAGTGTGCTCAGCACACTGAACAGATAGGATCCATGTAGGATGCACTGGACATTGCTAGGACATGGAAAATCCACATGAAGTACATCGAAGCTGCCTGCAAGATGATCAGAGCGTGGCAGCTTTAGGCAGCCCATCGATCTGGCTGGAAGGTCGACCCTTTTAAGGTCAGAGCAATGCATGGTCGGGGGATGGGGATGTGCGGATGGACAATAATGACTTCGCAGAGGTGAATCCGATTGTGCGCATCCCCTGCCCTACGTCCGGGAGACCTTGCAAACCTGGCCAGTAGCCACAAAGTCCTAGCATCATATTGAAGGTTCAAGCAAATGGGAGAGGGGCTAGTGTGAGGTTGTAGAAAGAGAGTACTCCGCCAAGGAATTGGCTGCACTGGCAGACAGATAACTCTAGCAGTCGGGTAAGCATCTAGCCGCCTGGCTACTCTGGTTGGAGGACAAGGAGGGCTCCAATGTCTGCCTTTCCCACCTTGAAGCTTGCATTTTAGGTAGCCTGTCCACACAGCACTCCATCAATAACTCCCTGCAGGTGAATCCTGAAGGGATCATGGAGGAAAGCACACTGTGGGACCAGGTAGTAGCTGTGGCGTGGGCCAGGTTTTACAAGTGTTAGAGTGGGACCTGACATGCCAACCATGAATATCGTTAGTGAGGGCACGAGGATCATCAGGGAATGGGACTTTATCACTGACCACTGCGGTGCAGTTCCCAGGCATGACCTCCTTGAGGACATCAGGGTAACTCTTGCTTTGTTGAGGCACCTAGTAACCACTGCCAGTCCTGACCTCAGAGGAGTGGTCTTGCCTTTGAAGGAAACAGCAAGCGACAGGACGGGTTGTGAACCCATTGTCCTGCTGGTAGGGCTGGAGTACTTAGAATGGGGAGCACCCACAAAAGGGGTCCCTGCACAGGTTCGCCGGATTGACACAAAATATGGGGAAAATTGGAATAGCGAGGTCCGTTAAGGCCCTAGTGCGTGTGGGAGTGGATCGTGCCCAGCTAAATAACATCATTTCTCAACAAAACAGTGGCAAATCACTATTTTCCCATGTACTTTCAGCTTGCTTCTCTGACAGGATATAATGCATTATCAATATATGTTAATCTATTAAACCTGGAGTGATGCAAGACAATTAGATTAATATTAAAAATCCATTACAATGAAATCAAAACCCTGAAGATTTTTATCACAAGCAATAAGTTATTAAAGTTGCATTAAAAAGACATGAAGCACACTAATGGGATGTAAGAACAAACAGCAATTTGTATTAAAACACTACCAATTTATTTGTTTGCATATTGCTTTGCAGTGAAGCATTTAGTATATTTCAGTTACATTTCTACTTCTAAACAAATGTTGAAAACATTCTTAAGCTTGGGCTTCCCCAATAAAATCTATAGCATTTATGGCCAAGTAACCATGGCAATGGTGTTCTAGCTTTTTTGTCCCTTGGATGGGGGGATGGTGAAAATAGATTTATCTCATTTTGACTACACAATAAATTAAGATTTGAGGAAAATACAGAAGGGAGAACAATGGTAAATTCGGAGGCAATGGTTTGGAGTTGATCATTTACTTTCTGCTGAGAGATAAAATCAAAAGGAGCAGGAGTTGGAAGCTTTGGCAGAAATCCTGCTTGCAGAATGGCTCGAGGCCAGAACACTTACTCTTACTCTATGTACAATATTCAGACTATTCAATTATTCTTTATCATATGCACTGGAACCGTCCCATAATGCATAAAAGGCTGAATTTGATGTAGATTTCTGCCTTTGTACTTCATTAATGAAGGTAATGGGGCCACCTTACATAAATCTGCTTTTCCGTGCAAAACATGGGCTGTGTGCAGCCAATCCTAAAATCCAAACCAAATTGTGCCAGATGGTTCCCTGGTTAGTTTGGTATATAGATGTCCAGTGCACCACTGGGTGTGAAAAGGTTACATTTTAACATTGTATGCTGTGCACACTATTTAATTAAAATATCACTCTGTTTGCGCCCTGGATATAGGGGCAATAATTTTCAAGACATTACAACAATTTGTTTATATGGTATCTTGACCATAGCAAAACATCCAAAGGCACTTCACAGCAGTTTTATATGATGAAAAGCCACATGAAGATTTTTTAAAGAGGTTGGTTAAAATCTTGTCAAAGAGTTCTTTAGAAGTGGCTTAAAGGAAAAAGAGAGATATAAAAGCATAAAAGTCACATTATCGCCTGCTCAATTTTTGAAAAGAAAAGGTGAATTTATGCTGAGGACTGTAAAGGCAGATGGCGCAGTTCTTTCATGTAGCCCAGAACAGCGTGCTGGCTTCTCAGGGCAAAAGGGGCCAGGATGTGTAGCACAGCAGCAGCTGCCCTGCCATAGCCTTGCCACCCTGCTGCCTGACAGCTGCACCACCCAGCTGCCTGACAGCTCCACCACCCCCCTGCCTGACAGCTCCACCGCCCCGCTGCCTGACAGGACCACCGCCTGCTGCATGAGCCCTTCTGCCTTACAGGTCCACTGCCTGCTTGCTGATAGCTCCCCCTGCTCTGCTGCATGTCAGCCCCGCTGTCATGCTTGCTGTAAACCACTCACCCCACCACTACCTGACAGCTCCGTTAGGAGCAAACAGCATGAGGGAGTGCAGCGGGCAGGGCCGGTGCCAGACCCTAGGCCAGGCTGACCACAGGAGGTGTGCTGACCGGGCTGAGTGGGGAGGTGATGGGATGGCTGGAGAAATTATATTTCAGCTCGTCGAAGAGGTTGAGGAGGAGAGGGCGAGAGGGCGAGTGGAGTCTGGCAGTTCCACCAGCCGCTCAGTGATGGGGCAACAGGGCTGTCATTGTGACGTCAACCATCTTACCTTCCTGTTTGGAACCACTTTCAGCGGCAATCCTTTTACACAGGAGGTGGAGCGACTTCACTCCACACCTGAGTGTATCTTCCAGACAGATCGGAATTTGCCTGCTGAATCCATTCTTGGCGCTTTTATGAAGGTAAGCGAATCGATGTAAAGGTGAAGAATATCCACCTTTGCATTCTCTTTATCTTTCTATTAAAAAAAGCCTATAGAGGTTTAGGGGAAGGGAAGTGTCAGTTAAGAGAGTAGGCAGCTGAAGGCAATTGCAGCAGTTATGGGCCAATTAAAATCAGGGATGTTTGAGAGCCCAGATTGGGAAGGAAACAGGAATTTCAGAATTATTGGCCGAGAGAAGATAATTAAGGTAGGAAGAGAAGAGGCCACAGAAATGTAACAAAATGACAACAGTCAATGAGGTTGATTTTATATGTCAATACAAAGATTAATTTATTTTCATGAGAGAAGAGATTGAGAGGAATATTATCCAGCCTTTGAGATGTCAAACTCCAATTTTATTTTTTTTGTTGAGGCTATGTGTTACTTTCCCATTAGAAGCCTTTAATTTGAATCAAAATATATTGTCATGAACGTGTCACAAAATTCTTTGTTTTGTGGCAGCATTACCAAATAAATAAAAATAGCACAAGCTAAAGGAAAGGTCAAAGTAAGGCAGTCTCTGTGGTTCATTGTTCATTTAGGCATCTGATAGCGGGGCGGGCGGGGAAGAAGCTGTCCTTGTGCCGCTGAGTGCTCGTCTAAGGCTCCTGTACCTTTTTCCCCAATAGGTGCTTTCAAATTGCAGCACCTGGAGTAGTCCTCCTGGGTCCCCGACGAGATGATTAGGTCGTGTGGGCAGTAAGTGCCTTTCAAAAAGCAGCCTAACCTGCCCATAAAATTGCCAAGCTGCCAATCTAATGGGGATCCTGCCCCTGCAATGTTAGGGTGAGTCACGCAGTCACAGGCAGTAATGGTTGTAGTCATTTATATAGCGCATTTAACACAACACACGCTGATGCAAAGCGCTGAATATACAATTAGGAATAAATTGGTTACTATCTAAACCACAACAGGCAGACAAAGTACACTGGTGTGGCCATCATTTTACATAAACTATCCAACTTAAAACATTAATTATTTAAACCCTAACCCATGCCTCCCAATCGCAGCAAAGAATAACTTCCCAATTTCAAATGAACAATGGTTCTATACAAACACCAGACGTCAAAGAAGAAGCAGTGAACACAAATAAGCCTGGTCGCAATTCTGTTTGGATGTTACAAAAACTCCAACCTCAGCCATCTTAGGGCTGGTTTATTGACAGGACTTGGATGTTACCGTCTTCCTGCTTCAAAAGGGAAATGACCAACCAAGTCACAGTTTCTCCAGGCAGCAGAGCACCCCCCCCCCACCTCACAATCTTGGACAATCTGAACGCCTTGAGGCATCGTGCCTCAGGTCGACATTGACCATGACCAAAACATCCTTCTGGATTCCTCTGGGCTAACACCGCTCCACCACTCCGGTCGTATCAGGACACCACCTCTGTCTCTGCCACGTTGAACCATTTCAACGAACATCGAAGCAGGCACCACTGGAAGGTCGAGGCTGAGGCCATGCTACCCCTGCAGTTCTGTCTCTTCAGTAGGCCTCACTTCACAAGCTGCAAACCTTCATTTCAGTGACCCACTCATTGTTTGGCAACCCAGGTTGCAGTTCCAGTCTTACTGCATTTCAGCAAAAACTCTTGTTGAATCCAGGTTTGAGCATAGCTTGTTAGTTACAGCAGTCCTGGCATCCAGAGCAGCTGCTGTCTCACAGGGAATCCCTTTCCAGCCCCAGAGCAGTTCCAGCAGCGTGGGGGATTATGGGTAAAGAAGACAGCCATTGCCGCAAACCGGAGACATTACCTGTACATATATTGTGGCATTAACCCGTTTTGTATTTTTAACCAAAGTGTTATTGCAGATGAGATGGAAAATAGATCGAGATGGTGGTGGTTTGGAAACCATTTTTGTAATTTCATTCCTTAAATGTTATTATAAGTAGCAGAAAAAAATATGTATAGATTCTCTATCCAATGTTAAATCTGTTCCGCTTCAAGATCAATAGATTTTGTATTCTACCAGAGCACAATAGTTATTTGCCTAATTTAAGCTAGATGCAGCCACATTAATTTACATTTTTATTTGTAAGTGCGACAAAATTGCCAATTTTCATTTGGATCCAGGTTGTGGGAAATGTAAGCGCATAAATTGTGGTGTCAATTATGGCCTGAACCGAACATTTACTGAGCTTCCTGAATGCTAAAAGTGCCTCTCATGCAGGTATGATGCAACCAGAACATTCATTAGCTGCTGCTATTTGCGGGAAAGAATAACAATAGAGCAGATAATTCTGCATTACAGGACACATGAATTAAATGCAACTACTTTGAAAGATCATTTTCTGTTTAAATTCTACTAAATATGAACCAATGTAATCTCATGAAACATGTAGAATATATCCAACTGTATATAATCTATTGCTTGATTCTTTCAACTTTAAGGCAATCTATTTTTGCATCTCTGATTTATCTAATAATGTAGTGTTTAAAAGACCTTAAAATTGGTTCATGGAGAAGAAAGATTTGGAGAGTTTTGGGCTAGAGGTAGCCAAATGGGATTAGCTTGTGCATAACTGGGTGGCAGGGACAAGCTGAGCTAAAAGGTCTGCTTCGGTGCTGTAAAACTCCGTGGGTCAGAAGAATAGAAAAATACATCCATTTGAATGGGTTTCAATTCAACTTGTAAACAATGAGTCAATTTAAAGTGAATTGCAACTGAAGAGAAATGTTTCTGTTCACTTGGGTTCTAAGATCGCATATCCATTTTGAGAAGTTAAAATCTAGTGGCATTTTGTCAATTATATTCATTGACCTCACAGCAACCTTGACCTCTTAGAAGAGAACATCTATCTTCTGAAGAAAAAAAATTCTCATTATACAGAGGAAAAGCTGTTAAATTCTTTTTTTTCTCTATCTTCAAAAACCATCTAGAATAAATCTTCTGTAGCAAAAAAACACATCTTTCCAAACAGATGATGAATCCTCAATAATAATGACTTTGGATTACAGCCATGGCAACTCATGAAGACCTCCTCCAGGGAATAATAAGTAAGCCAAATTTATACCCCTCGGTTTAATATATGAGCAGATGCCTTTGTTGCTTTGTTTTAATGTAATCATTTGATTGTATCCATGTACAGCCACTGACATTTTTGCACTATCAGTTTGTTTAATAAATAATCTGATGGCTCCAAGAAGGGAAAACCTCTTTTCCCTTGAAATAAATTCAAAAGTATGGCATCAAAACAATCACAACCTACTAAAATCAATTCAAATTAATTAACTTATGAGTACATGTTTTCAGTTTAATTCTTTTATTCTGTCCAATGTTTTTTTTTGCTGGGCAAGGATGGGGAAGGTGATTTGGATTGCTTGAGAAATATAATAGCCCAGGTGAATTAACATTTTCAAAGCTATTTGTACTTTAGTAACTTCAATACTTGATGAAATAAGTAATTCTGACATCAGCAGTGTCGGACTCTGGCTTTACCCTACCCTCAATTTAGTCTATGTGTCGTCTGAGTCCAGCGTGCTCGTTGAATGAAGTGATAGGAGAAGGTATTCGGTTCAACAATCAGTTTATTACACAGCACAAGAATAAAGCTTAACAGAGCTCTGGTTCAGTCGTTAGTTCATAGGTCACCTGCACAGTGAGCTATTCCCCAAGACTGACCTCTACTGTCCAGTCTCTACAGTTTATATAGCTCAACCTTATCATACAGAACAAAAGTTGGCTTCTTTTGCTAGATCTCATTATCATACAGATCAAAAGTTGGCTTTCTTTGCTAGATTTCTTGCATAAGATTTATCACAAGTAATTTCCTGCTCTGCAGATATCTGGGGTATAGAGCTCCCATCTTAATCCTCAAGGCCAGAATATCCTATTATTTTGATCAGAAATCAATTCATACCCCAGATATTTCTAATTATTTCTTTGTTCTCATTTGGCCATGTTCTTCTGTTCTACTCAACACCTCCTTCTGCCTTCTTACTGAGTTATTCCATTCTCTTTGTTTCTGACAGTCTCTGTCAGGATTCTCTTTGTTCTTGTCTGGCCATCGGCTCCTGTGCTAATCAACACCTCCTTTTGCCTTAACCTTCCTACTAAATTGTTTCATACATATCCTCTCTTTTGTATTTTGGGAGCAGGCAATTCTAAACCTACTGTAATCAGCCAACTTTGCTACATACTGTGGCTGCCCCTTACTTACATTACTCTTTCCCTTCACCATGAGGTAAATATTAAATTCTCCAGCGCTTGACGTACTGCTTTGCGGAAACTGCCAAAATGTTTGGCCTGGAAGTCAGCCTGAAGAAAACTGAGGTCCTCCATCAGCCAGCTCCCCACCATGACTACCAGCCCCCCCACATCTCCATCGGGCACACAAAACTCAAAACGGTCAACCAGTTTACCTATCTCGGCTGCACCATTTCATCAGATGCAAGGATCGACAATGAGATAGACAACAGACTCGCCAAGGCAAATAGCGCCTTTGGAAGACTACACAAAAGAGTCTGGAAAAACAACCAACTGAAAAACCTCACAAAGATAAGCGTATACAGAGCCGTTGTCATACCCACACTCCTGTTCGGCTCTGAATCATGGGTCCTCTACCGGCATCACCTACAGTTCCTAGAACGCTTCCACCAGCGTTGTCTCCGCTCCATCCTCAACATCCATTGGAGCGCTTTCATCCCTAACGTCGAAGTACTCGAGATGGCAGAGGTCGACAGCATCGAGTCCACGCTGCTGAAGATCCAGCTGCGCTGGATGGGTCACGTCTCCAGAATGGAGGACCATCGCCTTCCCAAGATCGTGTTATATGGCGAGCTCTCCACTGGCCACCGTGACAGAGGTGCACCAAAGAAAAGGTACAAGGACTGCCTAAAGAAATCTCTTGGTGCCTGCCACATTGACCACCGCCAGTGGGCTGAAAACGCCTCAAACCGTGCATCTTGGTGCCTCACAGTTTGGCGGGCAGCAACCTCCTTTGAAGAAGACCGCAGAGCCCACCTCACTGACAAAAGGCAAAGGAGGAAAAACCCAACACCCAACCCCAACCAACCAATTTTCCCCTGCAACCGCTGCAACCGTGTCTGCCTGTCCCGCATCGGACTTGTCAGCCACAAACGAGCCTGCAGCTGACGTGGACTTTTTACCCCCTCCATAAATCTTCGTCCGCGAAGCCAAGCCAAAGAAGACATAGTACTGGATTCATGTATACAAAATGAATAGTACATAAGCATATATTCTACATATTTTCTATGATTAATTAACCCCTATATTCCAACAGCAGGAAGTTAGGGAGGGCCACCTCCACTCTAAGGTTGCTGGGGCCAAGTGGTTATGCAGTAGTTCAAGGATGGTGTTCCAACTTCCAGTGAAGCGTGGGGCAGAGACTACTTTGTGGTTCTGTGAACACTCCAACTGACTCTATTGATGTTCTGCGAGATATAACCTGCAAGTTGGCTACTGCCATGTGAGCAGATTGCTGTCCTCCAGCATCAGAGTGACGCCACCTAGGGACAGATTCATCTCCATAGTGGAGCTACTAAGAGACAGACAGCTAGCATGTTCGGTGTGATCATCAGATATGGCACGGATTTGGAGATTGTGATGACTTAAGTTCCATTTGATAGACCATCCCTGTGTCCACCCAGTCTCCTGAGAATGAAACAGAGCTGTTCTACTTCATGTTCACATTGATCCCCTCTCCACTGGCTTTCAGGCAACGTGCTCATTATCAGCCCAGCAATGCAAACTTTGGACACACATTGTGGTCCACAGCAGTTAAAAGCAGGGAATTCTAGAAGAAGAGCTCATTAATGGTATTCATGTCTGCCATCCCTTCTTGTGAAAGGGAATAGCCTGCCTACAGCCATGCTCTATTGGTACAGTTAATTAGAGCTCCAGACCATTCAAACTCATAAATGGAAGACAACTGAGGTCTGAATGATTAAATATGTTATTGTGATAAGTTTCATTTTCACATGACTATATTTTTATTCTAGTCATCAAAATGCTCTTTAATTTCGTATGTTCTACCAATAACTAGGCTATGAGATTGGTATACAGATTACTAAGAAAACACCAAGTGCATTGCACAATGATACTCTTGATTATGAACATTTACTCATCATTTGGATGTTTTAGGCAAATGAAAATTTTTAAAGTATGAAGGAATCACTTAAATTATTTAGGCACTGTTCATGCACTTCCTTTTCTTATAATAAAAAAAGTGGCCTCTGTTGCAGTGGGGGATTATGTGTAATAAATATTCAGAGTGTCAATTAAAGTGGAGTAGCACTACTGCCTGTCATCACTTAAAGATAACACGACCTCACAACACTGTGATGAATGGTAAGAATAACTCTGTACTGGCTCTGAAGTGCGTAAATGCAATGAGGGGAGAAGTGTTCTTAAGGGTATCTATAGGTATTTAGATGTGCTGAATCGGATTTTTGAATTCAAGTTGCAGAATGGTCAATTTTACGAATTAAAAGACAGGAGTTGAATCATTTTCCCCATACAAGCACATAGCTGTCCACAATATTACAAAAACTATTTTCATGTTTTAGTAACTTAGATCCAAAGTCAGATGGTCTAACGTGAAGATTTCTACTCCAGTGCCAACTCATCCACCAAAATCATTTGCATTGCAATTCTCAAATCATATTTCTTTGGCTTGGCTTCGCGGACGAAGATTTATGGAGGGGGTAAATGTCCACGTCAGCTGCAGGCACGTTTGTGGCTGACAAGTCCGATGCGGGACAGGCAGACACAGTTGCAGTGGTTGCAGGGGAAAATTGGTTGGTTGGGGTTGGGTGTTGGGCTTTTCCTCCTTTGCCTTTTGTCAGTGAGGTGGGCTCTGCGGTCTTCTTCAAAGGAGGTTGCTGCCCGCCAAACTGTGAGGCGCCAAGATGCACGGTTTGAGGCGAGATCAGCCCACTGGCGGTGGTCAATGGGGCAGGCACCAAGAGATTTCTTTAGGCAGTCCTTGTACCTTTTCTTTGGTGCACCTCTGTCACGGTGGCCAGTGGAGAGCTCGCCATATAACACGATCTTGGGAAGGTGACGGTCCTCCATTCTGGAGACGTGACCCACCCAGCGCAGCTGGATCTTCAGCAGCGTGGACTCGATGCTGTCGACCTCTGCCATCTCGAGTACTTCGACGTTAGGGATGAAAGTGCTCCAATGAATGTTGAGAATGGAGCGAGACAACGCTGGTGGAAGCGTTCTAGGAACCGTAGGTGATGCCGGTAGAGGACCCATGATTCAGAGCCGAACAGGAGTGTGGGTATGACAACGGCTCTGTATACGCTTATCTTTGTGAGGTTTTTCATTTGGTTGTTTTTCCAGACTCTTTTGTGTAGTCTTCCAAAGGCGCTATTTGCCTTGGCGAGTCTGTTGTCTATCTCGTTGTCGATCCTTGTATCTGATGAAATGGTGCAGCCGAGATAGGTAAACTGGTTGACCGTTTTGAGTTTTGTGTGCCCGATGGAGATGTGGGGGGGGCTGGTAGTCATGGTGGGGAGCTGGCTGATGGAGGACCTCAGTTTTCTTCAGGCTGACTTCCGCAAAACAGGACGTCAAGCGCTGAAGAGCTGGCTCAACAATGAAGACGCTGTTTACATCCGGTACCGCACGGATGGCAGTCTCTTCAATCTGAGGCGCCTGCAAGCTCACACCAAGACACAAGAGAAACTTGTCCGTGAACTACTCTTTGCAGACGATGCCGCTTTAGTTGCCCATTCAAATCATATAAAATATGATGTATTAGCAATGTTGCTAATTTGAGAATTGATGCAGATATTGGCTTTATGGAGGTGCTGAAAACTTGATTGTTTATTTTCTAGCCATTGCTCTGAGAAAAAGCTCAGTGTTGTGCTCTGAAGGATCACCAATATTGAGAAGAGTGCAGAGTTGAGGGGACATATTTGCCAGAGGTCTGTTTTAGTGTAAAATCTGTACCCATTGAAGGGATTGAACCTCTCTCATAGAATAGGCCATGCCTATTATGAAGAAGGCATGTTTAAACCCTGTTTCAAGGAAATATCACAGTATGAATACCCTGTAATGATTGTTAGACAGCATCTTGAATATCTAACTTAAATTTAAAAAAAAATTAAATCTTCCAATTTGATTAGTTAGCAAAACTGACTGAATTATTTTGCCTTTGACAACAATAACTTTATTTACTGAGGAAATGTTTCTTGATGTAACTTTTATTTTAACCATCTTAACTGCAAGCATGTATCAGTGTTAATAGAACAAGCTGCTTTATGATACAGTTTGGGCCGACATACAGAATAAGGGGCCCAACTTGACACCACAGCACAAGTTTATTTCCTCATCTTTCTTTTGGTCTATGCATATGTTTTACAGTTTTTGGAAGAACTGGCATGTCTAATTCACTTAGGAAGTTAATAAATTCTATTGAAATTGCTCTTTTGGGAAATTAATATAACTTACTGGGTAATCAGGTGATTGAGTTCAGCATCTAGTGATTTTAAGTCCATGGGGAACAATAATGATTTGTTCTCTTTACTGTTCTATTGTTAGAATAATCATTATGGTGACACATGACTTGGTTCCATTTATCAAATGCTTTGCACCTCAGTCCCAATTTATTAAAGATACTTCAGCTGCATCATCCTCTCTGCAAATAGCTATAAGTCATTTAAACCTAAATGTTAGCAACTTCCTTTGGAGTTTGTGCTACTTCCTGTTATTCCATTAAGTGAATGGAATGGAATGTTAACAATAAAGAAGACAGAAGTAAATGTACATGAATTAAAAACAAAGATTCTTCTAATAAGTGCAGTAAACATGTCTGCACTAAAAGAAATATGAAATATATAATCTATGCTGATTTTTACAACACTTATACCATCTCAACTGTTAATATGAAGTTAAAATGATCGGTTAAAACTTCTGAAGTTAAAATTTCAGAGTGTGGTGGAATGGTAAAACATCATCCACAAATATCCAAGGCAAAACTAGTGTCTATAAACATACTTGTTGCGAACAATATAGTGTAGAGACAAGCTTAGTCCTTTAGCAATGTAAGCTGTCTAGTGGATCTTGTGCTTTTAGAATGTTATTTTTTTTCCAAAATCTCCTAAAAATGACATTTCACAAATAGACGCCTCTCTCATTTCAGAAAGGTGATGAATTTGTCAAAAAAAACAAATATTAACAATGTTTCAGTTATTTTTTAATATAATGGTCCACAACTTTAATGCATTAATTACATGGTAACAAGATGGTGAGGGTGGGGGTGGGGGGCTCATTATCTAACACTAGAAAACTCAGTGTTCATGCCATTGTGCTAGACTGCCCAGGCAGAATATGAAGTCAGGTAGAAGATCAGAGAGGGGAGATAAAGACAAATGTTTCCTGTTGACTTTATTGAGAAAATGATGCCTGTTCCATTAGGGACAGAATAATAGTAATTACATTACCTTATTTTTGCATTTGGCTTGTTTGCTCCCTGTCTGGAGAGGTTGATTATGTGAGAATGGCATCTTTAAGACCCTGTTTTACCTGTGACTAATCTAGCTCTGTCTTTATCACTGTAATTGTGGCACAATAGAGAACATAACACACTTAAATATTCATTTACAATGAGAATATTTTTAAAAATATTATTTGCACAAAAGCATATCAGCTTGGTAACAGCTCTAAAACTGACAACCTGAGATAATAAACTTAATATTTGAATTCACCAGTGACTGATCTTCAGGTTAAGAGAAGAGGTCTGACGTGAGAGCTGGTGGGGGCGGAGGGGGTGGTGATGTGAAAGAAATCACAACATGGCTCTTAATCATTTTTTGCCAAGAAACTTCCTTTGTATTCATTATAAACCACAACACGCATCAAATTCAAACCGATTATCAATGGCAAATCTTACTCAGAAATGATGGATTGCCAGTTTCTGCTTGAGATAACAAACACAAGTCCTTAACCAACTAATATCAATGCTGTCTGTAGGAACAGCATCAAAATGATTTACATCTGTCAAATGTGAGAGGATTTTCTTCTAAATTGAAAAAATGATATCAAGCATGATGAAAATTGATCATTTTTCATGGAATGTTCATTAATTCTGTTCATTTGTGTAAATGTTTTTGAATAATTTGAAGGAGATTTAATTGTTATTAATCCTAACTTTGCTGTCAACAGCCAGTTGATTATATTAAAAACATCGCATTCTCTGTGCGCACCTTCTTAAGCATGTGTGCTTTCCATGACTGCTCTGATCACAGTGAGCTTCAGTTATATTTGCCGTTGTTTTGAATCCAGTGTGAATGATGTTTTTGATCAAAATAATTAGCCAACTCCATTGAGCAAAAGCAACAGCCATAGGATGAACCATTACGGTACTGAAGAGGAAGGAATTCTGTTAATGTTATCATGACAAAACAATAAATCAATAAAGGAAAGTTATGACTACCAGTTATCTTTAACAGTCATTGTAATGTGGTGCCCTCTGCAAGAATGAGACCATTTCAGTTCAATTCACAGTTCATAGCTTTTGAAAATATTCATCAGTAGAAATAATATTTCCTCCCTCTAAGCCTCACTTTGTCTTGTATGCTGGTCCTTTTTATTCCTATCTTAAAACCTTCATTATTTTCCTACACGTTTATACTGAATAGAAATTCAATCTCGCCGTTAGCACACAGCAAACTATTAAACCAGAAGGGAACGTGCTGTGTTACCATATAACCATTTACGGAGCGGACACAGGCCATGCTGGCCTTTCGAGTCCGCACCGGTTCACAGATTTTGTGCGCCCTCTTCAGGCATTGGTCCCGGTAGATCTTCATTCAATAACGATGGGAAAAGCTATGCTCCAGAACCACTTTCATTTGGTTCTATGCAATGCGACAGGTTAAATTAACACACTAGTAGTTAGGGATCATCTCAGAGTGAGTTATCACATATGACAGAGCTTTTCAAACAGATGGAGATGCCACCATTCGATCTAAAACCATTGTGTTATGCCTAAGTAAGGAAGGCTAAGAGAGGAGCAGGCTAGCCTAAACTGGGAACATGGATTATATGGCGTAACAGTTGAGGAATAGTGGAAAACTTTCAAATGGATTTTTTTACAGTGCTCAACAAAAGTATATTTGAGGTAGAAGAAAAGACAGTAAAGTTTGGAAATCAATTTGAACATCATGCACACAAAGTTGCCAAGAATAGTAGGAAACAGAAAGATTGAGAAAACTTGAAAAAGCACAGAGGGCCACCAGCATGTAAAAAAGAAGCAAAGATGCTGTTAGATTGTGAAAGTAAACTAGCACATTTAAATACACGTAGTAGCAGATTTTTATAATTATATAAAACAGAGATGGGTGGCTAAAGTGAACATTGGTCCTTGGAAGATGAGAAGGGGGATAACATTGGGTAACGTGGAAATGGCAAAAGCACAGAAATGTTGGAGGAACTCAGCAGGTCGTGCATCCATATAGAGTAAAATCCTCATTATCTGGAATTCAAGCAACCAGCAGCCTCAAGCAACCAGCAAAAAAAAATTGCGATAAATAAATAGGTAAAGAATACAAACGTTTACAATTGGCACCCCTTAGCAGTCAGTTTGCCACGCACACAACATGCGATTTCAAGCAAGCAGCAAGTTCACTGACCTGGCATCTACTAATTCCCATTGTTGTAGGATACCAGGGGTTTTACTGTGTAGCCAACATTTAGGGCCTGAGTAAGGTCTGAGTAAAAAGGCAAGCAGGTGACTTAATTAAAAGAAAGAAACAGGAACAATATGGAAAACCTAATTTAGATACAGTAAGTCCCCTGGTCCTGATGGAATTCATCCCAGGGTACTGAAAGAAATGGCACAAGTTATAGTCAAGGCATTTGTCATAATTTATCAAAATTCTCTGGAGTCTGGGCAGGTTCTGGTAAATTCAAAGGTAACAAATTTTACTTCACTATTTCAAAAACGATATAGGCAAAAGGCAGGTAACTAAAATCCAATTAGATTAACATCTGTACTTGAACATAACATTAAAAAGTAGTGAGACATCTGGATAAAAATTATTGCATCAAGCAGATGGAACATACTGAAGGTACAGGAAATGCAGATCACATTTGACAAATTTACAGGAGTTTTTTGAGGATATAATGTATGAGGTGGATAGAGGGGAACAGGTGAATGTTATATAGTTGGATTTCCAGAAAGCATTCCATTAGGTGAAACATAAAAGAGTAATCCATAAGGATGCATAGAGTTGGGATAATGTACTAACATGGACTTAGTATTGATTAACCAAATTAAAGCAGAGAGTTGGGATAAATGTGTGTTTATATGGTTTACAATCAGTGGTGAGAGGAGTGCAGCAGGGGTCAATGCTGGACCCACAACTGTTTATGATATACTGTATACAGTATTAACAATTTAGACAAGGGGACTGAGTGAAACATATCTAACTTTGCTGATTACACTAAACTGCATGAGAAAGCAAATTGTGCAGAGGATGTGAAAATTCTGCAGAAAGGTATAGATAGTCTAAGTGAGTGGACAAGGATCTGGCAGATGGAGTACAATGTTGGTAAATGCAAGGTTGTCCATTTTGGAAGGAAAGGTAGACAATCAGACTATTACTTAAATGGTAAAAGATTGGGAGGACTTGGGAGTGCTTGTATTGCATGAATCATAAAGGTTTGGTTTGCAGGTGCAATAGGTTATCAAGAAGGCAACTGGAATGTTGGCCTTCATTGTTAGAGAGAACAGAGAGGTACAGGGTACTAGTGAGTTCAATCTGATCTCCTTACTTGAGAACGAATATACTGAGTTTGGATGCAGTGCAGAGGAGGTTCACCAGGTTGATTTCAGAGTTATGGGGATCAGTCTATGAGGAGAGATTGAATAGCCTGGGATTATACTTCCTGGAATTCAGAAGAATTAGAGAAAATCTTTATCAAAAATTCTGAAGGGGACAAATAAGATGGAGGCAGGAAAATGGTTTCCACTGGTAGATGAGATTAGAACGAGGGAACATAGCAAGCAGATTTAGGAATGGAGATGAGGAGGGACTGCTTTTCTTTTTTTTGTAATATTTCATTTATCATTTTAAATATATTTAACAATCAACAATCATACCAAATACAAAAAAATCAAGAGAACCCCTTCCCCTCTATATGTCCTATTAAACAGAGAAAGAATGAAGAAAAAGAAACACAAAAAAAAATCAGTGTGGACAGTAAAACATCATAGTGTTAAAGTCTTTACAGAAGTCCACTGGCTAGCCAGTAGTGATCGCAACCCTATATTGGCACCAGTGAGGAACTTATATTCTCTAAATAAGGTTGGCAGATTTTTATATCCCTTCCTGAGATTGTAGCTATTCATTTCCGAAGTCCACCTTTCCATGAGTAGATGGAAGTCAGACTTCCCTGTTATTGCTATGCATTTCCTGGCTACATACAAATTTTTGAGAATTTAATTTGAGAACTAGTTAGTGATCTACCAACTGCAATAAGAAGTAAATCACAAAAATTCTGTAGACTCCATGGTTGAAATAAAAATACAAAATGCTGGAGAAGCTCAGCAGGTCAAACAGTGTCCTTTATGTAGCAAAGGAAAAGGTACAGAATTTGCATTTCGGGCTTGAGCCCTTCGTCATCACTACCAACCATGGAAAAGTTCCCCAGAAGACAAAGCTCTGGATCTACTGGAAGGTGACACCCGTGATCTTGGTTAGGGTGTCACAAAGGTCATACCGGAAAGGTGGAGGAACTGCTTTTCCCAGAGAGTAGTGAATCTCTGACCTCAGAAGCAGTAGAGGCTACCTCATTAAATATATTTAAGACAGTTGGATAGATGATTGCATAGTCGGTGATTTAAGAGTTGATAGGTGGGTAGGTGGAGCAGGCTCAGCAGGCCAGATGGTGGACTCTTGTTTCTGTTTCTTATGTTTCTCATGGTGGTTCTAATATTGTCAAACACATGTAGATTTTATGTCACTCTGGCAAACATCTTTCATCTTTGGCGATAATTAATGTATGTTTGAAAAAGTGTGGTAATTTTTTTTTAAGACCTTGGAAGGTTCTGAGAGCTTCAATTTTCTTCTGGCCTGATTGAATAGACGTCAGCTTCTAATTAATCTCAAAATACCTGACCAATTCGACATACTCTTTTTTTTCACAACTTTATTTATTCGTTCAACAAGGCAATTACACACAGTAAAAAAAAAGTACATATTATGAACAATAATTTTTTTTTATAGAGAGAAAAAAAAAAGAAGAACCCCCCCCCCTCCCCCTCTCAGCTAGCTCTCTTTAGGAGAGCCAAAAATTTAAAAAAACTGAAATATAAATTAAAATATAGTTACTAAAATCTAATCAAAGTAAATTTAAATGTAAATATTCTGAATATAAAGACCACATTAAGAAAAAAAGAATAATTATCATGTAAAACATAGGTGATTTTTTTCCATTACCAAACAAGTTTTCATCTCATTATGCCATCTATTAATATCAATCGCATTCGCATTTTTTCCATGTACTTGCTATACATTTTTTTTGCTACAGATAAAGTTAAATATATAAAAGCAATCTGAAATTTATCTAATCCCAAATCTTTCAAAGGTTTCAACTTACCTAACAAAATTATTGCCGGGTTTAAAAGTATTTTAATCTTATACAAATGTTCCAAAAACAATTCAATTGCTTTCCAAAAAGATTGTATATGTACACATAACCAAACAGCATGAAAAAAAGTTCCAACTGAATTACCACTAAAACCATATTTTTTTAACTTTTCAGGTGTTAAATACAATTGATGTAAAAAATTGTAATTAACCACAATTTGACATACTCTTAAAGGTAACAATTGTTTGGAAGTTGATGATGTCTAAATACATGTCAAATCTCATTCAAATATATAAACATTTCACTCAATTTTAATTCTTGGCCAAATGTAAGATAAATCAATGCCTTGATTTTGCCAGACCAGAAGCAGCTAAAGGCAGGATAGGCCAATTCTAGCAGCCAGGCCCAATTAGCATCCCACTTTCAGAGCAAGCTTGTCAAAACATTATCAGGAAGCAATTGCAGGGTTGTTAGAATTCATCCAGTCTTCCAGAAGAGAAATCCTAGTGAGTGAATCCCAGGGTGGGACTTGGAAATCTCAAACTTTTCTCCTCTGAGGTCCACAAAGCCAAAAGATAACTGACTCGGCTTTGATATTTCTGGTTTCTGCTTCCCTAGAGGCTTTATTTGAAGTAAATCTATCACTATTCATGTTTCAGATTTAAGTTCTTCAGGTTCTGATCGAATCATACAGTCATAGAGAGATACAGCACAGAAATAGGCCCTTTATTAACTGAGTCCAACCAACTATCATCCACTCATTTACATTAATCCTGCACTAATCACATTTTTTGAATCCTCTACACATCTTTATCAACTCTTCCAAATTCTACTACAATGCATTTTCAGAGTTAAGAAAGTATGTTTTTAAAAATGAAACTATCTTAGGATGGGGGTTATTGACACCTATAGTTTGAGTTTGCAGTCAGCCTGGTCAGGCCAAGTAAATTCTGGGTAATGAGCATAATCTGAGTAATCGGCAGGAAATCCTAGATGTCCTTCTTCTTCAAAAAAAAATGTGCCACCAGTTCAGCCCCCATCTGTTCTCCCCTATTTCCCTCACATCTGCCTTAGACTCCTAGATGACACAAGATCAGGATTCCCCTGTCCACATCTTTCATTCCACCAGCCTTCGATCCAATATACTATCCTCCACAATTTCTACCACTATAACGTGATCTCACCACCTGACAGATCTTCCCCTCTTCTCCCGATCCCACTTTCCACAGGGACTGCTCCATCATCTGCTCATCCCTTCCCACTAATCACCCCTGTACCTACCCCTGAAACACTTCACTTGTGAGTCTGCACTAGTCATCTACATCAGAGAGACTGGACACTAACTAGGAGATTGTTTCGTTGAACACCTTCGCACTGTCCATTGCAAAAATGGGGACCTTCCAGTATCCAAATGTTTTAAATCCATACCCCAGTCCCACCAACATGTCTGTCCATGACCTCATGCACTACTGAACTGAGGCTACCTGCAAATTGGAGGTAGAACACTTAATATTTAGTCTGGGCACTCTCTAACCAGGTGACAATAAGATCAACTTCTCCAGTTTCTGTTAGGTCCCTCCCCTGTCTGTCAGTCTGTCTGCCTCTCTCTCTTTCTCCTTTTCTCAAGTACTCCACCACCTTCCCTCTCCATTCAGAGCTACCCCCTCCCCCTATCACTTCCCATTTTTTTTATCTTTAGTCCTCCCACCCAGACACGGAGGGAGGTAAAAGAAGTAGGGGAGAGGTATTGATCACGAATACTAAAAGCCAGGAACAGAAAGTACATGTATATTCTTCTTTGGCTTGGCTTTGTGGACGAGGATTTATGGAGGGGTAATGTCCACGTCAGCTGCAGGTTCGTTTGTGGCTGACAAGTCCGATGCGGGACAGGCAGATGCAGCGGTTGCAAGGGAAAATTGGTGGGTTGGGGTTGGGCGTTGGGTTTTTCCTCCTTTGTCTTTTGACAGTGAGGTGGGCTCTGCGGTCTTCTTCAAAGGAGGTTGCTGCCCGCCGAACTGTGAGGCGCCAAGATGCACAGTTGGAGGCGAGGTCAGCCCACTGGCGGTGGTCAATGGGGCAGGCACCAAGAGCTTTCTTTAGGCAGTCCTTGTACCTCTTCTTTGGTGCACCTCTGTCTCGGTAGCCAGTGGAGATCTCGCCATATAACACATGTATATTACCCCTCCATAAATATTCGTCTGCGAAGCCAAGCCAAAGAAGAAAATTATTGATTCCCCAACAGTAACAGAAACATTGAGGAGCAGATAGAGAGACAGATTCTTGAAATGTGCAAAAACATTAAGCTGTATTGATAGGTGACTTTAACTCTCCTAATATATTGATTGGGCACCATCTTAGAGTGAAGAGTTTAAACAGAGAGTAATTTGTTAGGTGAGTTCAGGAAGATTTCCTGACATAATATGTTGATAGGCAAACTAGAGGAGATGCTTTACTTGACCTGGTGTTAAAGGAAATGAACTAGGCCAGGTGTCAGATTTCACAGAGGGCTAACATTTCAGAGAAAGAGATCATAATTCTCTCTCTTTTACCATAGTGTCAGGAGAACAAGAATAGAAAACTTGGGAAAAATATGTTATTTGGCAGGAACTTGGGCACATAAATTGGGAGCTGATGTACTTGGGGAAAGGAATGACAGAAATGTGACAAGTATTCAGAGAACATTTGCATGCCACTTCACACCAAGAATGAGGCAAGGAAAGAATGGTATGTGAAAGACCCAAGGGATGTAGAAAATCTAGTTAAGAAAAGAAAAGCTTGCAGGGTGGAAGATAGGAACTGATAAGAGCTCTAGAGAATTAACTTTTTGAGAGATTTATGAGAGCTAGAATAGACCAGGGAGAAGACCTTGATGAGCAGGATTAAGGAAAACTCCAAGGCATTCTACAAGGATGCAAAGAACAAGGGGAGGAGTTGTGTGAGGATAGGATCCATCAGGGGTGTTAGTGGAGTAGGAGAAAGCGGCAAAGGTCCTAATTAATACTTTGGTTCAATGTTCACCAGAAGAAAGGACATTAAGAAAGAGGATGTGTTGGAGCTTTTGAAAAGCATGAAGTTAGATAAGTCACCAGGACCAGACAGGATTTACTCAAGGCTATCTTGGGAAGTGAGCAGAGATTGCTGGCAATGATCTTCGTGTTGTCACTGGAGATAGTAGAAGTACTGGAGGATTGGAGGGTTGCAAATGTTGTTCCCCTGTTCAAGATAGAGAGTAGAAATAACCCAGAAAATGATAGACCAGTGGTGGGAAAGCTGTTGGAGAAGATACTGAAAGACAGGATTTACAAGCATTTAACGAGGCATAACCTGATTAGAGATAGTCAGCATGGCCTAGTCAGGGGAAGATCATTGATCACGAGCCTGATTGAATTATTTGAGGATGTAACAAAAATCATTGATTTATACATTAATCATTGTAGAGCAGAGAAGGTTGAGTATATGGATTTCAGTTCGGCATTTTATATTTCCCTGTGCAAGGCTCATTCAGAAAGGAAGGAGGTGTGGAATCCAAGGAGCCCTTGTTTTGTGGATACAGAATTGGCTTGCCCAGAGAAGGCAGAGGGTGGTTGTAGATGGTTTGAACCAATATCAACCTTGCACTCAATGTCACCAAAACCCAGGTGCTGATTGTTGACATCAGGAAGGTAAACCAGAGCTATACAATCCAGTGATCTTCGATGGATGGAGAGGGTGACAAATTTAAGTTCTTGGGAGTCACCATCTTGGAGGATCTTTCCTGGACCCAGCACACTAATGCATCCTGAAGAAAGCACGTCAGCACCTCTACTTCCTCAGGCATTTGTGGAGGTTTGGTAGGACACCAGAAACCCTGGCAAATTTCTACAGATGTGAGGTGGTGATTGTGCTGACCGGCTATAATCACAAAAGAGACTGCAACACTTTGGTCTTTTCTTTGTGAGCCAATGAAAAAATTGTATAGCTTTGATCACGGGCTATTTCCCTAATCATCCAGTACAAATACTGCTCAGTTCTCAGCTCCACATATATATACAATAATAATAACATAAAATAGAAATGATAGTCTAAATATAATGGACACCAAATCCCTATCAAATATTAAATACTGAATGTTGCAGTGAGAAATGAAGAATGAGAAAATGATCAGGCGTAGTCGAGTCGAAGTTCAGTAAAAGTTTTTTAAACTATCACTCGCAGCTTTTTAAAACCTCACACATTTCAAATGACATCATCACAATGAAACGACATGACGTCACTCGGAACCTCCTGAGCCAGTTCGATTTAGCCTCCGGTGAGCCACTACAATGTCTTAAATTATTACACGGCATCTCCCATAAGTCAAGAGGAACATTAGTTTTCACATGAAAGGGCAAGAAGCAATTGAAATGCGCACATAAAATCTAGTCTCCATTTCAAATTGTACTCACTTTTCAACTTGCATAACACAACAGATTTATATTTATTGACATATCTAATAATAATCACAGTGGCAGCACGTCTGCAGCTGCTGTAACAGTAGCGAGGGAAGAGTAGGGAAGTGAGGGTGTGATTCTTCATCACTCTACTGCCCAGTTGTCTCATGGTAGAAAGGGGACAACAGCAGATTTATACATCTCCTCGGAGGTACGGATCCAAAATTTTGGCAGCACAGACTTTGAGGGTTGTGTCTCTGAGGAAGTGGAAGACTGGGGCTGGGCACCAGAGAGAGATAACATCCCCCCTGCCAAGAAGGAGAAGCCTGGGAGAAGAACTGACAGGGTAGAAATCTACATTCATGAACCACCACAGGTCATGGTAGCCAAAGGCCTCATACCAGGCGCAGGCTGCTGGGGTCTGACGCAGGCTGCTGGCATTTGGTTTCTGGGATCCAGATATTGGGATTGAGATTTATGACAGTAGCAATAGCGAGTCGGGCTCCAATAGGATCTTGGGCATTAACAGCTGAGGAGGTGTGACTTGGACGTTGGATGCCTCGAGCTTGACTTCCCCGAAGGACCTGGCAGGAGGCCATGCAGGAAGAGTTGGCAGGATCCACAGACACTTGATGTCTATGTAGCAATTCATTTTCTTATCTTGAGAATGGTGTTGGGCTGGTAATGATTATTTGTTTGCCCTATAAAGATTTTTGTACGTTTTGCATATGTGTTAATAAATGGAATCTCGCATCTTGAACTGGTAACAATTTGAGAAAAAAAGTGTTGTCAAGTGTCTGGACAGTGCACTTTGAAGTGAGAGAGCAGTAGCTTTCCTGTGTAATTACCTTACGCATATTATCCATTATAATTGGATGGAAACCTGCTGACTGACACCTGGAAGATACAAAAGGTTTAATCACTGAAAATAGGAGGTTAGATGCCTGTCTGCTCCATTACTAGGCATGCTGAAGAGAAAGTGAGGTGTATACTGTATGTATCCATCCCTTAGTTTTATATTATGGATGAGTGAAAGACAAACGTCGACACCATATACTGAAGGAAGTTGGCTCTGCAGAAAAGCAGAAGATTAGATCATAACTTCACTTATTTATCTTAAGGTTTGCAATTATTTGCTTTTTTTAAACATTGTTTTATATTTTCCAGAATTGAAATCTATTAGAATATTTATTTCAATGTTCAGTCCATCAGAGACATTCAAAGCTGTTTATCAATGCAATTTTTGTTCAGGGGTTGAGGACAGAGTAGCTTGGGGTACACTCAACCTCAACAGGCACTGTCAGCTTATTCAACTCTCTCCATCCAAATGAAATGGACGTAGGCAGAAGAGGACCGTAGGCAACCAACCAGATCCATTGGTCACACATATTGAATTAATTTAGTAGTACATGTAAAATAAATTTCACCTCCAAAATTAATTCCCATCAACTTAAATGGAATTCAATTTCAGATACAGAACACCATGCAATTACTATAAGATTATACATTTTGCACATAACCACAGATAAATTTCAATGTGTCCTCATAGGAAAAACTATTATTAATCAGTTTTTTTTAAGATAATATAAAAAGAAATTTTACAGCAGAAATCCTACTGGACTTTTAGGCAGTAACTCCAGTCATGTAGCAGCATCCATCCATTGAACTTCAATCCTGAAATTTGCTTCTGATGAGGTCAATTGGAAGTAGAGTAGGGGAAGCACAGCTGCTATGTGATTACACTTTTAATCAAGAATGCATGTTTACCCTTACTTCTTCTGGTACTTGAAGAATCAATAAGCAGAATTCAAGAACAAAAGAACTAGAGCCAACAACTTAGGTTACAATTAGGAAACCACTGACCAATACAATGGTGATTACAGATTCAAGAGCAGGTATCAAAAAAATTTGATTGAAAGAAAATGCTGGAATGTAGGGAATAAGTGGTCTCATTTTGTGCTGTGCTAATTCTGCTTGATGCTTCATCTTGCTTGTTGATCAACCAAGTAACTGTCAATAGAATTTGTATGTTTTCCCCATGTTTCCCACCCTTCAAAATGTATGGGGTTGTAGGTAAATTGGGTGTAATCAGGCAACGTGGGCTCTTAGGCTGAAATGACCTGTTACCATGCTATATGTCTAAATTTAAATTTAGATACTACCTGACCTGTTGAGTGTTTCTGAATGTTTTAAGGGTAGATAAGTCTGTTGGACCAGGGAGAAGAGCTTGATGAAGGGCTCAAGCCCCGAAACGTTGGTTATGTATTGATCTGCTAAGTTTCTCCAGCATTGCATTTTTCATCTTATAATTCCTGGTAACATTCCCCTGAATCTTTTCTGCACCTCTTCCAACCTAATAACATCTTTCTTCTAGCTGGGTGACTAAAACTGTATACAATAACATTTTTTATATTTTCCTGGCCAATATAAGATTTAAATCCAAATGTATTTATTTGGATTTAAATTACCCGGCTGCTTGATACAATTCAAATTCAATTCTCCCTGTTGCTCAATCTATGTTACAAGTTTTGTCAACTGGCTCACAGATGTGATTGATAACCATTGTTGGAAATCTCCTTTGGAAGAATAAAATAGTAAAAACCTAGTCCTATAAAGACTGCATATTTCACACCCCTTATAGAGAACTGAATGAAAGCCTCTGACAAACAAAAAAAAATTTGAGCATGCAATTAAAAGAGGGTTCTGCAGTTCTAAATTAATTTATGACTTTACTTATATCAGTATTTGGAGGCTGTTTATTGAAAAATGTCATGTTTGTCGGAAACATGTTTCCAGTAACCTTTAAATCAGCATTTGTTTTGTTGTTACTTGCCGGATCCAGCAGGCATAACAAAAAAAAAATTCTCAGCAGTATCTCACAATCCTCCTGCTGTTTTTAAGGATTCACGAACACTTCTTTCTACAAGAAATTCAAGTCACATCTCACATTAGATGCAATGAATATGTTTATTTCTTTCACATATTAATTTTGATGCAACTTAAATTCCATATACATAAAAGCAAATGAACCTATTGAAAATTAAAAAGTAACAGATGGAAACATAATTATATACAAAATCAGCTCTTCTCCGGCACTTAAATGTGGATATTGTCAAATATATATTAAGATTAAAGAAAACTGAACCATAGACTTTTGGAGCTCTGCAGAAACAGTGACCCCTGGTGATAAAAAGTCATCCTTACACTAATTTTTTTTAAATTTAGACATAGATCATGGTAACAAGCCATTTCGACCCACAGATCCATGCCACCCAATTTACACCCCATTAATCTACACCCCTGTACCTTTTTGAGCGGTGGAAGGTGTGACAAATTATGTTGTAGATATGTTTTAAAGGAGATAAATTGTGGCAGGTTTTTAGTGTAGGTCATATTCAAATACTTCAAAACAGATCTCATTTAAAATACAGGAGATCTGCTCAAGCCAGACAGGCCCAGTTCCGAGAGCCTTTGCAAAAACTTGGAAGAGTGCCCAAGGGACTTCACTAATGGATTGTTGATTTGAAAAGCAACAGATGAAAGAACATTGAGGATGAGGTGCGGAGCGCAGGCTGTCTGAGTGCAGTTTGCTGTTCTAAGAGGGTCATGTGGTTTTGCAAGCAGAGAGAGTCAAACAGGTTTTTTCTCTGAGAGAGAATTCAGTTCTATAGTTCAGCAGCAACAGCAGCAGCTGGGACTGGAACAGGACAAGCTGGCGAGCTTGTGGAACAAAACCATTTTGAAGACGGGTTGTGAGTTCTTAGTTCATCCTCATCAAACCCCTTGTGGTCCATTCAAGAGGAGAGGACCAGCTGCCTAATGTTTCACTTGAAATAAAAGAAACAAATAGGAACTCTGTGGTGACCTGAAAGAAAGAGGTTATCATCTAGAAAACCCTGATGGGGTAAGTTTCTTCGGCAAGACACTGACATGGCTGATTAGAAGGAATCATTTTGTGTCCAGCGAACAACAAATCTCTCTCTGAAAACCGACAAGAACCTTCCTGAGCGGTAACCATTTACCTTTCAAGAACAAAGCCTGGTGAACTTCATAAATGTTAAATTCTGTGCACAGTATAAGAATTGCCTGCAACCTGTGAACTTGGAGTGAGAAGTGAGATTGGACTGTGAATCAAAGAATTTTTCTAAACTTACATGCACATTACATACACGTGTGCTTAAAATTAGAAGGGGGTTAAGTTAGGTTAGTTACGTTAATAGTAATAAGTTAAAGTTTGATCCTGTTTTCCTGTTTAAAGATAATTAAAGGCAACTTTTGTTGAAGTAACCACTTGCCTTGGTGAATATTGATTGCTGCTGGGTTTTGGGGACCTCTGGGCTTGTAACAGAAGGGAACCAGAACACCTGGTGAAAACCCTCGCAGACACGGGGAGAACATACAAACTCCTTACAGACAGCACAGGCCTTGAACCCTGGTCTGGTCCTCATCAGTGACACTATAACACGTTGCACTAACCATTCTGTCAACCATGCAACCCAACTTAACACCTGTACAACCATTCTGTCAACCATGCAACCCAACTTAACACCTGTACAACCATTCTGTCAACCATGCAACCCAACTTAACACCTGTACAACCATTCTGTCAACCATGCAACCCAACTTAACACCTGTACAACCATTCTGTCAACCATGCAACCCAACTTAACACCTGTACAACCATTCTGTCAACCATGCAACCCAACTTAACACCTGTACAACCATTCTGTCAACCATGCAACCCAACTTAACACCTGTACAACCATTCTGTCAACCATGCAACCCAACTTAACACCTGTACAACCATTCTGTCAACCATGCAACCCAACTTAACACCTGTACAACCATTCTGTCAACCATGCAACCCAACTTAACACCTGTACAACCATTCTGTCAACCATGCAACCCAACTTAACACCTGTACAACCATTCTGTCAACCATGCAACCCAACTTAACACCTGTACAACCATTCTGTCAACCATGCAACCCAACTTAACACCTGTACAACCATTCTGTCAACCATGCAACCCAACTTAACACCTGTACAACCATTCTGTCAACCATGCAACCCAACTTAACACCTGTACAACCATTCTGTCAACCATGCAACCCAACTTAACACCTGTACAACCATTCTGTCAACCATGCAACCCAACTTAACACCTGTACAACCATTCTGTCAACCATGCAACCCAACTTAACACCTGTACAACCATTCTGTCAACCATGCAACCCAACTTAACACCTGCACATGCATACTTTAGTCTAGCCATTCTCAATGGGGGCACTGTACATTTAAGAAAGAGGCCATGGACTTAAATCATAAAATCTATTTTATGTTTTTATGTTATCAGTAGGAGAGAAGTATGGAAGAAAGCAACTAAACTTTATTGCTTCACAGGGAAGGGTGCCCATAAACTTTCAGCAGGGTCCAAAGGGGGTCATAGCCCAAAAAAAGGTTGAGAATGGCTGCAGTGCATTCAGCTCAAGGAAATATGATTGAGTAATGATATCTTACCTGTCAGTGCTTTCTTTTGTACTCAAAGCTATACGACTATCTCAGAATATGTTATTATTGTTCAATCTCTTTCACAGTTTGAACACCTGTATAGAACAGCAAGTGAGTGGTTCATTAATTACAAATTTTTCCTTCCGATTGTTCATATTGATTGTGTAGAGCAAAATTCTGCAGGATACAATTGATATCCAGTTCTAAACACAGGAAATGCACTTGTAAATAAAGTCGATGTGACGTATTGTTGGAAATTATTTTCAAATGAGGTATATGAAAGATTTGGAAGGAAGGCCGGAGACTTTGCAGAATTTGTAACAAATTCCTGATTTGCATTGTTTTTAAGTTTCTTTGAAATTGAATCATTTAGGAAGGAAATTATAGGCCAGTTAGCCTGACATCAGTGGTTAGGAAGATGTTGGAGTCAACTGTCAAGGATGAGTTTACAGAGTACTTGGAGATATGACAGGATAAACCAACACCAGGATGGTTTCCTTTAGGGAAAATCTTGCTTCACGAACCTATCAGAATTCTTCGAGGAAGTGAGAAGCAGGCTGGAAAGGGAGCTGTAGTGAACGTTGCGCATTTGGATTTTAGCATTCGGCATTTGACAAAATGCTGGACATGAGGCTACTTAACAAGATAAGAGCCCATGATATAACAGGAAACAGTATCATGGATTGAGAATTGGCTGATTGGCAGGAAACAGAGAGTTGGAAAACAGGGATCATATTCTGATTGGCTGCCAGCTGCTAGTGGTGTTTCACAGGAGTTAGTGTTGGACTGTTTCTTTTTATGTTGTATATTAATGATTTTAATTATGGAATGAATGGTTTTATGGCCAAATGCCCAGATGATAGAAAGGCAGGTGGATGAGCAGGTAGGGTCGAGGACACATGCGGGCTCTAAAAAGACTTAAGACAGATTAGAGTGGGCAGAGAAGTGGCAAATGAAATATAACGTCAGAAAGTGTATTGTCATCCACTTCGGTAGAAAAAATAAACAGGTAGACTTTTTTTTAAATGGGGAGAAAACTGATTAAATGGTAGGCCAGATTCGATGGGCTGAATTGCCTATTTCTGCTCCTATGTCTTTTGGTCTTCTGGTAGAGCAAATAAATTGCTGCAAAATCCAGTTTCTAGAAATGGGTGATTTGGAATGGCCCATTGCGAAATATTTTATTTATTTTCCTTTAAAAAATTCAGGTAGGCAAAGCTTCACCTATTTACAGTGGCCACCTTCACCAGAAACCATGTATTGCATCCTGGATTACATTTTTTCCCCCCTTTCTCCAGGTAATCATTGATAGTATCTAATAAAATCATTTCAAGTTACTGCTCCTGCCTTACTCAAACTATGAGGGCATCCTTCCAGTCTGATGAAACCAACCTAACCTTAGTAAGCTGTAAAGAGGTGGGAAAGCTTCTACATACAATATTCTGACATATTTTAACAAGTACCATTTTCTGTAAGCTCATAACCTCCTGCTGGTTGTTATTGCCTTATCTTTAGGATTAAAGACTGAGAAACTAATCATTTAATACCTATGCCATGCCCTGAATGTGTATCTGAATCCGTCACTGAGAATCTTCTAATTCATCTTTAGTGGTTCCCTGACGATTAATATTTACCATTTCTACCACAACCATCTGTTACCTTCTTTTTTAGCTGCTTATTGGCTGCAGCAGATCACACAAGCTATTAGTTATGATGAATGGGGGGTGGAGAGGCAGTTCTGCTGCAGCTCTGATGTTACAGGGAAGCAATACTCAATATTAAGTCCACAAACCGAATGAATTGAAAGCAATTTTTATTACATTTTATTATTGTCCTGGGATTCTTATACAACAGCAGGAAGGGAATCATTAAATATGAAACTGGTTGTGTGTTGATTAAAGCTTTTAATTTATACTTGTTAACTAAGTAAATTTATTGGTAGCAAGGCACTGGATCATAATGAGGAAGATCAATTGGATGTGACAAATGAAATATAATGGAGAAAGGGAGTGGTTAACATTGATTTGGTTTGGAGCTCAGGGAATAGAGAGAAGTGGGCAAAATTTTCACGTTATTATGGGATTGAATAAGACGTGATAGAGAGGGATGAGAGGACTGAGTAATTACAGTATCCTAGAATTGGTAACAGGGGATGGTTGATTGGAAAACCAGAACTAAAAGGATCCAAGGTCTTATACACTGCTGTCAAACACAGCAGATATCTGGAAAGGTTGGATATAATTCCATTTTAGTGGTTCCTAAATGTGTGTCTTAGACATTACCCATGCTCAAAACAGTCATTATAGATTTAAATGCATGAGATTTCATCATACCTATTATATTAAGAAAACAAGTTAAGACAGACTTTTTGTACAGTCTTAAATTAATATAATTTTTTTCATGTATAGAACACACAGAAATCAATACTGTATAATCAGAGGAAGGAGGGAGAAGTTGGTAAATAAGGAAGCCAGTTGGCCCATCATGCCCACATTAGATCTCCACAAAAGCAACCTGCCCATCCGAGCTCCCGATGCCCTGACTGCAGAGCCTCACCTTGACCGCCTGCCCTCAGAGCTCCCGATGCCCCGACCGTGAACCCTCACGAGGGCCACCTACCCACTGGAGCTCCCAACACCCCGGATGTGGATCCTCACCTTGGCTGCCCACACACCGGAGCTCCCGATGCTCAGAAAGCGACTTACCATTTGGTCCTGGCCATCCAATCTCCCAACACCTTGAATGATGCAGATACTTACTGCAATCAAAAGTAATATGCATGCAATAGTCGACCTCCTAAATTTTACCCTAAAATTTCGTCCCCAAAACTCGACTATTAC
Source organism: Narcine bancroftii (assembly GCF_036971445.1). Taxonomy (NCBI): domain Eukaryota; kingdom Metazoa; phylum Chordata; class Chondrichthyes; order Torpediniformes; family Narcinidae; genus Narcine; species Narcine bancroftii. Next base: position 33,010,336 of record NC_091477.1, on the reverse strand, counting down.
ACGAGTATATACGGTATCCACTCAGATCACGTTAAGGAGAGAACTTGGGCATAGTTGAACCTTAGTACGAATTTCACTCAATCCTGCTGCACATCCATTTGAAAGTGACCTGCATAGATCACATTTTTAGTTTGTTCATGATATATCACGTATGCCTATCTGAATCATTCTACTAAATATGGAGCAGAATATTTTCAAGTTGTCTCTGAGGAACATTAGGTGTTTGAATTGCAAAACAATCAAAGCAGGAATGATCATGCCATTTTTTAAAGCTTGCTGCCCACATAGCTACTACTTCAGGAGAAGACCCACCAGACATCCTATACTTGTGACACTAAAATTAAATCCAAATTCTTGGAAGTGAATGTTTATCAACACATTTCCCAGTTTTTGTAATGCATGCAAGCAGAGTTACCCTGGACCCAGGCTCAATGGGCATTCTTTAGGTGTCAACTGCACAATAATTGCTGGCAGACTATTTGATAGGTGTTTTTATGAAACGCAGAGCAGTTCCACCTGTGTGTGGGATTATGGGTAAAGAAGTCGACCATTGATTATTTTCACAGAGTTTATTTTTCACTCTCACTCACCTGTGAATTCTTAGTTCTGAATATTGCAAATCATCAGTGAAAATAGTCATCATCGGTGTGGCTGCCGCTGCCACTCGCCTTTGGGGCCCCTGATTTACTACTCTGCTCCCTCTTCCTTCTCAATCTCCCAGCCACGTTGAGTTAGGATCACGAAGTCCATACTAATCATTCTCCACCAGATCAGCAGGGACAGTCCGCTTGCTCCTTGGCACTTTTGCCTTCATGATGGATATCACCACCTTCAGCTGCCGCTCGGCATCCATCACCGTGGATTCACCCTCTTCCGATGGTGGTAGCCTCAAGTCCTGGCATTTGGCTCTAGAGCCTATGGCCTGTGGGGTTGGCTCCATCCCCAGAGCTGCTACCAGTAGATGATGGTGCTAGGCCGGCAGCGGTGGGGGTCAGACTGGGTCCTGCTGATCGTTCTGGGCTTCATGATCCTGACCTGCCGCGACCGAGAGGTTGAGAAGGACGAGGGAGCTGAGAAGCAAGTCCGGGGGCCCCAAAGGTGCCGCGGCAGCCGCACCAATTATGACTATTCCACGGTACTCTGGCATTAAATGTTCACTAAACAGACCCAGGTCGCAGGCAGACGGCGTCATCGCGACATCATCAGCCCACCCCTAGCCAGCCACTTGCAGAGGCTGGACATTTACGGAACAAGGTGGAACACTCTGCTCCACCTCTGACACTAGCCTACAGAAGGATTGGAGTCGGCACCTTGGACCCGCTCATAGACCATTTACGAAGACAAGGTTTGCAATGTGAGGGCAGAGAATCTCTACCTTTACGTTCAGATTTTTTTGCTTTATTAAAGGGCCTGATGTAACACAACCAAGCCAAATATTCACACACATGCTATGAATAGACAGCAACTGAGCAAAAAGTGTTGTTGCAATTCTTACCTCATCTAACCAAGGATGCTCAAGGAAAGTACGCAAGATGGGAAAGTAAGATGAAGGAGTGAATTCATGGCAAAGAGGTGGGATTGCATGAGAAATAAAGAAGTGAATTGAGAAAGAAGAGAATTATAAAAAATGAAATAAGGCATAAAAGCAAAACAAGAATCACACACAAAATCGAAGGCAAGCAAAAATGGGAAGCACAACCAACAGAAAGAAAGTACGAGAATTACTTTGGACTTACCTTGTCACCTTTTTAAAGGTTTATTTGAAAAACTTATTCAGAATAAAAATCTAAAAGAGAAACTCTTGAGCTCCATTGAATCCGATCGTTAGATTTATTGCCAAGGTAGCTGTTGCTTGAGTAAGCCATAGAAATGTAATATATAAAGTAATAAATGCAAATATAATTTGATATCAAAGGTTCCCAAAAAAATTCAGGCACATTACTTAGACTCTTGTAGAACTCCTAACACCGTATCAACTTAGATCATGATTCAAAAAAAATCACACAATGCACGTAATCGGAAACACAAGCTGCGGCAGAACAATTGTACAAATCGCTCTAAAATTCTCCTCCAAAAACTGTAGCAACTGCTGCTTTGATGGAACTGACAAACAATCATAGCCATGGAAAATGTTAAAGATCTCAAGTGCTCCAACAAGCCTTACGAAGGGTCGTCTGCTTGAAGAAGAGGTTGGGGGATTCAGAGAACACTGTGAAAGATGCTGGAATCTGAAGCCAAACACAACCTGTTGGAGGAACTCGGCGGGTAAAGTAGCATAAGTGGGAGAAAAAGAATGGTCAAGATTTTGAGCTGAAACTCAAAACTGAGGTGAGTTAGTAAAGCAGTGTTGAGAGGACACGGTGGAAGGGGTGAGGCAGACCAGACAGAGGTGAAATATGGGAGAGAGAGAGAGACAAGAAAAAAAGGGTCAGGTGGAGAAAGATGAGTCGTGTAAGATTGAGTGGGTGATTAAAAGACAAAGGCCTCTAGTGCTGGAATCTGATGAATAGAGTAGGTGAAGATGGTGATATAAAGAGAGATGAGATGGAATGGGAGAGAAGGGGAGAGAGGAAAAGCATTTAGTGGGTAATCGCGTTGGGGGAGGAAGGAAGAGGGGGGAAAGAGAATGGGTGGGGTGGTTGTGTGACGAAACAAAAAAGGAGGGAAAACGAAGAGCAGAAGGGGTACAAAAGGCAACTCATTAGAAAATTTGATGTTCATGCCATTTGGTTGTACTGCCCAGGAAGAATTGGAGGCGTTACTCCTCTAGTTTGCATTGGGAGACAATCTGGTAGAGGAGAAGGCCAGATCAGTATGGGAATGGAAATGGGAGCTGTGCACCTGGCTCTGAGGTCTAACATTTAAAACAGATCTACAGTCCTGGAAAAGGACTGCAATGTCTCACTAACTGTTATATGTGGATTGTGGAGAAACATGTGGCCTCTCTGCCTGTCTGGAATATTGTGGATTCAGGTGGTCACGTGTCCTCCCTGTCTGAAACTTATTCGGAAATCACATCACCTGTTAATCAAGGTTGGACTGCAGCCACCCAGTAGTGTACACCTTGCCATTGGCTCATTTGAATTACTTAGGGTCAGTATTGGCTAGGCACAAAGATCAGAACTATACATATCATCAATGCATAGCACATCCTTTCTCTCTGCCTCATGGTCCAAGCCCCAGACATTGCTCCATGCCAGTTTGCTACTATGGACATCATTGGAAGTGTCGCAGGTAAGGTGTGCACTACACTGAAGCTGAGCCATATTACTGCGATAGATCAGTACTTGCAGAGAGCCAGGTGGGTGTGTGAAAGTCCCTGTCTGTCGAGAGTGTACTCAAGTGCGTGAGCATGTAAAGTATAGGTGTCCAACCTAGATCTGATGTGAATGTCTATATCATTATTTAAGTAATATAGTAGTATAGTAATTGAGTACCGTTTGACATTCTCCCATTTGTCTCCTGTGTGTTAATTAAAGTTGTGTGAGTGCAACACTTGTGTCCAGATTTATCTGTGAACTCACCGAACCTGATACTCTTCCCAACATGACAGTCATAAAGGTCCTGAATCTGAGTAAGAAAACAATGTGTGTGAGAGAGGAGTGAGAAAGAGAGAGGAGTGTGAGAGAGAGGAATGAGAAAGAGGAAAAGAGTGAGGGAGAGACAGGGAAAGAGAGAAATCATAATCCCTGTATAAGAAGTAAGATATGAAAATAGTACATCAACATGGAGTGATTGGAAGTTAATTGTAATGCTGTATGTTTAAGTAATGAAAATGCTAATAAAGATTAGGTTGTTTTAAATTTTGATCTAAAGTCTTCTATGGAGGTCAACACAACCCTGCATGGTTTACTTAAGGGACTACAATACCAAGTTCACAGCAAAAAAGGGGTCTTTTTTACTTATTGATCTCAGTATTCACTTAGTTTTTTTTTTAAATCACACATTTGTTGTCAAATTAAAATTGTTTTGGCAGTTAGTTGGGCAAATGTAATTGACCAGAAAGATTTGAAATGTGATTGGAAATAGAACATTCACCAACAACCTCTCCCTATTCCTAGCAATACACTGATACTAGAATATCACCATGAAAATGCAGGGCTATTACTACTCGTTTCTCACCAAACAGCCTCTCAGGTTTGGCTGTATTCCAAAAGCGAAACTTGTCAACTTCTCAAGGGCCCATCTATTAACTGGGCTGGGATAGCAGTCAGTCTTAACTGCATTTGGCAGATTTACTTCCTGCTTGCAATCAGCCAGGAGAGAACTGTTTGTTGTGTGTTACTCTTTTGTAATCACATCTCTTGCATATGAAGCTACCTCAGACATGACATTCTACTGTAAAAATCATGTGACTTATTAGAAATAAAGAACTTGCATTTATAGGGTGCCCTTTGTGTCATCAGAGGATCGCAAAGCACAGACATCCTTTTATTATGATTCTTTTCTTCTTTGGCTTGGCTTCGCGGACGAAAATTGATGGAGGGGTAAAGGGAAATATCACAAATGGTGATGAGATGATTTATCTTTAATGTGGCTGGTTACAGATCTCCTCTGCAGAACTCTGTACAGCAGTCTCATTTAAGGAAGATTTTTTTATTAATTTAGACTTGCAGCACGGTAACAGGCCCTCCTGGCCCACAAGCCGTGCCGCCCAATTCACCCACAACCATGTACGTTTTTGGAAGAGAAAACTGAAGCAGCTGGAGGAAACCCACACAAACTTGGGAAGAATGTACAAATTCCTTACAAACAGCGCAGGATCCAAACACTGGGTTGCTGGCACTGTAACCGCATTGTGCTAACCACTACACTATCCATGCCGCGGTTAATGTGAAGCAGGTCTGAGGAAATTTGCTGGACTTTTATCTGGAATAGAATTGAATGTGTGGAATGTCTTGCATGGAAATATTGGACAAGCTAAGCTTGCATTCATTGGAGTTTAGAAGAGTGAGAGGGCACTTAATTGAGATATAAAGATGCTGAATGGTCTTTATAGGATGACTCCTCTTAGGGATGAATCTAGTACTTGGCATGTCCCACTTAAAACAGAAATAGACGACCATTTTTAGAGGATCAAAGGTCTTTGGAACTCTTTGGAACATAGAATCTTTTCTAGCAGAAGTAAATAGGTTCTTGATAAACAAGAATGAATTGTTATTGTGGGTAGATGTGATGATGGAGAAGATACCATCAGATCATCCAGGAAATTATTAATATAGAATAGTACAGGATTAAGCCAGATTATCTGGTCATTATTACATCTATGTAAATTTACTGCCATTATTTTCGACATTACAACAATGACTTCAACTCACGGATACTCCTTTGCTGTAAAGTACTTTGAGATTGGAAAGATGTTACATAAATGCAAGTCTTTCTGTTTTTTTATATATTTGAATGGCTTTATTTGAATGGCTATTGAGATGTGCAGAGCAACAAAGGGATTTAGGAGTTGTGGTAAATAGTACCCTCAAGGCTGATACTCAGGTAGATGGTGTGGTGAAGAAGGCATTTGGAATGTTGGCCTTCATAAATCGGAGTATTGAATTCAAGAGTAGGGAGGTTATGATGAAATTGTACAAGGCATTGGTGAGGCCAAATTTGGAGTACTGTGTACAGTTTTGGTCACCAAATTATAGGAAAGATATAAACAAAGTAGAGAGAGTGCAGAGAAGGTTCACGAGAATGTTGACAGGATTTCAAGGTTTGAGTTACAGGGAAAGCTTGTGCAGACTGGGGCTTTTTTCTCTGGAGCGTAGAAGATTGAGAGGGGACTTGATAGAGGTGTTTAAGATTTTAAAAGGGACAGACAGAGTAAACATGGATAGGCTTTTTCAATTAAGAGTGGGGGAGATTCAAACTAGAAGACATGGTTTAAGATTGAAGGGGGAAAATTATAAGGGGAACATGAGGGGAAATTTCTTTACGCAAAGGGTGGTAGGGATGTGGAATGAGCTTCCGACAGATGTGGTCGAGGCGGGATCATTGGTTACATTTAAGTAAAGACTGGATAGTTATATGGATAGGAGAGGACTGGAGGGGTATGGACCGGGTGCTGGTCAGTGGGACTAGGAGGGTGGGGATTTGTTACGTCATGGACTAGTAGGGCCGAACTGGCCTGTTCTGTGCTGTAAGTGGTTATATGGTTATTGATCAAGTGGATTTATTAGTTTGTAAAATGTATATACACTGTGTTGGGTGAAAATGGTACTGAAAGACAAATAAGCATTCTTTTTCTTTTCAACTCGTCAAAAAGAAATTCATCTTTCACTTTGCCTGCAAAAATCTGTTAGATTTTAATAAACTGCAGTAGTGCTTTCACCTGAAATTAAGCTTTAGCACTTTACTCAATCATTTTCCCCTTGTCACTGTAGATTTCTTTAAGAGGCTATACAAGAATGTTTAGCAATATCGAGGCTGGAGAATGGAAGACATTTTCCATCTTGGACATACAAAATCAAAATCTAATAGTCCCAGCATATAACATTGCATTTGCTTTAACTCAGAATTGATTAAAGATACAGATACATGGTACTTTTTATTGTCGTATAATAAAACAGAAATGTAATATTACACAAAATTGCTTTTAGTCTTCCATAAGGCAAATAAAATTTTGCCATTAGCATTGCCCGGTGACCCTTACAATCAGAGAAAGAGAAGCAAAAGAGTGTCCCCCCAGAGTCACCGAATGTCCATGGATTTGCCTCCAGTGCTCCGGCAGCCTCTGCAGCTGCACAAGACTCCAGTTTAGTTCAAACCATTGGTAATCCAATCCCAGATCCAAATCTCTGACACAATAAGGACCCTTTGGGGGCTCTCCTTGCCCTCAGCATCATCTTAAATCCTGGTTCTGATACCTGGTTCTCATGATTCAGTCTCCAGCAGCCCACAGCCTTGTGTGAGTCTTTGGCTGCAAGTCACCAGCAACCTGTAGGGGTCCTTCAGCCGCAGAGCCCCTCGCTGGTCCAGTGTCATGGTCACCATGCTGTTGCATCGGCTCCTCTGCTTCTCCTTCTTAATGGGGGAGAGGGGCAAGGGGCCCGGAGGAGGGAGTGGAGGTGCTCTTCCCATTAGCCTGCTGCTCCCCTGAAGTTTGCAACCCCTTGACACTGCTGCCAACAGCGTTATCTTGGGCCCAGTCCCCAAAGTTGCATGATTTTAAATAATATACTCTGCTCCTTTAAAAGGCCATTGGCGGTTGGACTGGGAAGTAGGACCCTGCGGGGGAGGGCTGTGTTTCCACTCCCCGCTCTCCTAGGGTCCATACCACTGTTACAGCAGTGCTGCCATTTTTTTCAATAATCAATCAATATCTTAATTTTAGAAATTAATCGCTTACTGCAAAAGCATAAATTAAATTAAATTTAGACATACAGCACAGAAACAAGCCATTTCAGCTCATGAGGCCGTGCCATCCAATTACACTCAATTAACCTACACTCCCAGTACATTTCGAACGGTGAGAAAAAACCAGAGTCCCTGGGGAAAACCCACGCAGACACAAACTCCTTATAAACAGTGCAGGATTTGAACTCTAGTCCGAATCGCTGGCGTTGCGCCAACTGCTACACCAACTATGTCACCCTATTGCTGTTCAGACAGTATCGTGAGCATATTAAGCAAAAGACAATTTGTGAAGAGAGCCTAATGTTATGGACTGCAACTTAATAGCAGCTGGGTTGAATCATTCCAAACTGATACCTCTTGGCAGATGGTCATGTACTAAAACAGTTCATTTTGCAACGGTAAAGCATAAATCCATCAAATATAATGGATTTATTTTTACCATTTGGATAATGCATGTTTTCATTTTGTTTTAGAGCTATATTCCCTACTGAGATGATAGTTAAATATAGTCAGATAGAAAAAGACTTAAGGCCAAATATTAAGATAGATTTTATAAAATGTATAGAACTAAGAAGCTATTGGTGAAGTACAAATTTAGTTCATATTATTACAAATTCAACTCTGCATAGAATTATCAATAAAGTTTGAAAATTAAGGGGGATGAAGAAAGTTATGGGTGGTAGAAGGATTCTGAGATTGTTTGGGTGAGTAAAAATTGTCAAAAGAAATTGATTCCTGAGAAGTGACGGATAATACAGTTGGGAGGGGCACATAAGATAAGGGGCACACAATTAATGTGGAGGAAGAGAGGATAATTAAGGACATGTATGCAGATCTGTGAAGTTATTAGCACAATTACTGTACTTTCATATAACGCGCACATGCATATACCGTGTGGGTATAGAATTCCATATTACAAGAGCAATTTCATTTATTTGGGACAGAAGACAATACACATTCAATAGTCCCACTATCTGCCACAGTTAAGTTCCCGTGATTTACAACCCTTTCAACTTTCTCCAGAAGTGTCAATTGCTCATTATGTGGATGATATCCATTTGCAAGGTCTGTTTGAGACTGTGGTCTGCGAGGCACTTGATATGTTAACCTCCTCCTTCAGGGGATGAGTCTGGGCAATTAACATTTATATTTTTTTAGATAAAACTTGATGATTTTACTTGTCTGAAGAACGTCCAATGTCTCAACATTGGTCATTCACACACGAATGCCAAAACACAAAATCTCTGTTTACTTATGCGCATTTAGACAGCATACTAGAAGTGCGGTAATTAAAGAGGCGGGACTTGCAATGTGTGGCATCGATATATGCTATTCATTAGCCCATTGTTCACAGAATGCCTGCAGTTAACTTTAACTGCACGCATTCCAGAATTTTATTAGGGAGTCGGAGGTAAATATCAGAACAGGTATGGCACCCTCATTCCCATTCTAATCTTTTTATACAGCATATGTTCCCAGAAAATGGCAATAATTTCCTGGAACACGGCAGCTGTGTAAAAATAAATAAATAAATGAATTTTGGATAAGGTGCAGGGCCCAAGCCAGAATATCCTGTTTCTCAGAATACCATGGCATTTAAGGCCAATGAGATATTCCTGAGACTGCCAAGATCAAAATTTTGAATTTTGTCATTTTGTATGTATCCAGTACCCACATGTTGAGGATGGAGCGGATCCATCCTCAACATCCATTGGAGCGCTTACACCCCTAACGTCGAAGTACTCGAGATGGCAGAGGTCGACAGCATCGAGTCCACGCTGCTGAAGATCCAGCTGCGCTGGATGGGTCACGTCTCCAGAATGGAGGACCATCGCCTTCCCAAGATCGTGTTATATGGCGAGCTCTCCACTGGCCACTGTGACAGAGGTGCACCAAAGAAAAGGTACAAGGACTGCCTAAAGAAATCTCTTGGTGCCTGCCACATTGACCACCGCCAGTAGGCTGATAACGCCTCAAACCGTGCATCTTGGCGCCTCACAGTTTGGCGGGCAGCAACCTCCTTTGAAGAAGACCGCAGAGCCCACCTCACTGACAAAAGGCAAAGGAGGAAAAACCCAACACCCAACCCCAACCAACCAATTTTCCCTTGCAACCGCTGCAATCGTGTCTGCCTGTCCCGCATCGGACTTGTCAGCCACAAACGAGCCTGCAGCTGACGTGGACTTTTTACCCCCTCCATAAATCTTTGTCCGCGAAGCCAAGCCAAAGAAGTACCCACATTGTCTGTAAATTGTGCACGAGTGTTTCATTGCCACTATTAGTTTCCCACGCTTGCTATAAATTGTGTGCACTGTTTATTGCCAGTGCGATTTTCCCACGTTTGCTATAAATTATCCACATTGTTTTAACATATTTTAAAAATTCTTGTATAGCATGCACACACATATAACACACAGTGGGTTACCCAGTTTGTAGAAAATGCATATATGTGTGTTTATATGCGTAAAAATATGATAAATGAAGTAATTAAGAAGGAATGTCCTTTGCTTGGTTTACAGGTTGTTTTGGAATGTTGGAACTGTATTAAACTTTTGTTAGGAAAACACAGTTCTAGTCACTCCATGCAAGAAGGACCCAAAACCCTGTTGAGGGAGCAAAGAGGTTTCTACTTATGGGAAGAGCTTGTCTCAATATTTGGAACATTAGAGACTGGGGGAAGATATGATATAAATGTATGAAATGTTGAAAGGCTCAACAGGATGAACCAGAAAAACATATTTTCCTCAAAAATAATATCAATATCTCAAGATAATTTAAGATAATTTGGAGAAGGATAAAGGAGAAATTATATATTTTTTAACCAGATGAGTTAAGGACTGGAGTCTGAATCTCATTGCCTGAAAGGATGGGAGAGGTAAAATCCCTCCTTGTATTTAGACAATGCATGGATGAAATCTTTAGTTGCCACATCCTACAGACCATGAACTGAAAATTGCAATGAATCTAATTAATTATTTTATCTGATGGCATGAACTTAATGGGATGAATAGTCTGCTTCTTTGATATCGATCTCTGTGATTCATGATGCGAATGCTTATTTAACAATTGTTTAGACTACAGCATGGATAAAAAAATGAGGTTATAACAATAAAGATGTATTTGTGCAAACAGTTTTATTCCTACTCAGTAAATGAATTTATTACATGCATGTATGATGAAGACCATCCAAGTTTTTGGCAGCATCTTACAAAAATAATAGGTTGTCAATTTGGTGTCTTCATGCCATCACAATTCAATTATGATGTTCCTTATAGAGATAGCACAATAGCTTGAAGTATTGTACTTACATTAAAGGTGTATTAAAGGTTCCTAACAGTTACTGCTATGGTAGATGCTTCCAAAATCAACTGATGCATTAACTCAGATTGATTTTTTTTTAAATCACTCACTCTCATAAATCTTATGTGCTTGATTTATTCCAATTAAATCATAAATTAAATCTGATCACCAAGCATTTGTCAGGGATTGTGCCTAAAGGGAATTAAATGTTGGTTTGACATTTCCTTAAGTATAGCATTTGTTAGATATTATATTATTGAAAATATAGAAAACTGCTTATAAATAATAACAAGTTGCATGGAACAAAAAGGGGATATTTATACATTCATTGTTTCCACCATCCTTTCCTGACATCATAATGTCAACACAGGCTCAGGTCTTTTTGCTTGCCCAAATACCCCAATAAACCTACAAAACCCTTAAGTTTATCAAAGGTGGAAGGAACCACACGCAGACAGAAGGAGAGTATACAAATTCCTTATAGACATTACCAGATTTGAACCCGAGTTGCTGGCACTGTTATTGCATTGAACTAACTGCTATACTGACCGTGCCACTCTCCAGATCTTTCCAGTTTTGTGCTGAATTGGTAGTGTTGCATTCACTTCTTCCACCTTTCCCCCCCTTTACCCTGAAGAGAGGGAGGTTTGGTACTCCAGTGCAAATCTGAATATCCCAAGCTTTCTGCTCAGGCAGCAGTAATGGTCAACTGAAGATACAAGAAAATGCAGGCAATCCATCTCATTGTTTGCCTTAGTGGTTCCCTAGCTACACTTTGACTGACGCTGGTCTCTAAATGAAATCCAACGGAGGAAGAATTCCCAAGAAGTGAAGTGGGGGATCTGCCTGTGAATGTGTTCAGGGTTAGTCCAAAGGCAGGAACAGCAAGACTATCCATATGAATGGAGAGGAGCAGATGTGAGGGAGAAAGGTAATATTTAAAATTAGTTTTGCTTCTCTTTCCTTAATTATTTCATTGGCCAAGTAATTTTCAATTGTTAATTCTTTATTTGTTTAGATCATCAGGAACTTTCAGAAGCATTCAGGTTTGGTAGCTTTGACATTCAGCAAAGCCTGATGTCATGACTTTGTAGCTGTCGATTTTTCTTTCATGATAAAACTTGTGCTAACAATGAATAAATAACATAGATTATAGTAGAATTGCTACCAATTGTTAAATAAAATAGCACAAAGACATTCACCTTCATTGCATCCTCTTTAACATCTCACAATTATCGTTAGAGGCAAAACAGTGTCTAACTGCATTCAGTCATAAATTAGATAACATTTTATCTGATGTAATTGCAATTTGGAAAAATCTGAAGCTCAGGTTTCTTTTTTTACCCTTGGAATCATAGAAATGTGCAGAGAGGACAAATACTTGCATTAAGACAGAGAGCATTTAGACAAAACCCTTTGGCATGAAGCAGCATTTTTGTTAGTGTCTTGGAGAACTTGCCGATATTTTGGGCCTGAGCCCTTAGTCAAGGAAAAAACTGGAAAAGGCAGAAGCAGGAGACACCAGAAAGTCTCAAAATTTTAACAATGGGGAAAGAATCCAGACCAAGAAAAGATGTTAAATGGATAAGTGACTCGGTGAGAATTTATTATGTCTTTGTGAAAGGAGACAGGGAAAGGGGGAGATAACTAGGGGGGGGGGGTGGGGGGGGCAGTTTTTAATGAAAACCACAGAAATTGATATTAATGCCATCCGGATGCAAGGTGTCGATTTGGGAGATGAGGTGTTGATACAGGTGGTATCAGTCTGGCAGTGCATGAGTTAGCCATGTTAGCAAGGGAATTGGTTGGAAATTTTAAATGGGTGGTTACTAAGAGGTCCACACTATTGCAATAGACAGAACTGAGGTGCTCAACAAAGCAATCTCCTAGTCTGCTCCAGTCTTTTCAGCTGGAGCACCACAAGACCTCTGCAGATTCACAAGTGAAATGTTGCTTCACTTGGAAGGACTGTTTGGGGCCCCGAATGGTGCTGAGGGAGCAGTCCCTGTGAAGGGTGGAGTGAGGATGAGAGGGGAATACATATAGGTGGCAGAAAAGGCAGAGGAGGACATGTTGGATGGGGAGGCTGGTGGAGTAGTAGATGAGGACAAGAGGAATCCTGTCCTTGTTGCATGTGGGCAGATGTGCAAATAATGCAGGATATGCAGGTGAGTGCTGAGTTAATGGAAGTAGAGGGAAAGCCACATTGTTTGAAGGAGGAGGACATCTCTGATGATCTTTGCTACAGAATTATGCTATGATTAATCTTGTGGGTTGGAAACTTGGAAACATGCACACAAAGACACACTCAGCACCATTCTGAAGCAGATACAGAGACTGTCAAGCAGAAAATACAAGAAACATATCAATGTTCAGTTCAGTCATAAAGCCAGAGGTGATTATTCTGTTGAAACACTGTTTGCTCAAAAGAACAGTTTATCAGCTACTTCAGAGCAGTAGAAAGTTTGGTTATTGTTCTCCATTGAAAAACCTGAGAGAATGAATGTTTGCTAAATAGACACCTGTATAAATAAGCAGAACCCATCTGCCATGATTTATATTTTTGAAAAAATGAAACTTCAGAGGCAATGGTGATGTCATGTGATTGGGACACTTCCAGAAAGCATCTTTAAAATTCTGAACCAGTTTTCATCTGAGGTCAGAGATGCAGTAACCTTCAGTGAGAAAGGTGCTGTTGTGTTCTCCCTTGTCAGGGAAGGAACACAGAATCAGTGTCTTTGAATAACTGATTGGTCAAGAGAAAACAGTACTACGGGTATACGATCCTTTATCTGGACATCTAAAATCAGGAAAGCTCCAAAATCCAGCAGGTGGGGAGAGAGACAGCAGCCCGAGTCGGGCAGGAGAGGGGGGGGGGTGAAGACTGGCAGCGGAAGTCGGGCGGGCGAGAGACCGGTAGAACGAGTTGGGAGTCCGGGAGACCAGGAGCGTGAGTTGAGCAGGTGAGGGGGGAGACCGGCAGCGTGAATCGGGCAGGTGAGGGGGTGTGGGGGGAGACAGCAGGGTGAATAGAAGGGGTGGGGGTGGATACGACAGCACAATTTGGGTGAGCTTAAATCTGGCTTTCTGAAATCCAGAAAAATCTGAAACACACTGTCCCCCCCAAGGGTTCTGGATAAAGGATCGTGTATCTGTATTACAGCCATTGTAATGATCACTTCATTGCCTGGCATTGTAAATCACAAGTTTCATTAAACTCTGTGCAAGAGAGGGGAATTTGTAAAAGAAAAAATTGTATGAAGTAACATTTCTCTGAAATAAACTCTACAAGAATTTGTGAGCTTTGAGAAGTTTGATGGAGGTTGTATAGGGATTGGATGTCCATGGTAAATATGAGGTGATTTGAGTCTTACATTTTTAACAACAGTTTAACGACCCTGAATTTCAACACAACAGATTTCTAAGAGTGATCTTTAAAACTGACTTTTCAGAATTGTCCCTAAGTTGTAAAGGTTTGGGATCTGCCACACACACACACACAATATATATATATTTTTTGTGCATAGTGGGGTTGTTTAGAATTAAATGAGATTTTGTATTATTATTAATTTTTTTTAAAAGATATGATTATCTTGGTGAATGTCTATTGCTACTGGTCTAGGTTATAACATCTGGCATGGAAATCTTCATCCAGAGTGCAGATGTGACAGGAACAAAGGAATTGAGAGAACGGAATCCTTGCAGGGGACAGTGAGAAGAGCTGTAATCAAGGTAACTGTGAGAGTTGGTGGGTTTATAGAATATGTTTGTCGAGTTTGTCTCCTGAAATGGAAGACAGAGATATCGAGGAAAGGAAGAGTGTTGTTAGAGATGGTCCGTCAATTTGAGATTGGGATAGAAGTTGGCAGCAAAGTGGATGAAGTCATCAAGCTCATCATAGGTACGAGACAACACTAGAGTAGTAATCGATGTAGAGGAGGAAGAGTTGAGTGGCCTTGCTTGTGTAGGTGTAGCAAGAATTGCTTCTCATAGCCAACAAAAAAGGGGCAAGCATAGCTGGGGCTCATGTGGGTCCCCATGGCTATCCCTTTAACCTGGAGAAAGTGGGATGAGTCAAAGGTGAAATTATTAAGGGATAGAATAAATTCTTTCAGAGGACGGTGGTGGTGGTGGAGGGGGACTGGTTGGTTCTATTCTCCAGAAAGAAACAAAGGGCTTTGGTACCATGGCCTCTATCTGGTTGAAGCTAGATGACAACTCTCAGACACCTCCTCTTACTTACCCCTCCAGCAGGATCCCACCAAAACTCATCAAACCACTGTATCACGTAGCATCTCTGAACTCATCATTTCCAGTTACCTCCCTGGCATGGCCTCCAACCTTACCTTTCCAACCCTATACCCCCTGTTTCTATCTCCTACCCAAGATCCACAAAACCAATTGTCCTGGCAGACCCATCGTGTCCACGTGCTCCTGCCCCACCTAACTGATCTCCACTTACCTTGTTCCCCTTGATCCAGTCCTTCCCCACTTACATCCAGAACACTTCACACATCATCCATGACTTCCAACAACTTAAGTTCCCTGAACTCAATCACCTCATATTTACCATGGACATCCAATCCCTATACAACCTCCATCCCCTTTACTGAAGGCCTCAAATCCCTTCATTTCTTTCTGGACAATAAAATCAATCAGTCCCTCTCCAACACCACCCTCTCCAGCTGCCAGAACTTGTCCTCACCCTTACCTGCCAACTTCCACCCTGACCTCAAATTCACTTGGTCCATCTCTAACAACATTCTCCCTTTCCTTGATCTCTCTGTCTCCATCTCAGGAGACCTACACCTCTTCCCCTGTAAGGATTCCATTCCATTCTCTCAATCCCTCTGTCTCCGTCGCACCTGTGCTCAGGATGTAGACTTCTATGCCAGATCATCAGAGGAGTCCTCCTTCTTCAAACAACGTGGCTTTCCCTCTACCACCATCAACTCAGCACTCACCACATATCCTCCATTACCCACACATCTCCCCTGACCCCCTCCCCCCCCCATACACAACAGAGACAGGATTCCCCTTGTTCTCACCTACCACCCCACCAGCCTCCACATCCAACACATCCTCCTCCGCCATTTCCGCCACCTACTACAGGACCCCACCACTTGACAAATATTCCCCTCCTCCCCACTCTGTCTTCTGCAGGGGCCTCTCCCTCCATGACTCCCGTGTCCACTCGTCCCTTCCCATAAATCGTCCCCTTGGGACCTAGCCTGTGAGAGCAGGAGATGCTTCACATCCCCATACCTCCTCCCTCACCCCCATTCGCAGCCCCAAATGGTCCTTCCAAGTGAAGCAACATTTCACTTGTAAATCTGCAGGTCATCTGCTGCATCCAGTGCTCCCGCTGTGGTCTCCGCTACATTGGAGACTGGACACTGGGAGATCACTTTGTTGAGCACATCGGCTCGGTCTGCCACAATAGGTGGGTCTCCCAGTAGGTACCCATTTCAATTCCCTGCCCCATTCCCTTGTCAACATGTCTGTCCATGGTCTCATGTACTGCCATACTGAGACCACCAACGAATTAGAGTAATAGCACTTTATCTTCCAACTGGGCACCCTCCAACAGGATGGCTTTCGTTAATTCCCCACGCTCGTCATCTCTCCTTTCATGATAAATTCTCACCTAGTCCCTTATCATATCCATTTAATACCTTTTGTTGGTCTGGATTCCTCCCCCATTGTTTGCATTCTGAGACTTTCTGATATATGCTCGCTCTGCCTTTTCTGATTTTTCTTTGAAGAATGGCTCAGGCCCAAAACATTGGCAATATAGCTGAAAAGACTGGCTGAGTTCCTCCAGCATTTTAGTGTGTTTAGTCAAATCACAGCACTTGCAACCTATCGTGTTTCACTCGGCAAAATTTTGGTTCCGATTGCCCAATGACCTTTAATACATTTCAAATTGCATTAACAATAATGAAAAGTGAAGAAAGACAATTCACTATTAGAGAACAAAATATCATATAATTAAACTAGACAAGATTACTTATTGTGGTATTTGAGTGGAAAAAACAAAGGTTTAGCCTCTCAACCCACTGCCACTTTATATCGCTCTGATGCTCCTGCACCAGACTAGTCTTCTACAGTTTACCTTCAGAAACAATGTGTTTTTTTAATTTAAATGCTGCCTCTTAGCCATGTTTTCTGTTTCCCCTGGAGGTGTGGAAGGGTGATGTTTGCTAAAGAGCTAGGCAGGAGTATCCCTTAATGACAGGGGTCTCCCAGAGGCCAACCATTTCAATTCTGAGCCCCACTCCCACAACAACGTGTTTGTCCATGGCCTCATGCACTGCCAAACCAAGGTTACCTGTAAATTGAAGGAGCACATGGAGGGCTATGGGCAAGGTGCAGGTAGGTGGAACTAGAGGTGAATACATGGTTCGGTGTGGACTAGAAGGACCAAGATGGCCTGTTTCCATGCTGTGTTGTCATACCCACACTCCTGTTTGGCTCCAAATCATGGGTCCTCTACCGGCATCACCTACGGCTCCTAGAACGCTTCCACCAGCGTTGTCTCCGCTCCATCTTCAACATTCATTGGAGCGACTTCATCCATAACATCGAAGTACTCGAGATGGCAGAGACCAACAGCATCGAATCCACGCTGCTGAAGATCCAACTGCACTGGGTAGGTCACGTCTCCAGAATGGAGGACCATCGCCTTCCCAAGATCATGTTATATGGCGAGCTCTCCACTGGCCACCGTGAGAGAGGTGCACCAAAGAAGAGGTACAAGGACTGCCTAAAGAAATCTTTTGTTGCCTGCCACATTGACCACCGCCAGTGGGCTGATATCGCCTCAAACCGTGCATCTTGGCGCCTCACAGTTCGGCGGGCAGCAACCTCCTTTGAAGAATTCCGCAGAGCCCACCTCACTGACAAAAGACAAAGGAGGAAAAACCCAACACCCAACCCCAACCAACCAATTTTCCGCTGCAACCATGTCTGCCTGTCCCGCATCGGACTTGTCAGCCACAAACGAGCCTGCAGCTGACGTGGACATTTACCCCCTCCATAAATCTTCGTCCGCGAAGCCAAGCCAAAGAAAGAAAGAAAGAAATAACCATAACTAAAATTCTGTTTGTTGATTTTTTACATGTATAGCCTTTGTCCTCTATTATAAAGTACATGCTGCCATCTTCTGGCAAACTAGTGAAGTATCACAACACAATCAAGAATTGTACATGTTTACAGGACTTAATTCCCTGTGCATTTCCTGAACTCCAAAGCAACCAATTTGCCATAAAATATGGAAAATTGTTCACCAAGGCCACATTGAACTAAGAAAACAAAACGATGGAAATCCAATCCTTTTAGACAGCTTCATCGGCTCCAAATTAGAAAAGGGACTCCACAAATACAAACTCCATCTTTGTCAAAGATGACAAATTGAAGAAGGCAAGTTCATGAAAGGAGGATCTTAATGGGCTATGCATGGAACTTGTGTACCTTGTTTACTTTCCTTCTATCGTAATTGCTTTTGATCAGGTTGTCTAACCAGGCATGTAAATGTATTGTTTAACTCATGGAAGTGTTTCCCTCATTTGGAGTATGATTTCATTCCCATCAATAGTTCACAGATACTGGTATTTTCAACTCTCAAGCTGAATATGCAGATAGTGAGCTCCCTTGTACTTTTAAATTGCTTCACATTGGTATTTTTAACAAAGATACATTCCAACAGTTTTATGAGTTTTTTTATTCAGTAATATTTCTACTTTAGTTTATTCTGCAACATAAATAGAAGCAGGAATTGACCACGCTCCATCTTACAAGATTATCATTGATCTTTTACTCCAACAGCATTTTCTTGCATGAACTCCTTAATCAACTGATTTCCAACTGTCTTAAATATGCTCAGCTACAAAGCCTCCATATCTCAGTGAGTAGAAAATTTCAAAAATTTATCACCTTCAATGAAAATAATTCTTCCCTGCATCCTGGATCGATGATCTATTATTTTGATACCATAACCTGATTCCAAACACTCAGTTCAAGATTTAACAATTTATTAATGTTTAATTTGTTTAATGTTTGAGATTCAATTTAAATGAAGTCAAGAGTCTTATTCATTAGCAGAACAAAATTAAATACAAAACCTCTGAAAAGGGAATACATTTGAGAAGTGCAAGTAATGAGAATGCAGTTGGGGGGCAGCGTGGGGGGGCTTTGACATAAAATTGCTCTGCATATATTGGTTGCATACACAGATTTATTAAATAAATTGCACCCAGTACAAAAAAAGCAATTCTTAGCAAAGATGATGGTCACAGACTGTTCCTGGAAACCACAAAGGTTCATCTTGAGTGACAGATGTGTCTTTTTCACATGCTGTATTCTGTTGGCTACAAATCATCTTCCAACTGGTTGAGCTTTCAGTCTATCTGACCCTATATCACTTTGAAAGTATATTTCAGCTAAGAGTCCACTGAGCTACTTCACTCCTTGTCATTTTAATCATACATTTAAATTGTATTTAATTCAATCCATTTCTTTTTTTGCTGATGGAACATTATTCTTCATTGTCTTGGTTTGTTCTGTCACTATGTGACCATTGCCTGGGACCCTCAAACTAGTTTTTTTGCATGTTGTTACAAAAAGATTTTTTTTGGCCCGTTGAATGGTTTATTCTATCTCTCTATTAATCTGCATTCTCCCTCTAATTTAATGTTCATGCCATTCTTCATCAGCATATTAAATCTTAAAGATTTAATGTAGTTATTCCATCCCTGATTATGTTTACTTCAAACATAACCCCAATACTCCAGTGTTCTGACCTCAAAGGTCTGAATTTTAAAAAAAAACTTCTCCACATTCTTTCCAGGGAGCATGCAGTTTACTCACCATCATGCAGTTTACTCACCATCATGCAGTTTACTCACCATCATGCAGTTTACTCACCATCATGCAGTTTACTCACCATCATGCAGTTTACTCACCATCATGCAGTTTACCCACCATCATGCAGTTTACCCACCATCATGCAGTTTACCCACCATCATGCAGTTTACCCACCATCATGCAGTTTACCCACCATCATGCAGTTTACCCACCATCATGCAGTTTACTCACCATCATGCAGTTTACTCACCATCATGCAGTTTACTCACCATCATGCAGTTTACTCACCATCATGCAGTTTACTCACCATCATGCAGTTTACTCACCATCATGCAGTTTACTCACCATCATGCAGTTTACTCACCATCATGCAGTTTACTCACCATCATGCAGTTTACTCACCATCATGCAGTTTACTCACCATCATGCAGTTTACTCACCATCATGCAGTTTACTCACCATCATGCAGTTTACTCACCATCATGCAGTTTACTCACCATCATGCAGTTTACTCACCATCATGCAGTTTACTCACCATCATGCAGTTTACTCACCATCATGCAGTTTACTCACCATCATGCAGTTTACTCACCATCATGCAGTTTACTCACCATCATGCAGTTTACTCACCATCATGCAGTTTACTCACCATCATGCAGTTTACTCACCATCATGCAGTTTACTCACCATCATGCAGTTTACTCACCATCATGCACTGCTTCTGAACATTGCACCTTGTTAAAACAGGTTGTATTTGCTTTAACATCCAAGACAACAATGTTCCATTACAATAATATTAAGACACTAAATAAGTCTTATCCATTTACAAGAGTCTTGTAAAAGGGTCCTGACTTGAAACGTCGACTGTCCATTTCTCTCCACGGAGGGGCCCATTGAGTCCCTTTAATTTCTCATTGATTACTCAAGATTTCAGCAACTGCAGTTTCTAAAATACTTTATTATGAATGTTATAAACAGTCAAAAAGAAAGTGTTTTCCCACACTAATTAATATTAATTATTCTCCTTTCCCTCACCCTTTCTTTTTTACACTAGGGAGTTAAATCCTGTTAGTATAATTGTATGACAATGATCATGTTTATAACTTAAAAGTGCACACAAAAGAAAGTGGAAGTAATTATTCAAAACAAGTAAATGAAAATATTTATTCTTAACATGAACCTTAAAAAGTCAGGTTAGAGCCAAATGTTTTTCATCGGCATCTTATTTCAAAAATTAAACAAAGACACTTTAGAACAACATACAATTTTCACTCAATCTATCAATATTCTGAATACAAGCTGTCTTTTTCATCTCTGAAAATCCTGGTACCCCTCTGAATTGATAGCTGGTGCCAATTCCACACTATCCCATCGCTTTAAAATTTCTTTCCCCTCAACTACAAGGTTGTGGCTTTGCCTGCCACAAGTAAAATCTCCCCCAAAAGCCAAAAACATGGATACTGTGTGACGTCCTCCAGCACCTTTGTGTTTTTACTATCACAGTATAGCCATACTTTTGTGTTTCACTGCCAAAAAACTGCAGCTAATTAGCATTGTAAACAAAAAAAAGGTGAATTTGATCTAAAGTGTTAAAAACTGAATTTGAGACAAGGAAACCTTTTTAATATCATGTTCCTAGAACATCGAGTAATTAAATACATATCAAGTTAAACCACCTCAAAATCTGAATAGACGAGTGAAGGTAAAAACAAAGAAATTCAAACAGTTCAAATATGTAATAAGAATTTACTGCAATTTTGATATTCAGTAGCTTGGTTGGCAAGTGAATAACCTCTTTTGCATTTCATTGATATTAGCTTTTTCCATTCTCTACAGCCCAAATAAACAGGAAATTGAATATAAAACAAACTAAACAGGCATGCATTTGGCATCTTGTATGTGACATTTCAGGTGTAGAAAATAATCAACTAACTTAATTTCAGCTCTATTTTTTTTGTGAAATACTGTTTGCCTGCTTATTTTCAGCATTCCATGCATAAATTAATCACAAAAAGCTTCATTCATACAAAATTTGTACAGGGTCACTCAAGAACAATACATTTCCACATTAAGTATTACCAGACAAATTCAAAATGTACTCATAGTATATAAAAAAAAAACTCTTTTTCTAGAGTTTCAACCAACAATGAAAGGAAGAAATTTGAGTCCAAAACATGGCTCATGTTGCATGCCTTTGGGAAGCAGCAACAAAATTCATAAATTTATTTTACGAATCATTAGGGAGCCCAAAGAGCTTAACAGTTCCAGCTTCCCGACTGTTATCATACTTGCCATCTTTGTCATCACATGCAAAAGCCAAGAGAGGTCGCTTCGGATGCCAAGCTACAGTAAAGGTAGGCGAGTCACACTGCACCTCCCATAACTTTTCACCTATTGGAAATAGACATTATATTAAATTATTTTAGAATTCTGTTGCAATAGGTTAACGGAGACAACCAAACTTTTCATCAACCATCAGCAAGCTATATTTACCCAAGTCTACATCAACAAAGCTTTCTAAAATGGCAGCCAGGCATTAAAGTAAAGGCACAAGCTTTCTTCAAAAGGCATTTAACACCGAGAATAATGGTATTGATCACCAACTAACAGCACAGATTGATTTGAAGATACATACCAGTTTCTACTTCTGCAATGTCTATGAAATGATCCTCAGAAGCTGATGCGAGCATTTTTCCATCATGGCTAAAGCTTAACGTTCTTACAGGCCAGTCAAGCCTGCAGGAAATAAAGGAAAAGAACTTCAGTAAAAAAAATGTTAAGATGTGGTAAGCAAAAATTATCAACATTTCACCACACTGGTCACAGACACACCTCCAATCCGGACCTCTGGTGTCGTCTGCTTAGAATTTGGACAATTTTCTGCATGGGTTTCCTGCAGGTGTTCTTCCAAAAGATATGCTCACTGGTAGCTCATTGGAGCAACACACAAAATGCTGGAGGAACTCAGCAGATTAAGCAACATCCATGGAAGACAATAGACAGTAAATGTTTCAGGCTAAATTCCTTAATCAGGAACAGCAAGAAATGGACAGAAGCCTGAAGAAAAGGGTGGAGTGGGTCAGAAGGAGCACAGGTTGACAGATAATGAGGGAAAACGTATGGGATGTTGGGGATTTTAAAAATGTAAGAAGTTGGGAGGTGATAGGAGTAAAGGCAGGGTGAGAAAGATGAACTCTGATCGGAGGAAGGGAAAAGAATAGAGTAGAAGGTAGACAAGGAATTAATCAAGAAAAGGAGGAAGATAAGGAATAGGGCCCATGTTGCTAGGAGATGAATGGTGATGCTCTGATAAGTAATAGCCATGTGATTGAAAATAGATTGCAGTGAAGCAAGTGCAGGATTGGAATTGATGGGTCTGTTCCAGCAGTTGGCATAGACAATGGGACAAATGTTGATAAAACAGGATTTAGGGAGGTTTGCACATCCTGGCATCCTTGTGCATGAATGGCAGAAAGTTAAAATGCAGATACTGCAAACAATAAAAAGGCAAATGATATGGGGGCCTTTATTAGCAAGATGATTTAAGGCAATTGGCTCTGATGAAACCACATTTGTGTACAGGTCCAGTCTCCCTGCTCAAGGAAGGTTATACCTTTAACTGAGTAAAGTAAGCATTTATCAGATTGATTCTTCAATGGCATTTGCCTGATACAAGGAGTGATTAAGCAGACTGCCTAAATTTCTACTTTAGGAAATGGAGATTGAAAAATAAAATCTTAAAGAACTTGCACAAAAATGCTGGAGAATTTCAGCAAGTCGCACTGTATTCTTTATGTAGCAAAGATAGATACATAATATTTCAGGTCTGATCCCTTTGTCAAGTTATAAGCAAAAAGTATTGTAGGGACCTGAAAATGGTGGTGGGGGGGGGGGGGGGGAGGAGGAGCACAGGCCCACAGGCAAGAGGTCATAGGTGGATATGGTAAAAAGCCGAAAAAGGATAGGGGAAGAGACATCTCTGAATAGAGAGTGAAGGGAGTGGAGAGCTGGTGGAAAGGAGTCAGATGAGGAAGAGAGGGAGATAAGGGAGTAGCCCAACAGAATCCGGAGAAGTCCATGTTAATGCCATCTTGTTGGAGAGTGCCCAGACAAAATATTAGGTGCTGCTCTTCCAATTTGTGGGTGGCCACAGTTTGGCAGTGCATGAGGCCATGGACAGACAAGTCGTTGGGGTAATGGGGCGCGGAATCAAAAAGGTTGGCCACTGGGAGATCTCCGCCATTGCTGTGAACGGAGCTAAGATGCTCAATGAAACAATCTCCCAGTTAGCATCCGGCCTCTCCGACGTAGGGAATACCAACTGGAGTACCAGAGGCAGTTGATGACCTCTGCAGATTCACATGGTGTTGCTTCACTTGGATGGATTGCTTGGGGCACAAAATTGGTGTTGAGGGAGGAGGTGTGGGTGCAGGTATAGCACTTCCAGCAGTCACAGGGATAGGCACCAAAGGGCTGATTAGTGGGAAGGTATGAATAGATGAGGAAGTCACAGAGGGAGTGGTCCCTATAGAATGCAGAGAGGGGAAGATGTGTCTGTGGAATCATTTGGTAGGTGATGAAAATTGTGAAGGATATGTTGGATTAGGAGGCTGGGAAGAAGGTAGGTGACAAGGGGAATCCTGTCATTACATCAGGGGCAGAGGGGGCTAGGACTGATGTGCAGGAAATGGAGTAGATCCGGGAAGGGCTGAATTGATGGTAGCTGAGGGGGGAGCAATCTTGAATGATTTAGAATGGAAATTCCCATGGTTAAATATGAGGCAGTCAATTTTTTTTTAATAAATAAACCGCTCTGTCTGCAGCAATGATGAGGATCTCTCCCAGAGGCTATTTCAATTTGGCCCCCAATTCATGCGCCAACATGTCTGTCCATGGCCTCGTACTCTGTCAAACCGAGACCACCTGCAAATTGAAGGGGCACCCACCACCCCCCAACCCATCTGATGGCATTGAGATAGACTTATCTGGTTTCCATTAGACCATTCCCTTGTCTCCCTCTCCATCCTATCCCTCTTACCTTTCCTCCAGTTCTCCTCCCCCTTCCCTCTCCATTCAGAGAACTATCTTCTCCCTCTATTTCTTAGCTTTTTTTCCTTGTGCCCTTTCACCCACATTCACTTATGACCTCTTGCCTGTGGGCTTGTGCTCCTCCCCTGCCTTTCACTCCCACCATAGCTCAAGCTACGATGAAGGGCTCAAGCCCAAAAGGTTGGCTATATATCTTTGCTACATAAATAACACTGCACGACTTGCTGAGTTTCTCCCACATTTTTGTGTAAACTACAATTACAGCGCATGCAGAGATTATGAAAGAGCTTGTCAAGTTTAATGCAGGATTGAGGTTTTAATTGGCTTGGGGTCAGTTTCAAAATAATGGGTTGCCCATTAAAGATAGATACAAGGTGTGGGTGCTGGGCTGGTAGAGAACACAGGGGACAGAAGAGGAGAAGGAATAGGACAAGGAAGGGAGAAAGAAAGGAATGGAAACCATGTTGTATGGAGACAAATAGTAAAACTGGGATAAGTAATGGCCACGAGAGAAAAAAAGGTTACAGCGAAATAAGTACAAAATTGGAATTGATAGGTTTTGTTCCTCAACAACAGACCCAACCAGTCTCCCTCCACCATCACCCTCCTCTAGCTGGCAGAACTTGTCCTCATCCTCAATACCTTCTCCTTTGACTCATCTCACTTCCTCCAAGTCAAAGGAGTAACCACAGCTATTACATGGACATCGGCCATGCCTGCCTTTTTATTGGCTAGGTGGAGCAGTCCATGCTACAAGCCTACACAGGCAAGGCTTCTTAACTCTTCCTCCACTTCATTGACGACTACATTAGTGCTGCCTCATGCCCCCATGATGAGCTTGTTGACTTTATCCACTTTGCTGCCAACTTTCACCCAACCTCAAATTAATTTGGTCCATCTCTAGCAACACTCTCTCCTTTCTCAATCTCTTTGTCTCCATCTCAGGACACAAACTCTCAACAGACATTTTCTACAAACCCACCAATTCCCACTGCTACTTTGACTACACCTCTTCAGACACTGTCACATATAAGGATTCCATTTCTTTCTCACTATTCTTTCATCTCTGTCCTATCTGCTCCCAGGACAAGGGCTTTATGAGAGATCATCTGAAATGTCCTCCTTCTTCAAAGAAATGTGGCATCCCCACTTCCTCCATCAACATAGCTCTCACCTGGATATCCTCCATTACCCATATATCTGCCCTGGCCCCTTCCACCTGTTAGGTCTGCTTTGTTCATGAATGAGTGAGCAAACACCAGACTGAGTCGAAATCAAGGTTCTTTGTTCTTTATTGCCGGATTGTAACACTTGCAACTAACAGTGTTAGTTGGAGAAGGCGCATTCTGCCATTATCAGCAAGTGGTGTTTTTTTATATACCTTAGGATACGTACTTAGTAAATTATCATACCATGACATTGTCCAATGAATAAACTGTTGCTGTCCCTCTCTGCTAGCCTCCTGCACATCAATTTGTCATCACCACTCTTATCTTGAGAGTACAAGGTCACAACTGCATCTTGTTACGGCCCAGCACTGGGTGACTCCCTCTACATTCCCAGCTCATGATGTTTTTACCTAACACACCCCACCAGCCTCTGCATTTCCATCACCTACATATGATCCCTTGATCATCTTCCCCTCTCCACCTTCCATTGGGACCATTCTCTCCATGACTGCGTCTACTGCTCCAATCCCATTTGGCACCTACCCCTGTGACCACAGGAGCTGCTCGACTTGCAGATACACATCCTCCCTCACCCCTATTTGCAGCCCCAAACAATCCTTGCAAGCAACTCTTCACATGAATCTGCATCCGGTGCTCCTATTGTGGCCAACTTGACATAGAAGAGACTAGGCACAGACTTGTAGAATGCACACTTTTGCTCTGAACTCTGCAATTGCGGGGATTTCCCAGTGGCAACCCATTTTAATTCCCCATCCCATTCCCATGCCAACATTGCTATCTATGATCTCCTGCGAATTGGAGGAACAAAACCTCATTCCACCGAGATTGCATTATCCACATCTTATCTGGTTTCCATTAGCTCATCCCCCATCTCTCTCATTTTCCCTATCCCCATGTCTCCTTTCTTCTAGCTCTGAATGTCTCTCTTTCCATCTCCTTTCCTCCAGCTCTAAATTCATAGAGCCACACACCTCGCCGATCAATTCTTACCTTTTTGCTCCTGTCCTCCTGCACATGTTCAATTATCACATTTTGCCTGTGCTCATCTTTCCCCAACCCTCTGTTCAGCTGCCTTAACGAAGGGCTCGAGGCCCTAAGCGAAGGGCTCGAGGCCCTAAGCGAAGGGCTCGAGGCCCTAAGCGAAGGGCTCGAGGCCCTAAGCGAAGGGCTCGAGGCCCTAAGCGAAGGGCTCGAGGCCCTAAGCGAAGGGCTCGAGGCCCTAAGCGAAGGGCTCGAGGCCCTAAGCGAAGGGCTCGAGGCCCTAAGCGAAGGGCTCGAGGCCCTAAGCGAAGGGCTCGAGGCCCTAAGCGAAGGGCTCGAGGCCCTAAGCGAAGGGCTCGAGGCCCTAAGCGAAGGGCTCGAGGCCCTAAGCGAAGGGCTCGAGGCCCTAAGCGAAGGGCTCGAGGCCCTAAGCGAAGGGCTCGAGGCCCTAAGCGAAGGGCTCGAGGCCCTAAGCGAAGGGCTCGAGGCCCTAAGCGAAGGGCTCGAGGCCCTAAGCGAAGGGCTCGAGGCCCTAAGCGAAGGGCTCGAGGCCCTAAGCGAAGGGCTCGAGGCCCTAAGCGAAGGGCTCGAGGCCCTAAGCGAAGGGCTCGAGGCCCTAAGCGAAGGGCTCGAGGCCCTAAGCGAAGGGCTCGAGGCCCTAAGCGAAGGGCTCGAGGCCCTAAGCGAAGGGCTCGAGGCCCTAAGCGAAGGGCTCGAGGCCCTAAGCGAAGGGCTCGAGGCCCTAAGCGAAGGGCTCGAGGCCCTAAGCGAAGGGCTCGAGGCCCTAAGCGAAGGGCTCAAGGCCCTAAGCGAAGGGCTCAAGGCCCTAAGCAAAAGGCTCAAGGCCCTAAACAAGTTTTTTTTTTTTAACCTCCTATGATTGCTGTGACCTGCTGAGTTACTCCAGCATTTTTGTGTTTTTACAAGAAATGTCTTTCCCCAGAATACAAAGTCTTTGAAATTCTCTATCCAAAATCTACAGGAGGCTCACTATATTTAAGAAATAAATTTATGAATTTAAATATTATGGTAGTGCAGTAAAGTGATGCTGAAGTAAAAGATCCGTCATGATCTCGTTGAATGGCAGAGAATGCCCATTTCTGGTTCTGCTTTTTATGTTATTTCTAAAAGCTTGTCTGTCAGTTATTGATTCACAGACTTAAATAAAGCACAAGAATGAGAAAATCCATTCCTGCTATTTTCGCATGACCTTCATTCTTTCTGCAGTTCTTTCTTTGTATCCACTGAAGTAACCACAGAATTAAAACAAGCACAACTGAAATGATCTTGTATACACCATTTAAATCATGCAATACAATCAGACTTTATGTAATCCTATTTTTAGTTTAATAATATGCCTTTCTGAACAGGATCTGAATTTATTTTGAATTAATAATGTATATCCAGCTGGACTTGAGTATTTTTTAAAATGAAAGTTTTACTTTATTGATAAAACCGCAGTCTCTGCAGCCCAGCATTACCACTTAGAGCCTTTTAATATCTCTTGATAACTCTGCCTTAGATGTCACGAGTTGCAACTTAATTTCTTAGACACTTCAAGCCAGCAAAGAATATTTAGCAAGAGAATTAAGTATTACATAACAGGGCAGCATGGTTGGTGTAGCGCTTAGCTCAACACTATTACAGCACCAACAATCGGGTCTGGGATTCGAATCCCGCGCTATCTGTAAGGAGTTTGTACATTCTCCATGTGTTGCCGCAGATTTTCCCTGGAGGGTTCAATTTCCTCCCACCATTCGAAACGTACAGGGGTACATAGGTTAATTGGGCAGCAGACTTGTGGGCCATGCTGTATGTTTACATGTCTAAACAGCTTCAGCATCCTCGTTTGTACATTTAATGCAGTATTATCTTGTTCATTTTCAACCCTGTTAACAGTCAATATTTTGAACGTGTTCCAAAGCTGACTCACCGAGAAAAGCACCTTACACACACAAGTTCATCCACACTCCAAAGACTGACCAGCGCATCAGCACTTCCTGTAGCAAAGTATTTGCCCGTTGGATCAAATTTAATGCAAATACAGTTTGAAGGATGTGCATTGATTGACTGAATAGGTTTTAACTCTGGATAACTGAAAAATAAAAGTAAAAAATATTTAGAAATTTCAACAAATTACTTCGTAAATCTCATTTTATTGTGGTAAAAGACAAGATCAGATATGATTATAATAATACTTTTAAAAATTTTGTACACAAAATACCAATTTTCCCTTGCAACCGCTGCAATCGTGTCTGCCTGTCCCGCATCGGACTGGTCAGCCACAAACGAGCCTGCAGCTGACGTGGACTTTTTACCCC
Organism: Narcine bancroftii; assembly: GCF_036971445.1. Classification (NCBI taxonomy): domain Eukaryota; kingdom Metazoa; phylum Chordata; class Chondrichthyes; order Torpediniformes; family Narcinidae; genus Narcine; species Narcine bancroftii. The sequence continues at coordinate 32,981,280 of NC_091477.1, read as the reverse complement.
CTCCATAAATCTTCGTCCGCGAAGCCAAGCCAAAGAAGAAGAACACAAAATACACAAATATTCATTCTGCAAGCAAATTTATATTTATAGAAGGGCTAGAAATGATGCATTTCTTTCCTGAGAGCACCACATCTGAAGGATTATACTCTACCCACAAAAGCTGCTTCCACATATGCCCCTACCCTCAAAGCTTGTCTTAACCTTGGAATAGATGATAACATGCAATTCACTGTTATCTTTTGCAACAAATTAAAAGTATTGCTGCAAATATTGCACAACCTCAAATTCATCAGTCATTTGCACCATAGACATTGCGGTTTCCTCTAGCTTGGTCCAGTTTAGTTTCCCACTTGGACACTAACTCGTAGCACATTCAATGAGGTCTAGTGCCTCTCTCAACACAAAAGCCTGTTGTAGTGACAACTGAAGGCCATTCACCAATGAAAATTTATAAGTCTGTGATTTCTACACAGGACCAATTAAGAATTGAAGTTATTAAAAGGCTGAAATAAATCATTTAAACTCTTAATTAAATAAAAACTTATCCTGTCCTGACAACATATTGCTCTATTGATTTCAACAAGCAACATGTATGTGAATCAGGCCCGAGGTCTGAGAAAGTTTGTCTGCGACAGTGGATTCCATGAGAAGTCCAACTGGGCAGCACATTCATCCATGGACAGCATTAGGCCAAGTATCCTAGTGCCCTGGCAACTTCCATTCATGATCCAGTTGTAGGCCGATCTATGTTAAACCTCAGTGAGAGATTTACCCCTATGTTTTTAAACAAGCAACAGGCTACACAGCAAGGTAGTGAGATGCTCATTTAGGCTGCAGTTTTCTGTCCAATATATTGAGGGAAAATCAAATTGTCATTTCTGACTCATCAACCTCATCAAAAAGGGAAAAAAAAATGAAGCAACCCATCCTCATTCACAAGTAAACAGCAGCAACTTAATAAAAGCAGATAGAAAAACTACAAATTAGAAATTCTGTAGAGCACCAAGCTCAAAATCCACAAGGCTACAGAGGCACAGCATGAATGGATGCTAACCAATGTGAAAGAACAAGTTTAACAAATGTGCTTAACAAAGTGTTAATGAATATAGTTGCCTTGTTACATAGGTGAGAATGTGACTGTCGTCTAATGTGACCTTCCCTTTGCTGTAGTTAGATAGTAACTAACACTAGAAATAATGTAGCAAGACTAAATAAAAGTAGTTTTTGCTAGCTTGTCTGCAGACACCAAAAGGGAACATATTGTCGTAAAAACAGGAATCACCAGCTGTGTGAAACTTGTAGGGTCTCACACAGACCCCTATTTTTTTTTTTAAATTATTTTTCACACTATGAACCATATTGACCAAAATACACAAACATTTTCCTCTTGAATATATAGTGTAATTTTCTCCCCTTCCCCCCTCCCCCCCTCCCCCCCCTCCCTCCTTCCCACCCCCCCTCCCACCCACTAAACGTTCAACATATACAATACATTAAACCCATTAAACAATGTCATCACACAATGAAAATAAACAAGAAAATTGTGTCATCTACTTTTACACCCTGGTTCAGTTCATTTCGTCTCCTTCTCATTCTGTCATTTTAGGTGGTGGAGGTCCGCGGTAGGCCCTCTCTGTTGTGTTCCGTGTACGGTTCCCAAATTTGTTTGAATATTGTGATGTTATTTCTTAAATTGTTATTTTTACACAGATCCCTATTTGAAGGTGATGTTATTTCTTAAATTATGTTATTTTTACACAGACCCCTATTTGAAGGTGATGTTATTTCTTAAATTATATGTTATTTTTACACAGACCCCTATTTGAAGGTGATGTTATTTCTTAAATTATATGTTATTTTTACACAGACCCCTATTTGAAGGTGATGTTATTTCTTAAATTATATGTTATTTTTACACAGACCCCTATTTGAAGGTGATGTTATTTTTACACAGACCGCTATTTGAAGGTGTATAAAAAAGGGATAAAACTGCACATCAGTGGAGAGAATCCTTTGTTCCCCTCACTCCCATTAGCGTTTACAAGACTGAATAAAGGAAACTTGTCTGCTTAATTGGTTCTGCTGTTTATTTTATTACAGTGCGGGCTGACTTTCACACCAATATATTAGGGAAAGATTCACATCATTACACCACATTTAAATAAAGCATCACAAACAAACAGAAGACACACAACTTATAATTTGGTCAAAAACAGATTCTACAATACTGTAGTAACTTTATGCAAAGACTGAAAATGAATTATTCAAACATACAAAGAGAAAATGACATACAGCTCAAGAGGCCACATATCAGGATCATAATAACCTATCAGTTTTATTATACATATTTTCATCAGCCCATTTAGAAAAGTTTAACATTTATATTACCTAAGTAAGTTGATGCAGCCATTGCCATTGGTCAGGAAAAACATATCATTATCATTGTTCCAAGAGATCTCATTTACTTCAAATTTAAACTGTTCTTCAGCTCTTGACCGGTGTGATTTCGCATCAATGAAAGTTACCACATCATCCTTATTTCCGACAGCAATTGTTTGCCCATCAGGACTCCAACAGATGTTAATATTCTCACCTGAAAAAATACTTCCAGTTTCTAAACAAGGAACATTGCACATCTTCTCTTTATTGCAATAGGTCATATAAACCAAATTGTATACTCTTCAAGGAAGAAAGGGAACAACTCCTGGCTTTTTATAACAGAACGGAGTATTCATCAACATTCCTAATCTACTCAGACATCTTGATGAAGGGATAAATGTTAAAAACATTTTAGAGAATAAAAATGATAAAAAGGTAAAGAGGTTTAAATCAGAAATTCTTAGATCTAGAGGCCAGCCAGGCAGCCATTGGCACTGATGCCGGAGTAGTTGGTGGGATGCATGGGCAATAAAGGCTAGGGCAGGATTTGTGCTCGACTCAGTGTTCTGAAGGACCCATCTTTCTCAATTACTCCACAAAGGTTAGCAAGTCTTCCATAGCTATATTGTGTTTTCCAAAGTCCTGAGATAGCAACGCAATACATAGAAAATAACAATTATTTATACCGATGCCAAGTGACTTTATTTCCCTAAAAGTGATTCATCAAAACAATCATTCCCTATTCCGAAATGCATAAGCCACTTGATTTTAATGTACGACTGCGTTGATAAAACCTACTATAAGAAAGTACCTTTAGTGTTGACAGTAGCAACACATTTCGTAGTTCTAACATCCCAGATTCGAACAGTTTTATCACCAGAAGCAGTCACAAAAAGATCAGCATTAGTAGGATGCCAACAGAGTTGGTCTACACTATCACCATGTCCATGATAGTTATTCTCCTTAACCTGAAAAAAACACAAAGAATTAATCTTAGAGAATAACTTGAACATTTAAAAATACAATAAATCTCCAATAATCCACTAACACAATCAGTTCCATCTCTTGAGACTATCTTCTATTCTTGTCAGATTCCACTACTAGCAGCCTATGTCTTGTATGGTAGGACGAATCTTTCTCCACCTGACCACTTTGTTTCTCTTGCCTCTTTCTCCCCTTGTCTGGCACCTGCCCATCTTCTGTCTCTCCCTGGTTCACCAATCCCACATAGGCCCCAGTCCTGCTCTTCTCACCCTGCCCTCACTTCAGATTCCAGCATTTCCAAAACTTACCTGCATTCAGAAATTTTAATGGCTCAGCAATACTTCAATGCATGTAGTCAGCTGTGCATATTTTTACAACCATTTTCAATCCAGTTCTGCATTCCCTTTAATCTTATCTTTATTGGAAAATGTATTACAAATTATGAAACACTAAAAAAAAATGAATTAAAAATGTGTTGAAGCGGGAAGGATGCCTGCATGATGAAAGGGGCTGGGGAGTTGACAGTGAGGGGATAGATTATCAGGGGTCAACAGGAGAGGGGTTGAACAGAGTTCAAGGGTGGAGAATTCATGTAAGATACCCTAAAGGGCTGTGCAAAGGAGATGGCTGCGCGGCTGCCCTGGGGAAGGTGGGGGGGGGGTGGGGAGAGGGGAAGGTGGGGGGGAGAGAAGGAAGGAGGGGAGGAAGGAGGGGGATAGGGGGGAGAGAGGGAAGGAGGGGGGATAGGGGGGAGGGAGGAGGGGGGATAGGGGGGAGGGAGGAGGGGGGATAGGGGGGAGGGAGGGAAGGAGGGGGGATGGGGGAAGGAGGGAAGGAGGGAGGGGGATAGGGGGGAGGAAGGGAAGAAGGGAAGGAGGAAGGGAAGGAGGAAGGGAAGGAGGAAGGGAAGGAGGAAGGGAAGGAGGAAGGGAAGGAGGAAGGGAAGGAGGAAGGGAAGGAGGAAGGGAAGGAGGAAGGGAAGGAGGAAGGGAAGGAGGAAGGGAAGGAGGAAGGGAAGGAGGAAGGGAAGGAGGAAGGGAAGGAGGAAGGGAAGGAGGAAGGGAAGGAGGAAGGGAAGGAGGAAGGGAAGGAGGAAGGGAAGGAGGAAGGGAAGGAGGAAGGGAAGGAGGAAGGGAAGGAGGGAAGGAGGGAGGGAGGGGGGAGGGAGGGGAGAGGGGAGGGGGCTGATGCCGGGTGGGGGTGGGGAGGGAGGGGAGAGGGTAGGGGGCTGATGCCGGGTGGGGGGGGAAGAAGATAGTTGGGGGGCTACTGCCGAGGGGGAGGTTGTTGAGAGTGGTCCCCACCCTCCCTTTGCCCCTACCAGCCTGTCCTTCTCCAGCACAAAGACACTCGCTGTCTTGTCGAAGGAGCCGGAGGCGAGTCTACGCCCATCACAGCTCCACGCCACCGAGTGCACCTTGGCCGTGTGGGCCGAGAACTCCTTGGTGCGGCCGTTCAGCTTGAAATGTTCCTGAGTCTCCAGCAGGTAACTGGCCGCCATGATCGCGCCGGCCCGGCCCGGCCAGTCCCACTGCCAGGTTGGGTTGGGTTGGGGGGGGGGGGATGTTCCTGGCAAACGACCCGCAATTTAACTGCTTCTGCTTCTAAAACAAGTCAGCGAGGTATTGTTCATTAGTCTATATATATTCAAATCCTAACTACATTCTTTGTTTAGTGTGAAAGAGAGTTATTGTTACATTTCAACATCTGTATTTTAATAAATCCCTATTAGAGGAATGGTATAACCGGACTCCGCGAACCAAACTTTATTTATAACAGAACAAACCTGGTGCTGGGAGAGATGAGGGGTCCAATGAGGGGAGGGGGAGGGGGGGAGGGGGAGGGAGGGAGAGGGAGGGAGAGGGAGGGAGGGAGGGAGAGGGAGGGGAGGGGAGGGAGGGGAGGGGAGGGGAGGGGAGGGAGGGAGGGGAGGGGGAGGGAGGGAGGGGAGGGGGAGGGAGGGAGGGGAGGGGGAGGGAGGGAGGGGAGGGGGAGGGAGGGAGGGGAGGGGGAGGGAGAGGGGGAGGGAGGGGAGGGGGAGGGGGAGGGAGGGGAGGGGGAGAGGGAGGGGGAGAGGGAGGGGGAGAGGGAGGGAGGGGAGGGGGAGAGGGAGGGAGGGGAGGGGGAGAGGGAGGGAGGGGAGGGGGAGGGAGGGAGGGGAGGGGGAGGGAGAGGGGGAGGGAGGGGAGGGGGAGGGGGAGGGAGGGGAGGGGGAGAGGGAGTGGGAGAGGGAGGGGGGAGAGGGAGGGAGGGGAGGGGGAGAGGGAGGGAGGGGAGGGGGAGAGGGAGGGAGGGGAGGGGGAGAGGGAGGGAGGGGAGGGGGAGAGGGAGGGAGGGGAGGGGGAGAGGGAGGGAGGGGAGGGGGAGAGGGAGGGAGGGGAGGGGGAGAGGGAGGGAGGGGAGGGGGAGGGGGAGGGCGGGAGGGGAGGGGGAGAGGGAGGGAGGGGAGGGGGAGGGAGGGGAGGGGGGGAGGGAGGGGAGGGGGAGGGGGAGGGGGAGGGGGAGGGAGGGGAGGGGGAGGGGGAGGGAGGGGGGCCACCTGAAACTTTTAATCAGTTTCTCTCTTCATCTGACCTGTAGAGTCATTTCAGGTCTTATTTCATACTTCCAACTTGTAATTTTTGAAAAGGTACTGAGGATGAAATTGTGATTATACAGATCTATCACCAATGCACATAGTGTACATAGTTACTGTATCTAGACTGTACTTACAGCGATTGGCTGAGAGCTAAGCTCCGCCTATTGTCTGGGCCTTAAAGGGTTGTGTCCCTAGCCAGGTCAGATCATTTCGGACTGGTTGGCCACCTGTGAAGAGCTCCTGTCTTTTGCTAATAAAAGCCTTGGTTTGGATCAACAAGTCTTTGGTTCTTTCGACGAGCTATACAATTTTATTAGCAAAAAGAATTTTTTTTGAAAGTGAAATATAAGACACGAAAGTGGGCAACTTGGCACTGCTTCCATCTGCCAGGCGCGAGGACCAACAATGCCCAAAGACCTGCAAGACTAGACTTTGCCTCTGGGCACCAAGGACGAGACCGCCAGTTCTAAAGGGGGTTCAATGTGGCAGCCCACCGCGGCAGTGATGGAGCCGGCGAGTGCAACCAAAGGCCAGCAGCCCACGCAGCAACACTGGCCCCAACAAGAAAACCCAAGGGCAGCTTGAAGGCCAGTGCCCCCAAAATGGCACTGGTCTTCCAGCGCAGCCAACAGACAGGGACAGATCATGGGGAAGAAGGGCATTGTTATGCCGGAAAATCCCCACGTGCGGGAAACCCGCTTTTGTGATGCAGGTTGTGACATTATCCAAGGGGGGGGGGGCCACGGCGGGAACAGTGCAAGTATAAAAGTCAGGCCTGAGCCCTAATAAATTCAGAGCTTAACCTGACTACACTAGGTATGTGTGTGTCTTCTTACAAGTAGTGCACGGCTACAATAATGAAAAAAAAAGAGCACACCTCTTACCCAAGTCTCCTTATTTTGCCTATAGTCTCTTACGAGTACTGGTTCTCCACTCTCTAGAGATCTGGTTGATTTGTTTGGTGATGTTGATTGTTGGATGCAGAGTCCGATATTTGGGTGTACTGCAGTAAGTTTCATTCTTAAGTTGCATCCAAACATCAGTTCCACTGTTATGCATTTGTGATGGAGTGCGGCATTGTTCTATATGACAGCAGAAAATCTGCAATGTTATGGTTCTATGATACTCCATTTGACTTTCTGGATTTCATTGCCGTTTTAAAAGTCTGTACAAAACGCTCTGCTTCCCCACTGGTACTTTGGTGGTATAGTGCCAATAATATGCGTTTCACATTATTGTTTCTTAGGAATTGCTTGAAAGCATCCAATACAAATTAAGCCCCATTGTCCGAGACCAGCTGTATTGGCAATCCATAATCTGCAAACACCCAGCATAATTTCTTGATGGCCTTTCCTGTAGTTGTTGGTTGCATCAACACAATTGGCCACTTGGAGTGTGCGTCCACAATAATCAGGAAGTTTTATCCCAAGAATGGCCCAACAAAATCAATGTGAATCCTATGCCATGGTTGTGATGGCTATTTCCATGCTTTGGGTTGAGGTGCCTTTAAATGCATTTCTTGATAGATGTAGCAATACTATACCAACTGTTCAATGTCCCTATCAATTTCTGGCCACCAGTCATGCATCATCCATACCAGCCCATTATCCATACCATTCCGGGATGATTGGCATAGAGTTCCTGTAGTAAAACCTTCTGCCATTTTTTTTTTTGGAATGATCATTCTTGTCCCCAACAACAGGCAACCCTCTTCAATAGATATTTAATTTTTCCTTGTGTAAAGCACCCTCAGCTTGGGGGTGATGCTTTCGGCGTCTGGCTACCCATTCAAGGTGAGGTCCATAACTTTTGGCGATGTAGCCTCCTTTCTTACTTCTTGGCTGATGGTCTTAGATATGATTGATAATTGACGCAGTTGTTCTTGGATGATGGGAGTGGCTTCTGCCGTCCAATTGATATTCCATTCTGTCTGTTCTGTCATCGATAGGGGTAAGTGTGGTAATGTGTCCACATGGCCATTCTTGTCTGCAGAGCGATGTTTTATATCATAATCATACACCACGAGCTCCATCGTCACCTTTGGATTTTTGCCGGCGCTAATATTGATATACCTTTCTTTGGTCCTAAAATTAAACTCAGTGGTTTGTTACTGTTCATCAAAGTGAACTTTGTATGTACAAGTATTGGTGAAATCATTTAAGACCAAATATAATGGCCAGTCCTTCCTTTTCTATTTGTGCATAATTTATTTTGCAGGACGCATATGCCACTGGTTGTTCCTTTTTATGTGGTTTGTGCCCCTTGGCCAACTGGTGAAGCATCATCAGCTAAGGTCACTTTTTTATCTAGCTCGTAGTGAATAAGAATATTATCATGAAGTCAACCATTCTTTCAAATGATTAAAAGCCTTGTCCATTTCATCATTGCAGCACCATTTATAATCTCTCTTTAATAATTAGTTTAGTGGGCTTCAAAGGATGGGCATGTTAGGAATATGTTTTTGATCACGATTAACTAACCCCAAAAATTATTGCAACTTTGCTCAGTTCAATGGGGAGGGAGCACTGCAAACAACTTCAGTGCCCGCTCTATCCATCCTTACTCCTTTGTGGTCAATTGTGAACCCCAAATATGTCAAGACACTTGTCTTGACGCAATCTAACTTTAGCTTTTTCTAACCTGGCTAGTACCTTTTCCAGGGTCGTTAGGTGTTCTGCGACATCACAAACCTTAATGATAATGTCATCTCAGTAACATCCCACATTTATTCCTTGTAATATCCCTGGTGCTGATGATATTCCATATGACATTTTGATATACGTAAACAATCCTAGTTGGGTGTTAATAACCACATACTTTTGGATTCCAGATCCAGTTCAACTTGTTGGTATGCTTGCAATAAGTCTAATTTTGTGAACTTTTTCCCACAATTCAGGGCTTGAAATAGTTCCTGCCCTCTCGGAATTGGATGTCCAGGCACTTGCAGGGCTTGGTTTATTGTGACCTTGTAATTGCCATAAAATCTTATTTCGCCACTGGGTTTTCTTACTGGTATGATAGGGAAACTCCAGTCACTGTACTGCAGTTTCTCGATTATTCCTTCCACTTCTAGACTATTCAGTTCAGTCCCAATTCCCTTTTTAATCGCCAAAGGTACTGGCGTTGGTTTTTTGGGTTTTTTAAACTTTATTTAAAAGATAAGTAAAAAGTATAATGTACAATCTAAATATTCAAAGAAAGTAATTTTACAAAGATGTATATATAAAGAAAGACAAAACACAACAAACATTAAAAAAATTAAAAAAGATAACAAAAACAAATTAAAAAAAAAAAGAAAAAACCCTCCCCCTCCCCCCCACCCCTTCAGCTAGCTCCCTTAAGGGGAGCAAAAAATATAAATCATATATATAAATTTTTAAAAATAAATGTTAATAACAATTCAAAATACATCCAATTGCATATATTTCAAATACAGAGATCACTTATCAACAAAAAAAGAATAATTATCATGTAAATTATAAGTATTTTTTTCCATAATGATACAAGCTTTCAATTCATTATGCCAGTGTATTATATTAATTTTTACATAATCTTTCCAAGTACCGAAGACCAGTGTTATCCTACCGATAACACCAAATGTACAAAAACAATTTGAACTTTATCCAAACCCATTCCCCTTAATGAATACAAATCTCCCAACAAAAAAATAATTGGATCCAAAGGTAGTTTAAAATTATACAATTTTTCCAAAACTATTTTAATTTCTTGCCAAAATGGTTGGACTTTCACACAAGTCCAAACAGCATGTAAAAAAATACCAGTACATAAACCACATCTAAAGCAAGAATCCAAATAACTAAACCCATATTTTTTTTTAACTTTTCCCAGGTCAAATACAATTGATGTAAAAAATTATAATTGACCATACCTTATCTTACATTAGTCAATTTAATTACATTGTCCTGACACATGTTCACCCAATTATCTTCAGGAAAAATAAACACTAAATCAGTCTCCCATTTAAGTTTAGATTTTTCCCAATCTGGTTTATTCATATTGTCCTGTAATAAATTATACATAATTAAAACATAACCCTTCTTTGGTATAGTAGAAGTCAAAGATTCAAATTTTGACAAAAGGTAAATACATCTCTCTACCATAATTATCTTTTACCAAAGCCCTAAGCTGATAATACACAAATAAAGAATTTAAAGATTTTTAAAATCATTCTCTCAAATGGATAAAAGAAAGAAATTGCCCCTCTACAAAATAGTCCTGTATTGTCTTTATACCTTTAGAATTCCAAATCTTTAAATAACCATTAAACATTGAAAAAGGAATAAGCCAATTATTGTATAATGGAGTTAAAATTGATAATTTATCTTTCAACCCTAATTTTTTTAAAATCCAAATCTTTAATAAATGTTTCAGTATTGGCATATCATATTCCTGTAATAAAATCAAATTCCAACAGAATAAAAATTCATGTATCTCCATTCTTGGTAGACATGATTTTCCACCTTAGCCCAACTAGGAGGTTGATCCAAATCTATCAATCTACTAATAAACTTCAACTGAGCTGCCTCATAATAATTTTGAAAATGTGGCAGTTGTAAGCCACCTAATGCATATTTCCAAATCAGTTTGTGCAACGCTACTCGAGCTAATTTACCTTTCCACAGAAACTCTTGTACTGCTTTATTCAAATCCTGAAATAAACTGTGAAAGTAAACAAGGTATTGATTGAAATAAATATTGAATTCAAGGAAAGATATTCATCTTAATACAATTAACATGTCAAATTTGAGTTAATGGGAGATCTTTCCATTTAATTAAGTCTGTTTTAATCTGCCTCAATATAGGTACATAATTTAATTGATATAACGATTGATAGTCATTGTCCACAAACACACCTAAGTATTTGATTTTATTCATCCATCTTAATTTTGTCATATTTTTAAATTCAGAATATTCTTCTACTCCAACTGGCAAAATTTCACTTTTATCCCAGTTTACTTTATATCCCGACAATTCTCCAAATTTCGATAAACACTCCTGTAACTGTTTCAACGATCTCTCAGGCTCTATCAAATATATCAACACATTGTCTGCAAATAGATTAATTTTATATTCTCAATCCTTAATCCTCATCCCTCTAATATCCTCATTTTGTCAAATAGCCTGTACTAATGGTTCTATAGCCAATGCAAATAGGGCTGGCGACAATGGGCAGCCCTGACGAGTTGATCGAGTCAATTTAAAAGGTAAAGATCTCTGTTCATTTGTCACCACCCTAGCAATCGTATTCATATATAAGGCCTTAACCCAACCAACCAGCTCAGATGGCAAAGTCCTCCTCAGCGACAAGATCTCCATCCTCAACCGATGGTCAGAACACTTCCAATCTCTTTTCAGTACCAACCGCTCAGTCCAAGATTCCGCCCTGCTCCAGCTCCCTCAACAGCCCCTAAGGCTAGAGCTGGATGAGGTTCCCACCCTGGATGAGACATATAAGGCAATCGAACAACTGAAAAGTGGCAAAGCAGCAGGTATGGATGGAATCCCCCCAGAAGTCTGGAAGGCTGGCGGCAAAACTCTGCATGCCAAACTGCATGAGTTTTTCAAGCTTTGTTGGGACCAAGGTAAACTGCCTCAGGATCTTCGTGATGCCACCATCATCACCCTGTACAAAAACAAAGGCGAGAAATCAGACTGCTCAAACTACAGGGGAATCACGTTGCTCTCCATTGCAGGCAAAATCTTCGCTAGGATTCTACTAAACAGAATAATACCTAGTGTCGCCGAGAATATTCTCCCAGAATCACAGTGCGGCTTTCGCGCAAACAGAGGAACCACTGACATGGTCTTTGCCCTCAGACAGCTCCAAGAAAAGTGCAGAGAACAAAACAAAGGACTCTACATCACCTTTGTTGACCTCACCAAAGCCTTCGACACCGTGAGCAGGAAAGGGCTTTGGCAAATACTAGAGCGCATCGGATGTCCCCCAAAGTTCCTCAACATGATTATCCAACTGCACGAAAACCAACAAGGTCGGGTCAGATACAGCAATGAGCTCTCTGAACCCTTCTCCATTAACAATGGCGTGAAGCAAGGCTGTGTTCTCGCACCAACCCTCTTTTCAATCTTCTTCAGCATGATGCTGAACCAAGCCATGAAAGACCCCAACAATGAAGACGCTGTTTACATCCGGTACCGCACGGATGGCAGTCTCTTCAATCTGAGGCGCCTGCAAGCTCACACCAAGACACAAGAGAAACTTGTCCGTGAACTACTCTTTGCAGATGATGCCGCTTTAGTTGCCCATTCAGAGCCAGCTCTTCAGCGCTTGACATCCTGCTTTGCGGAAACTGCCAAAATGTTTGGCCTGGAAGTCAGCCTGAAGAAAACTGAGGTCCTCCATCAGCCAGCTCCCCACCATGACTACCAGCCCCCCCACATCTCCATCGGGCACACAAAACTCAAAACGGTCAACCAGTTTACCTATCTCGGCTGCACCATTTCATCAGATGCAAGGATCGACAATGAGATAGACAACAGACTCGCCAAGGCAAATAGCGCCTTTGGAAGACTACACAAAAGAGTCTGGAAAAACAACCAACTGAAATACCTCACAAAGATAAGCGTATACAGAGCCGTTGTCATACCCACACTCCTGTTCGGCTCCGAATCATGGGTCCTCTACCGGCACCACCTACAGCTCCTAGAACGCTTCCACCAGCGTTGTCTCCGCTCCATCCTCAACATCCATTGGAGCGCTCACACCCCTAACGTCGAGGTACTCGAGATGGCAGAGGTCGACAGCATCGAGTCCACGCTGCTGAAGATCCAGCTGCGCTGGATGGGTCACGTCTCCAGAATGGAGGACCATCGCCTTCCCAAGATCGTATTATATGGCGAGCTCTCCACTGGCCACCGTGACAGAGGTGCACCAAAGAAAAGGTACAAGGACTGCCTAAAGAAATCTCTTGGTGCCTGCCACATTGACCACCGCCAGTGGGCTGATAACGCCTCAAACCGTGCATCTTGGCGCCTCACAGCTTGGCGGGCAGCAGCCTCCTTTGAAGAAGACCGCAGAGCCCACCTCACTGACAAAAGGCAAAGGAGGAAAAACCCAACACCCAACCCCAACCAACCAATTTTCCCTTGCAACCGCTGCAATCGTGTCTGCCTGTCCCGCATCGGACTGGTCAGCCACAAACGAGCCTGCAGCTGACGTGGACTTTTTTACCCCCTCCATAAATCTTCGTCCGCGAAGCCAAGCCAAAGAAAGAAGAATTTAGGTAAATATTTAGCAAGTCTGTTAGCTAATACTTTTGCCATAATTTTATAGTCTACATTCAATAAAGAAATAGGTCTATATGAAGATACCTGTAAAGGATCTCTGTCTTTCTTTGGGATAACAGTTATTAAAGCATTCAAACACATTTCCAGTAACTTCTGATCTTCAGTAACTTGATTTAGCACATCCCCAAATATATTAGAAAATATATTAGAAAATTCGTCATAAAAAATTTATAGAATTTCACAGGAAACCCATCATCTCCTGGGGACTTACCATAAGGCATTTCCTGAATAGCTTCCTTGATTTCAAAATCCGTAAATGGAGATTCCAACTCCTGAATATCTTTCTCATCTAGTACCAGTAATTTTAATTTAGATAAGTAAAAATCAATCGAACCATTGTCCTGTTTCCCCTCAGAAGTATATAATTTTTGATAAAATGAATAAAACTGATCATTAATTTCCTGAGGCTTATAGGTGATTATTGAATTCTTCTTAACAGCATTAATAGTCCAAGATGCATGTTCAGCTTTCAATTGCCAGGCAAGTACCTTGTGAGCCCTTTCCCCAACTCATAATAACGTTGTTTAGATCTATTAATTAAGCACTCAAACTGGTAAGTTTGTAAAGTATTATAGCGTAACTTTAACTTCGCTAATTCGGCTGTTTTATCTTCTGTTATATCTTTCTGAACATCTTTCTCTAATTCAGCAATCTGATTTTCCAACTGTAAACTTTCTGCCATATATTGTTTCTTAACTTACGTAAAATAGCTAATGATCTGTCCCCTCAAATAAGCTTTTAAAGCATCCCATACTACAAAATGACTCTTTACAGAATTAAAATTTTTGGTCAAAAATAAAGAAATACGCTCTTTAACAAAGGTAACAAACTTTGTTTTTTTCAATAACATTGCATTAAACCTCCATCTATACGTCAAATGTACTATCTCCGAAATTTCACAAGAGAAAAATAATAATGAATGATCTGATATTACTCTAATTTTATATTCAGTTTGCAGTACACTACTCTGAAGATGTGCTGATATCAAAAATAAATCAATTCTGGAAAATGAGTCATGCCTTGAAGAATAAAAAGAAAAATCTTTCTCTGTAGGATTAACTTTTCTTCAAATACCTACCAAATTTAAATCTTTCATTAACACATTAAGTTGTAATGCCATCTTTGACTTCCTGATACTCTTTGGATGTCTATCTAATAAAGAATCCAAAACACAATTGAAATCACCACCCACTAAAATATTCTCATTACCCTGATTTAACAAGAAAAAATCTTCTGAAATAAACCGCTCATTATCTGTATTGGGTGCATATAAATTAAGCAGTGCCCAAAATTCTGCAAAAATTTTACAATTAACTCTTAAAACTCTACCAGCATTCCCTTCACTAGATTCCAATTCAAATGGTAAATTCTTATGAATTAAAATCGCTACTCCTTTTGCTTTAGAATTAAAAGAAGAATTTTAAAAACTTGACCAACCCAGTCTCTTTTCAATTTCAAATGTTCTTTCTCAGTCAAATGTGTTTCTTGTAAAAAAGCAATATCAATTTTCATCTTTTTTATATACACCGATACTCTCTTTCTCTTCATTGGATTATTTAACCCCTGAACATTAAAAGTTGCGAAGTTCAATTTAGACATAATTTTAACTATTAGTAAATACACAGACTAAAAAATTAAACTCTATAAAATAATGCTCCCCTTTGTAATCCTTCAAAAAGAAAAAGAGGAAAAAAAACCCTAAAAAAAATCAAAACAAAAATTTAAAAAACACAAAAAAAAACCACCCAAAGGCAGTATTACCCTAAAAAACTGGGTGTGGGAAACCCACTGGTGGCAGATGACTTGCAAAGTTTTCAATGTCATCCCCCCCCAGCCAGATACATATTTATTATATAGATAAACACATTAAAATATAGTTCATATCTTCAAACCAGTAACTCCAAACCCAACGATTGCTCTGGATCTTCAATATCAAGAAGATTCTGTATTTCTTCTTTCTTTCCATTTTTTCCATTCTTCCCATTCTTTCCATTTCCACTGCCATTTCCATTTAATCTCCTTTTAGGAGTCAAAGGTGGAGAATGACCGCTTCTTCTCAATTCTGGCAGGGAGTTCGCAAAGACTAAAGTATCATGATCATTTTCAAAAAATTGAGATTGAAAGTTTCCATAAAAAACCGTCAAAATTGCAGGGTAATGAAAAGTGAACTAATAACCTTTTCGCCACAGAACATCTTGAGCCGTATTGAATTCTTGCCATCAACAAATAACTTCCTAACTTAAATCAGCATAAAAAAGCACTCTGTTATTTTGAACCATTAATGGGGATTGATTTTGTCGTGCTTTTTGTGCTGCCATATGTAAAATATCCTGGTATTTTAAACAACGAATCAAAACTACTCTTGGCGGTTGTCCTGGAACTGGTTTTCTTCTCAGAGCTCTATGAGCCCTATCGAATTCCAAACCTTTAGGAAAGAATTCTTTACCCAAAACTTCTGGGATCCAGCATTTAAAGAATTTTATAGAATCAGAGCCTTCAATATCTTCTGGAAGACCAACTATCTTCACATTATTTCTCCGACTCTGATTTTCCAAAGAATCAATCTTCTTCAATAAATCTCTTTTTTGAATTCCCCAATCTACGAAAGATCCTTCCACTTTTACTATTTTTTTCCCTATTACGCTCCACTTGACTTTGACACTCAGAAAAAACTCTCAATTTTCTTAAAATTTTCTTGTACAGTGTCAACAGATATACATCTATTAAGGTCACTTTTGACTACATTCATATCTTGCTTCATATTTGACATTTCATCACATAAAGTATGCATCTTCATTTTCACCTCCATAAATCCTTGATTCATTTGATCTGATATTTGTTTTGACATATTACCCATCTGATAGGCAATCCCTTCCAGAACAGTAAATAGTGAATCCATTCCAGGTTCCGGTTCCACTTTTTGAGGTTTACCTTTATAGGTTGCTGGCTCCCCCTGCAGGACCTATTCTGCAAAGGTCATTCCTCTTCGTCTGTCGGTATGGATGCTTTGGCAGTGCGGCTGCAGGTCTGGACACCCAAAGCCGGCACCCCGACCTCTTCGGGCTCCCCCGCAGCCCACACTTTATCAAGGAGATCCGAGACCCGCAACGCTCCACACAGGCTGGGTAAAACCACGGGGTGGAGTGTCTTCCGATGCTACTCCGCGCGTCCCCAGGCTGCCAGATCGTGGGGCTGCGGGTCTCCCTGTCAACTGTGTCATCTGCGCATACGGCTTCACATGCGCGCGGATCGGCAGCAACCAAACTCACAAAGATGCCGGTGCCATCTTGCGGGGCTGGGGTCCTCCAGGCCTTAGGAATTGCCGAAATCGACTCCGAGGATTCCACTGTAAAGGTAGGCCTCAATTCTTCCGTTGAACCTTAGATTTTTTTTACATTTTTACATTAGTTGCCATAGTAATTTACTATTGTTTAAAAACATTAAAAATATTTTAAACTAATTTTAAACAACTTAAAGTCGGGCATTTAATGATCCAGCTGGGAGAAGGTGGAATACACATCTTGCCTTTACGCCATCTTGCCACGCACCCCCCGCCTTGGTTTAAAAAAAACTTAGTTTTGTTTCATGTTTTACTTATAATTTGACATAGACTCCCTGAATTTTTTCCAGGCTCTTTTCAAACACGGATTGGTACTTCTGAAGCACTTGAAACTTCGAATTCTCGGCATCCACTGTTTGTACCTTCTTCACTGCCCAAATTTACTTCCAATCTAGTGGAATGTGTGCCAACCAATCTCTTCCCAATAATGCAGGTCCTTTCATCCCTACAATATAGAGATAGTCCTTTCTTAGTACTTCTGTGACAGAGTATATAGATATGTTTCTTGGAGATAATTTAGGAAAGGTTTTAGTGTAGGTCACATATAAACACTTTAAAACAGATCTTATTTAAAATACTGGAGCTCTGCTAATGCTAGACATATCGGCCCCACAGCCTTTGCAAGAGCTTTGGAGAATGCCCAAGAGACTTCACTAATGGATTGTTGTTTACAAAAGGGGAACAGATGAAAGAGCTTGTCAGAGCCACCTACTGTCTGGAGAGGAACTTGCTGTTCTAAAAGTGTCATGTGGTTTTGCAAGCAGAGAAAGTCAAACAGGCTTTCAGAGAGAGAGAGAGATAGAAAGAGAGAGAGAGACACACACACAGATCAATTCTACTGTGTTACAGTCAGCAACAGCTGCTGCGACTGGAACAGGACAAACTGGAAAGCTTGTGGAAAACCCCATTTGGAACAGGACAAACTGGAAAGCTTGTGGAAAACCCCATTTGGAAGATGAGTTGGTCAAAGCCCTTGTGGTTCATGCAAGAGGAGAGGACTGGCTGCCTAATGTTTCACTTAGAATAAGAGAAACAAACTGGAACTCTGTGGTGACCTGAAAGAAAGAGATTATCATCTGGAGAACCCTGAGGGGGCAAATTTCTTCAGCAATACATTGAAGTGGCTGGGGTGACCAGTGTACAACAAATCTCTCTCTGAAAACTGACAAGGACCTTCCTGAGTGGTAACCATTTACCTTTCAAGCACCAAAGCCTGGTGAACTTTATATATGTTAAATTCTGTGCACAGTTTCAGAATTGCCTGCAACCAGTGAACTTGGAAGAATGAGAAGTGATATTGGACTGTGAACCAAATAATTTTTCTGAACTTACACACACATTACATACATGTGCACTTAGAATTAGAAGGGGGTTAAGTTAGGTTAGTTAAGCCAATAGTGATAAGTTAAAGTGTGATTCTGTTTTCATGTTTAAAAATAATTTAAAGCAACGTTTGTTTAAGTAACCATTTTTCTTGGTGAATATCTATTGCTGCTGGGTTTTGGGGTCCTCTGGGCTTGTAACAGGTGTCACTCTTCTAGTTTATGTTAGCCTCAACCTGGCAGTGCAAAAGACCAAATACAGACAGAATGGTGTGAGAAAAGGAAGGGGAACTGAAATGGGCAGCAAATGAAAGGACAGGATGACTGCTGTGCGTAAAGGTTCTGTCGGTCTGCCGAGTTAACAGAAACATCTACATGTAAGCTATTATTGGATTTTAAGAAGATATTTGCGAAATATATCCTAATACAAGTCTGTGAACTAAGATGAAGACAAATTATTAGCCTCTTTGGATAATTTACAAAGTGCAATAGGGAATAGAGTTACCAGGCAGATAGTAAAGACAGAAGCATTGTATTACAAGGCTGAGCAAATGTACAATATCTACCAATGTAATTTCTGTGAAATTCCTAAAATCAATGTATCCATGTATACAGAAGCTAGGAACAGTTATAAGACAAACTTTCCAGAATATTGGTGAACAGTTTGTGGTTTTCACGCTACAGCTGTACAAAGCTCTGAATGCATGACATCTGATGCAATAAAAGCAGCTAAT
Organism: Narcine bancroftii; assembly: GCF_036971445.1. Classification (NCBI taxonomy): domain Eukaryota; kingdom Metazoa; phylum Chordata; class Chondrichthyes; order Torpediniformes; family Narcinidae; genus Narcine; species Narcine bancroftii. The sequence continues at coordinate 32,962,617 of NC_091477.1, read as the reverse complement.
TGCCAATTTTAAAGATTCCTCGTATTAATAGAAAAAAATGTAACATACACAAAATTCTTTAATTTTTGCCTGCTGTAAGGCAGAGTCACCATGAGTAATTTCCAGTGCCCCTAACAATAAGAGAAAGAGAAGCAAAAGAGAGTCCCTTCAGAGATGCTACATGTCTGTGGATTTGCTTCCAGTGCTCCTGCAGCCTCTGCAGCTGTACAGACCCCTTTTCAATTCATTGGCATCCTAAGCTCCAGATCTTAACCTCTGATTCAATCAGGAAGCCTTCAGCGCTCGAGGCCCTTTGAGAGCACTTCTTGCCCTCAGCAAGCTCTCAAATCCCAGGTCTGATACCTGGTTCCCATGAGCCAGTCTCCAGCAGCTCACAGCTTGTTTGGATCCTTCATCTGTAAGTCGCCAACAACCCACAGCCTGTGTTGGTCCTTCAGCCACTGAGCCACTCGCTGGTCCATTGCTACAGTCAGATCCTGTAAATCATCTCCAATGCTACTCAATGGTGATGGGGGGGGGGGGTGTTTTCCCCCTATCTAGTGCCCTGTACCAGTCCGTTACTCTGATGGGGGTCTTGGGCACAGACTCGTGGTTGCAGGATTTCAATGAAAAAATACCATTGGCTCCTTTAACAGGTAGGTTAAAGACTGTATGGAGCCTTCTCATTAGGACGGGCCAGTTGGACCTTTCTGAGCAGCGCTGTGTCTCTGCACTCCCAGTTCTGCATCAGCGGCAGTACTGCATTTACAGCAGCTCCGGCAGCACCTCCACCAAGATGACCCATGAGGTGACTTGATGATAGGTAAAAAGTAAATTGGAAAAAGAGCATCTGGAGATTGCAAAGCAATATTGATAGGATAGGTTAGATATAGGAGGCTACCTTGATTGCAGTTCCCACCCGGCTTCTTGTAGGGCCTGCATTCTATACACACAGTTTCTCCATCTCTCTTCTATCTGCTTTGATGATGAGACTTTCAACCTTTAATATATCTACTTTTATTATGATTTCCCGCTACCATTCTTGACAGGCTCTCAATGGTGTCTTCTCTATTTTGCACACTTCTATTCTCACTCACTCCCTCTCAGCCGTAATAAGAATATGGTCCCTCTTGACCATACTTTCTGTCTGTTAATGGTTTCATCTCCACAGGGAGGGAATAGGATGCTGGGAAATAAAATGTCTAATTAACTAATGCTTTAGGTAATTTAGATAAGATCTTAATGTCCATTTCACGTTTGGCAATAAAAAAAAAAACATAAAAACCTGATTCTCTGTTGGATTCATTGTCAATGCAAGCAACTTGTGTGAACAATGTTTTCCATGCTTTATCAGATCAATTGCTCTTCTGGCATTATTCTATGATGTGATGTGACCTTGAAATGAAGTCAAACATCATGACCTCAATGCATTAATTTTAGTTGGTTGTTGTAACCTATTTGAAGTTGTAGATGCTTATATGTTCAACAAAGATAAATTAATTTTTTTTAGCCTCTGTATCTGTATCATATTGTGCAACCATCAGAACTGACAGTCATAGTCATTCGAATCATGTTGCCAACCTGAATTCATCCCATTTGCTCTGAATCTTTCCATTGACCAGACCAAATATCCAAAATGTTGTATAAGCTTCTGCCCTGGTTTAACTTACTAAAATATGTCACTTTGCGCTTGCCTGAGTTATGTTCCATTTGCCATTATTTGGTCCACTTCCCCAGTTGATATAGATTCTAGGTCTTGTTCTCATCTTAGACAAATTTTACTGTCCACTATATCTCCAATTTTAGAGTCATCTGCAAACTTACTAACCATGCCAATAACCTTTTTATCCAAATCATTAATATTACTGTAGATGATCTCTGTGACCCACCATGTCTTTAAATGGAAAATGAACAAGAATGCCTTACATGTGAGGGTGTAGGTAAATTGAGATGAGGTTATGTACTTGAAGATAAAGAAAAAGAGGCCCAAGTAATGCTCAAGTGGGAGAAAATTTGGTGCTTTCTATAAATCTAAAGCAATGCAAATCTTTTGTCAGGTCATTGTACGAAATTTCAAGCCAAAGAAAGAAGAAAGAAAAACAAGAAGTGCTGGAAATGCTCAACTGGCCTGATATGTCGAAGAAAAAAAAGTCAATGTTTCAGGTTGAAGGTCTTCAAAGGGTTTTCTGTTTTATATTTTCAAAGGTCCATCTTTTTTATTTTAAAATATGTATAATATTAGACTGTTTTGGCTACTTAGTGTTAGCATTTAATTTTCTTGGATCACAGATTTATAACAGGAATTTCCATAATCTGGAATCACAGAATAACACAAGTTACAGGGATTCTTTGGCCCATGAACTATTTGCCTCATTAATCCTTAAGATTGAAAAATAAATAATTAGCAAAAGAGAAATGTCAGTGAGAATAGTGAATTCAGTATCAAAATCTATTTCAGAAAGCAAATTAGAAAGAAGAGATTGATGAAAGACAAAAAGTTAAAAAAATAAAAGCAAGTGTTTTAGTTGTTTAATTTTCAAAGATCAGGGGGAGAGAAGGAAATTACAAGTAAGCTGATGTAGTATTGTAATGCGTGTCGAAAGAACCAAAGACTTGTTGATCCAAACCAAGGCTTTTATTAACTAAAAGACTGTAGCATATCACAAGTAGGTCGACCAGTCCAGAATGACCTGGAGCAATCCTTTAAGACCTGCCAGTAGATGTGGCTACACTCTCAGCCAATCACAGTTATCTTACACTACCATCTGTACATATACACATTGGTGATAGAATCTGTACTATCTCAAGTATTTGTATCTGAGAAGTGAATTATACTAAAAGAAAGTGTAAATATGTTTAAAAGGTTTTTTTTTCAGATGTGATACAATGTTTGTTTTGGAAAATTTGAAAAATAAAATTTTCCAAAAAAACAAAAGCAGGGCATCAAAGGTTGTGGGGAGAAGGCCAGGCAGTGGGGCTGAATGGATCAACTCATGATTAAATGGGGGGCAGACTTGATGGACTCAATAGTGTATTTCTGCTCCTAAGTCTTATGGTCTTGTTTAATCATTTTTATTTTTTAAGACCTAAAGTGGTAACAATCCAAAAGAATTACATTCCGATGCCCAGGAATGTATCAGCACCTAAAATACTGTTAAACCAACATTTTGCTTGGTATTAATACCAGTTTTTGCATTGCCCCATCTCTAACAACATTTCCCCACCCCCCACCCCCCACAAATGCACCACTAATCTACAGCGATTTTTTTTTGTCTAAAAATGCATCAGCTGTTTGCTTACAGCATCAGATAATTTGTGTTTCACCTGCAACAAACAATATCTTTGAAAATGTTTGCACATTGGATTATCATTGTGGTCCAAATGTTTCAGCTTTTTTTGCCACAAAATCTTCTATGTGGGAGAAGCAGCATGAATCGTATTGCTTGCTTTTTGAAGTTCAGCTGCTGGCAGGTGGTCTCACAGCAATCATGGCAGAGCTTCAATATTTAAAGATCACACTATGGTTGCTCAGTATCAGTCTAGGCCATGCTATAAGAGTATTCAAAGTCAAAAAAATACATGTAAAAGTTGTTTCACTTTCCACACTTTCTTTTACACATCACTTTCAAATGTATTTCCATTTCAAGCAGAGAGAAAGTATTCTGTAACAGACATGTTTGTGTTAATAATGTGCCCAAATCTTCCTAAGTAAGTTGCAATTAATATTAGTAGATTTAGATTGAAGTGAACAATCTTCATTGTATTTATTGTGATGTGTCACGATTTCTGCCGTGGAAGCAAGTAAAACACCCAGACATCCATCATTTGTCACAAAGCTTTGCAGCAACAGTCTTTTTTTTGTATCTATGTTATTCAAATTGCATCAGAGCACAGCATGGAAATTGCTGTCAAAACCTGACAAGCAAGATCAGGACTTCTGTGTTTGTGTGTGAGGGTTATACTTCATGACATTTCCTTGGGATAAATGCTGAGTGTTCAAGCATTTCAATATTGGGGGGGGGGGGGGGGGGAAGCTTGCATGTACAACATAGAAAGCATAAAGGACCAAAATCCCACTTATCCTCCCTTTATACCTCTCCCATACAAGACCTCGCTGTGTTTTTTTTTTCTGTTCAGACAGTAGTTCAATCATATCCATAATTTCAAAGGGCATGTCAGTAAATGGAAAGGGAAAGAATGCAAATAGAAGAAAGGCACAGGGAAAATCAACAATAATTTGTACTTCTTTCACCCAATCTCCATCATGAAATGTTTATCTATCCTCTAGAAAATCAGTCTAATTTCAATAACAGTGATCTTAAGTCAAAAGAAAGAGGCTTAGTAGTTCAATGACGTTACACATTTTTTGTATTTGCAGTACAAAAAAAGTTATTAATGCAATTACCACTTCCTGTGCATGGTACAGCATATGAAACAGAACTTGAGTTTTATGTGCATAACACACTGGGCATACAAAACTATCATCAGTGTTGGAGATAGGTTGGAATGAAGACTTCCTAAAAAGTGCAAGTTAATAAACTTGTCCTTATCTGACTGGGGATCAGTGAAATTATCCATCAAATTTTCATGAACATGAGGTATTTTCATGATAGAGTTTAGATTATTTCTACCTTTGGTAATGTGGGATATAACCAGACTAGTACTTCCCCAGAGTTCCACCTTCATTTCTATAATGCCCAATCAACCACTGGAGATGTGAGGTGTCCATTTCTGCCTTACGCTAAGTATCACAATTTAGCCATTCTGTATGAAACATTATTTTTTTTAAAATTGATATTATTAAGGTTCAGCCCAATGGATAAGTTGAAATGGTCAGGTAAAGGCATTATAAAAAATCTTAGTCTGTTTGTCCATGTATTTTGTTGTTGAATCTGAATGGACTGGCAACCGTGTTTAATTATATTTTTGATGATTCACCACCTTGATCATGAATGACCACTATGACTTCTGTCCATATTCTCACAAGATGCACTCTAGCTATTCACCCTAACCCTTTGATAATACCTACTCAATATAACAAAATGTACAACAAATACAGAGGAAGACTTCTCCACCTGCAGGTTTCAAAGATCAATTCTGAATTGGAATGCTTGGACGTTCAAATTACAGCCTTGTGGAAATATTTTCATCACCCAGATTAGCAGTTCAAGAACTCAATTTAACACCACCTTCACAGAGACAAATAAGGATGGGTAATAAATGCTAACTTTGAAAAATGTAATGTTCAAGGCCATAATAAAGTATGAAACCATAACTAAATATATTATGGACGGAACAAAAGTGGTCAATGTCATTTTATTGATACAGGAAATACAATGTGATTCCACCACATCTTCCCCTCCCTTTTCTGCTTTCCTCAACAACCGCTCGCCATGGGACTCCCACATCCACTCATCCCTTCCCACTAATCAACCCTCCTGTACCTACCCGTGACCGCAAAAAAATGCTTCACTTGCACCCTAACCTCCCTCACCACCATTCGTGGCCCAAATTGTCCTGAGTGCAGCAACACTTTGCATGAATCTGTGGGGATCATTTGCTGCATCTGGTGCTCCGCAGTCTCCTCTACATCGGTGAGACTGGACTCATATTGGGAGGTCATTTCATTGAGCACCTTCGTTCTGTCTGCTGCAATAGCAAAGACCTGCCAGTCACCAACCTTTTTAAATCCACACAACATGTCCATCAATCACCTCATTCACTGCCAAAACAAGGTTACCCATAAATATTCCATTTGGGCACTCTCCAACCAGGCAGCATTAACATCGACATCCAATTTCCATTAAACCCCTCCCCCAAGTCTCTCTTTCCCTGGCCCTCTGTCTCCTTTCCTTCAGCTCTCCACCCCTTCCCTTCCTTCTCCTATCAAAGAGCTACCCTCCTCCCATCACTTCTCAGCCACCTGTATTCAGACCTCTTATTAACCTGTGTTCCTTGAGTATCTAGACTTCTTCCCTCAGAGGATGGTGAATGTTTGATGTTAAAGTCTCCAGAGAATATACTAAGTATAGTCAGAGCAAAATCAATAGATTTATTTTTAGATATTAATAGAATTAGAGGATATTGGATTATTGCAGGAAAGTGGCACTGACAATATTATTGAATGGCTTTTTTTTGCTTCTGGTTATTGTTTGGACATGTGGGAAGGTGTAATTTCAATAGAAGTTAAATTTGCATAATGTGTAACTATAATAAGACTACATATAAAAAATAAAATAAACATTTGATAAATTTGGTCACATGTGGCTCATTATGCAAATCATTGAAACGTGTTCCCAGTAGGGATAAATGTAGCAATCATAAAGCACATCTGTGGTGTGCTGTTGGTCAGAAACAAACACACAAAACCAAAAGACTATTCAACAGGCTTTATTCGACGTAAACTTTCACAGAGCCAGCTACGAGATCGTGCTGCTGTAAACTCTGAGAGTGACTTCAAAGGGCCGGCTCAGGCTTGACTGAGTGGGGCTTGATCCATTCAGGTCAGCTGATTGATAGCCGGCCAGGTGTTGTCTCGTCCCCATGCTCTTCTGCAGGTACAGAGGTGGCCCACCACAACACCATCAATAAATGATTCCTTTGATCTATGAGATGTATTTTAGCTGTTCCATTTGTACAGGATTAGTTGATTATTTGGGCAGTGCTGGGTCCTGGGCCAGAAGGGCCTGTACAGTGAATTGAGATTCGCTGGTGGTGTGTAATAGTGATGGCTGGCTCTGCCGCCATCTACCCTCTATATAACCCTGGTTTCCCACCCTGAGCCCTTCAGAAGACCACTGTAAGACACTACCTCCAGTTATGCTAATAAAAGCATATGTTCTCCTTCCAGTCGTGAAAGCTTTTATTCATGCTACAATTTTATTAGCTTAATTCCCTATGCTGGTAATAGACCCTCTGTCTCCCATTGTGGCTGAGGAGTTCACATACTGGCTAGACTGCTTCCACGCCTACCTGAACACGACCAGAAGAGTCTTCCACACTGATGAACTGAGGAGGTCCTCACTCATTTCCAGGGTAGGAACAAAAGGATATGCAGTCATCAGGGACTGCACTACTTAAGATGCTGCCTTCTAGGCGTTGAATACTCAGTACCTGAAGTCGCAAAATGAGGTCCCAGTGAGGCACCAACTCACTCTATGTCACCAATGACTAGAGAGACCATCGATGATTACCTGCTGGATCTGTGGACGGTTGCCAAGAAGTGCAGGTACAAAACGGCTGCAGGCCATGATCGTGAAGAAGAATAGATCTGGGACTCTCTAGTCGCAGAGGTCTACTCGAAGTATATGAGGCAGCGATTGCTCGAGTTGGGTAAGAAGGACCTGGCTAGCCACATTGAACTGGCCAAATCATTGGAACAGGCCAAGCTCGAGAATGACGACCTCAAAGCTGGCGAGCTCACTCATCCAGGTGACCCCTTCCAAGGACAGGCTGCTCCCATTACCCCAGCCCTAGTGTCTGACGCTTCTCATGCTATGAAGCGTTTTTACTGTGGCAAAAGCCAGCACCTCTGATCTCATTGCCTGGCTAAAGACTCAGTTTGCTCCAGCTATGGCAAGAAAGGACTTTGGGCAAGGGTTTGCTGCACGAGAGAAAGCCTGGGGAAGACCATAGCCTGCACTGTTCCCAATCCTATCCCAGCCCCAAGCCATCTGCCCCGAATTTGCCCGAACCTACTTGCTGCGCTACATGCCGAAGGAAGGTGGCTGTGTGAAAAAGGCACGAAAAGGCTTGATGGCCATCTAACCGCGACTCAAATTCATATTCGGCTGAATCATCGTCAGAGGAGGAAGGAGGGCAGCCATCTTTCTGCACCATGAGGTCGATACCATCCTACCTGTGGACAACCCAGGATAGTGGGGGCCACTTGAGAGGAGTACAGAGTCTCCGGGGTCCTAGCCTCAATGGTCCTAGATCAGGACAGACCTCACCAGCTCAGCAACTCCATAGTGACTGTTAAGGTAAACGGACATTCCACTAAATGCCTAATTGAACCAGGCGCTACTGAAAGCTTCAGACTCACGAACTGTTCAAGAATACAACCTGAAGGTGAATGCTTCCATTTCCTTGTGTCTCGCTCACACTCTACTCGTATTCAAGAACATTGTATAGTACATTTGTCGTGGGGGAGGGAAAATTTTGTAAAATATGCCTATATGTTCTTAAGGAAATGTGTGCTCCGGTGCTGTTGGGTCTGGACTTCCTGAGTCACCTTAAAAGCATGACCTTGGAGTATTCTGGTCCCCTCCGCCCTATAATTGTTTGGAATGGAGGGCCTCTAAAATCAGAACCCACATGTCGCCTCTCCACACTGAACATTGACCCCCCCCCAACCTCTCTTCCTGAATCTGTCCCCAGACTGCAAACCTATTGCTACCAAGAGCAGTAGATACAGCACAGCAGACTGAGAGTTCATAAAATCTGAGACACAATGTCATCAGATGACACAGGTATCATCGAACCTAGCACTACCCCATGGAGAGCGCAAGTGGTGGAGGTATAAGAGGAAAACAAGTCCAAGTTAGTAATTGACTATAGTCAAACTATTAATCAGTACACACTGCTGGATGCTTACCCCCTCCCTCAAATTGCGGACATGGTAAATGATATTGCGCAGTTTCGGGTCTATTGGACCATTGACCTGAAAGCTGCTTATCACCAACTGCCAATGCATTCTGAGGACCATCCATATACAGCATTTGAGGCTAACGGTCATCTCTATCAATTTCGGAGAGTCCCTTTTGGTATAACTAATGGGGTTTCTAATTTCCAGACACAGATAGACTGAATGGTCAATGAGTATGGGTTGAAGGCTACCTTCCCCTACCTCGATAATGTCACCATCTGTGGCCAAATCCTGGAGGACCACAATGCCAACCATCAGAGTTTTCTCCATACAGCGAAAGCCCTGAATCTCACTTATAATTCTAGTGTGTGTGTGTTCAGGACTAAACGTCTGGCTACATGGTGGAGAATGGGATCGTTGGCCCCGACCCTGATAGGATGTGCCCCCTGATAAAGCTCCCTATTCCCAGGACCACAAAGGCTTTGAGGAGATGCCTGGGGTTTTTCTCATACTACATCCAGTGGCTCCCTCAATATGCTGATAAGATTCAACCTCTCTTAAAAGCCACTTCTTTTCCCTTCTTGGCCGAAGCCCAAGTGGCTTTTAACTACCTCTGAAACCACATTGCGAAAGCTGCCATGCACACGGTTGATGAGAATGTACCTTTCCAAGTGGAAAGCAATGCTTCAGACATGGCCCTAGCCACTAATCTCAACCAGGTGGGCAGGTCGGTTGCATTTTTTTCCTTGGACATTGCAAGGCCACAAGCTCTGAAACACCACTGTGGAAAAGAAGGCTCAAGCCATTGTAGAAGCCATGAGGCACTGGAGGCAGTACCTGGCTGGTAGGAAATTTATGCTCCTCACTGACCAGTGCTCTGTCACATTTATGTTTAATAATGTCAAGAGGGGAAAAATCAAAATTGCTAGGTGGAGGATCGATCTCTCCACCTACAATTATGACATCGCCTATCAGCCAGGAGCTCTTAATAACCCTCCAGATGCATTATCCAGAGGAAGCTGTGCCTCTATACACACTGGACAATTATGGCATAATTAGCTCTGCCATCCAGGGATAACCCTCATGGCTCATTTTGTCAAGGCGCACAAACCGCCCTACTCCATGGAAGATGTCAAGGAAATGACCGGCTTGCCAGGTCTGCACGGAGTGCAAGCCACACTTCTACCACCTTGCAAAGGTGCACCCGATTAAGCCCTTTGAACGGCTCAGTGTCGATTTTAAGGGACCTCTCCCCTCCACAAATGGGAACACTTTCTTCCTCGCAATCATTGACGAGTAATTCTACTTCCTTTTCACCATTCCATGCCCAGACACGTCCATTTCATCAGTCATAAAGTCCCTAGGCTCCATTTTTGCCCTATTCAGATATCCCAGCTATATTCATAGTGACCAGGGCTCAGCCTTTATGAGTGACGAGCTACATCAATTTCTGCTGGTGAGAGGCATCACATCCAGCAGGACTACTACTGGGGGAATGTGCAGGTTGAAAAGGAAAACACTATAGTCTGGAAGGCTGTCAAACTGACCCTCAAGTCAGGAGGCCTTCCAGACTCACGCATGAAGATCTTCCAATGGAGCTCCATTCTATCCAGTTGCTACTATGATCAGTGACCAATGCTACTCCTCATGAGCTCCTATTCAATTTTGAAAGAAGTTTTGGCATTGGGAACTTCACTCCCAACCTGGCTCACCACTCCTGGTCCAGTCCTTCTCAGGAAGCACATGAGGAGAAGCAAGACCGACACCCTGGTGGAAAGGGTGAAACTGCTCCACGCCAATCCCACATATGCCAATGTGGAGTATCCGGATGGCAGGGAGGGCACTGTCTCCATCAGGTACCTGGCACCCGCTGGAACAGAGGGTCCGTAGCCTCGTGCCCTACGAGCCATGGACCTCATTCTTGCCACCCCCAGTCAGGCCCTGTAATGGAGGATTTAGACCAGCTAATGTAAGAATCAGAAGACATAATCTAAATTCCACCATGGGGCCCAGGGATGCAGTTGAATCAGAAGACATAATCTAATTTACACCATGAGGCCCAGAGATATATATATGAATCAGTAGACATAATCTAATTTCCACCATGAGGCCCAGAGATGCAGTTGTCTTTTGTTGGTTGCAGACTGTCAGGAGACCTTGAAGATAAGTAAATCATTTATTCAAAGAGATTAGTTATGAGTAAACAATTTTTGGGTAATATAAGCCATGGTCCCACTGCTGAAGTTTGAGACTCTCTGAGGGGTGGCAACGTCTCTCAGCAAGAAGAAGAAATTCTAGAGTCCAACCATCGTCCCGGTCGGGGGAGGTGGAGAAGCTGCTACCAGCGCCCCAACAACCTACTACAAGTGTGCGGTCGTTGCCTCGCTTCGGCAGTTGGGACCAGTCCAGGCGTTGATAAGTATAATTGGGAAGGGCTTGCATATTGTAGTTTGAAATCAGCTTAAGATTTTGTAATAAAGGTTTGTATAAACTGAAGTGCTCTCGGCCTGTGTGTCTGTCTTCTTCACAGCTCAAACACTGTAACTAATCTAAAACGAACAACGTGAGAGGTACGTTTACCCAGGATAGCCCCTCAGGGAATCCAGTTCAGGAGGAAAGTGCATCGCCCCCTCAAAGTAGAGCCCATCTGCCATTTCTCCCTCACAAGGGGATCAGGAGACCCAAGGAGCCCAAGGCCCTCCCATGCTTAGGCACCCCACCAGGATTTTTTTCTGAATCAATATTCTTTGCCTTCATCCACAGACCCTAAATTCAGCAAGAAGGGGTGAATGCAGTGAACTGAGATTCGCTGATGGTGTTATAATGATGGTTGGCTCCACCCCCATCTACCCATATAGAACCCTGACTTCCCACCTAAATCCTGAGCCTTTCTGAAGGCCACTGTAAAACCTTACCCTCAGTTATAAGGTAATAAAAGTGTATGTTCTCCTGCCAGTCATGAGAGCTTTTATTTACGCCTGTTACCATGCTTTAACTCAAAAAATTTTTTTTAATGTATTAAAAATGAAAATTTACTGTTGCAACTTTATTTTTATTTGAAGGAAAAAATATCTGCACAGAACTTATGGAAAGACTGTTATACAACACAATTTGAAAAGTAAATCTTGCCTCATCAAGGTAGATTACAATTGTGAGAAAACTACAGTCCAAATGTTGTCAGTTATACGACTTTAACTTATTCATATGTAATGCTAAAGGAAATAAATAATGTTTGTTCCAGGAAGTCGTGGTAATAGAGCGCTCTGCATTGTTTTACTTAACTGCACATCCGCTTTGTGCCTGAGGAGAAAAATTAATCTGTGTGGTGCCAAGACCCATTTTACAGCATTATGGTAATATATTTCTTTGTTCATAAGTATAATAAGACCAAGGTTTCCCAGTTTATTAAGAACTACTGTCTTGTTAACATATTGCCTTGAGATAGCAAGAGAGGATGCATGTCTATACTTTACTGAGTTGTCTGTTTCATGCATTTCAAGTGTGGATAAAATTTTTGTATTTATTGACCTGATATTCTGAATCCAATACAGCTGTCAAATTTACAGAACAAATTAAGAAAATGTTACACACTTTTGTTCTCCTCATGCTATTCAATTTATTTAATCTATCTTCTTTAGACATTAGTTATTTGAAATTTTAACATGTCGCGGCAGCTACTGAAAGAACACACACAACCAGACGGGTTGAGCTCAGAGAGCAGACTAGTTTATTGCAGACTGCTGGGCTGCACTTATACTTCCAGCCCGGACCTGGCTGAGAGCCGCGCTGGAGGGTGCTGACGTCACTCGGGCGTCACGTAGTCCCCCAGCGCGGGCTTCTGGTCCCCGCACTGGGAGGAAGGGAAAACCCCCGACAGCGCCATTTTGGCCAGCTGCCCCACCGCGTGGCTTACAAGCGGGGCCAGTTCGCCTGCCTAGTGGTGAGCCGCCACACAGACCCCCCTCCCAGAACCGGAAACCAATGTCCTTTATCGCCAGGCGGTCTCGCTTCTTGGGCTGGGCTACGACCATGGGCTCGGTGGGATCGAGGTGCGCTGGCTTCAGCCTGTCCACGGTAAACAGCTCCCGCCTGCCACCAATGAACAGCGTGAACATAGAGTCGGAATGCTGTACAACTCTGTACGGCTCCTCGTACGGTCACTGCAGAGGTGCCACGGTCGGGCCCTGCCGAACGAAAACGTACTCCACGAAAAGCAGTTCGCCGGGTACATAAGACGGGCGGGTGCCATGCCTGGGCGGCGGTGGGGGTCCAAGCGTGCCCTGAGGTGAGGAAGTAGTTCGTGCGGCGACTGCTGAGGATTGTGAGGTGCGTTGATGAACTCACCAGGTTGTGCCAGCGGCGCATCGTAGACCAGCTCAGCTGATGACGCCTGCAGGTCTTCCTTAGGAGTGGAGCGGATGCCCAGGAGCACCCAAGGCAGTTTGTCCACCCAGTTGGGACCGGTGAGGCGGGCCATGAGTGCCGACTTAACGTGGCGGTGCAGACGTCCGACCGGTACATTGGTCTGCAGATGGTAGACCGTGGTGTAGTGTAGCTGTATCCCCAACCTGTTGGCGAGCTGTGCCCAGAGTGCAGATGTGAACTGGGCGCCCCGATCGCTGGTGAGGTGACCCAGGATGCCGAACCGGGTGACCTAACCATGCTCAGGAGCAGGAGTCAGTGGAGGCATCTGGCATCGGGTTCGCCTAGGGCCAGCGAGTGGTGTGGTTCACCATCGTAAACAGGTAACAGTTGCCCCGGGAAATGGGTAAGGGCCCAATGATGTCCACGTAAATATGGCTGAACCGTTCCTGGATATGCTTGAACTCCTGTACAAGTGCCCTGGTGTGCCTTGGACATCTGGAAATGGGTGCATGTTGTGGCCCAGCCCGCGATCTGCTTCCACAGCCCATGCCATACAAACTGTTCTGCCACCATCCGGACTGTGGACCTGATGGACGGATGTGAAAGGTCATGGATGTGACGGAAGACCTGCCTGCGCCACTGCTGGGGAACCACTGGTCACGGGGTGCCCATGGAGATATCGCACAGGATGGTGCCTTCGCTGCTCAGAGTCAGGAGGTCTCGGAACCGCAGGCCCATGATGGCGGTTTTGAAGGTTCTCGTCTCCTCATCAGACTTCTGGTCCCGGGCGAGCTGATCGAAGTCGAGGCCAGGCATCAGCACGCAGATGGCCAGTTGCGAGAGTGCATCAACAACCACATTGTCCGTCCCCACCTTGTGCCGAATGTCAGTGGTAAATTCCGACACGATGGAGAGGTGACGCTGCTGGCAAGCCGAGCAGGGATTCTTTGCCATCGCGAGCGCCTGGATGAGGGGTTTGTGGTCAGTGAAGATGGTAAAAGTCCTCCCCTTCAAAAAAAAGCAGAAATGCCGCACCACCAGGTATATGCCCAGTAACTCGCGGTTGAAGGCACTATACTTGCATTCTGGCGGGCAGAGCAGGCGGCTGAAGAATGCCAACGGCTTCCAATGTCCATTCACCTGCTGCTCCAGGACGACACCGACGGCTGTGGCAGAGGCATCGACAGAGAGTGCCATATGCAGGTCGGTGTGCGGGTGGGCGAGCATGGTGGCCTTCGCGAGGGCATCCTTGGTGGCCTTGAACACAGTGAAGGCTTGTGGGTTCCAAGTGAGCGTTTTGTGCTTGGCTGTGATGAGGGCGAATAGCGGCTGCATGATGCGTGCAGCTCCCGGGATGAAGCGGTTGTAAAAGTTGACCATACCCGCAAACTCCTGCAGCTCCTTGAGGCTGTCCAGGCATGGGAACTCCCTGATAGTGGCAACCTTTACAGCGGTGGGAGTGGCTCCTTCAGCTGTGATGGTATGGCCCAGGAACTGCATGGACTCTTTCCCGAACTGGCACTTGGCCGGGTTGATGGTAAGGCCAAAGTCAGCCAACCAGGAGAAAAGGGCACGTAGGTGGGCCTTGTGTTGTGCCTGGTCCTTCCTGGCGACAAGGATGTCGTCCAAATAAATAAAGATGAAATCCAAGTCCCTGCCCACAGAGTCCATGAGGTGCTGGAAGATCTGAGCAGCATTCTTGAGCCCGAACAGCATACGCAGGAATTTGAACAAGCCAAAGGGGGTGATGATGGCCATCTTGAGTATGTCCTCAGGGTCCACTGGGTCAACCTTAGAGAAAACCCTCGCACCGTGCAGGTTGGCCATAAAGTCTTGGATGTGAGGGATGGGGTAATGGTCAGGAACTGTTGCCTCGTTGAGCCGTCAATAGTCTCCACTGGGACGCCAGCCGCCAGAGGCTTTAAAGACCAGGTGGAGCGGCGAGCCCCATGGGCAGTCTGACCGCCAAATGATCCTCAGTTCCAACAGGTACGGAAACTCTTCCTTCGCCACCTGGAGCTTGTCAGGTGGGACCCGGTGTGCCTTGGTGTGAACTGGTGGGCCCTGGGTGAGGAAGTGGTGGAACACCCTGTGGCGCGGTGAGGCAGTGGAGAACTGTGGCTTGAGGAGTGTCAGGAATTCGTCTAGGATTCGCTGGAACTCATCTCTGGTGTGCTGATCGTGGCCATCTATGGTTGCTCTGAGTGGGAGGCATTGAGGCGAACAGCCTGGAAGGTACGGGCGTCCACCAGGTGCCTACCTCAAATGTCCACCAGAAGCCTGTGTGCGAGGAGGAAGTCTGCACCCAGGATGGCAGTCGAGAGGGACGAGATGGTGACCCTCCACGCGAAATTTCATTGGCCGATCTGGAAGTGGACTGTCTTGTCTCCATATGTCTGGATTTCTGTTGCGTTGGCCGCTCAGAGGGGAGGTCCACGAGGTCGGTTCCTGGACTCGACGGCTGTGGCCGAGATGACGCTGATCTGGGCTCCAGTGTAAATGAGGAACTGCCGGCCACTGACAGAGTCCCACAGGTAAAGGAGGCTGTGTCCTTGGCCAGCCGCCGCAGCCATTAACAGCGGCCGGCCTGGTCGTTTCCCTGGTACAAGCAGGGCTGACGACACTTCCAAGCCTTGGCTCCCCAGCACTGGTGTTAGAAGCAGAGGCCTGGAGCGGATGCTGTGGCCTTGATTATGTTCTTGGGGGCCCCTCCAGGGGCCAGATGCTCTACCGCAGCACTAGGGCGGACTTGGCATGGTCGTGCCTATGCCTTGGGACCTGCTGGACCACTGAGCCCTCCAGGAATCATGCAAGCCATAGTTCTTGGGCCTTCAAGCTCTCCTGGACCAGCAGTGGCCAGATGTCCCCGGGCATATGTTTGAGGAAAATGTGCTCAAAGAGGGGGCAGTTGATGGTCTCGTATTTGTCTTTGGCGGGTGGGTGCTGAGTGAAGTGCAGCACGCGTATGGCGGTAGCCTGGTCTAGGGCAGCGACCACATGGTAGCATTTGTTCGTGTCAGACGAAATCTGGCAGAGGTGAAACTGAGCCTCCGTGTGGCCGAAGCAGGTCTCCGGCTCCTGAACCCAGAATTCAGGCAGTTTCACGACTATAGCGCTGATCCCAGGCTCGCTCATGATGGGTTCAAAGACGTTGGAACCAGTCGGGGTCACCAATTGTCGCGGCAGCTACTCTGCTCCTTAAAGAACACACACCACCAGACGGGTTGAGCTCAGTGAGCAGACTAGTTTATTGCAGACTGCTGGGCTGCACTTATACTCCCAGCCCGGCCCTGGCTGAGAGCCGCGCTGGAGGGCGTTGACGTCCCCCAGCGCGGGGCTTCTGGGCCCTGCACTGGGAGGAAGGGAAAACCCCCGACGGCGCCATTTTGGCCGGCTGCCCCGCTGCGTGGCTTACCAGTGGGGCCGGTTCACCTGCCTAGTGGTGAGCCGTCACAAACCTTTACTTAGTTAATTTAATTTGATGCATTAGCAATTTTTTACTTGGTTGAGAAAATTTCAAACATGAATCTTATAAATACATTGTCTTCTAGCAATTTTACAAGCTGGTAAATCATTGTCAATCCACTTTTTCAACTATTCTAATAACTTACTATAAAGTTGAAGGATTAACTTTTTTTCAGTCTGAGTTGTATTTGACAACAGTTTTTCCCCCATTCCACAACTTGCAAGAATTAACTGAAAATCCACAGCAGCATCTTTCTTTGGCTTGGCTTCGCGGATGAGGATTTATGGAGGGGTAATGTCCACGTCAGCTGCAGGCTCGTTGGTGGCTGACAAGTCCGATGCGGGACAGGCAGGCACGGTTGCAGCGGAAAATTGGTGGGTTGGGGTTGGGTTTTTTCCTCCTTTGTCTTTTGTCAGTGAGGTGGGCTCTGCGGTCTTCGGAGGAGGAGGTTGCTGCCCGCCGCACTGTGAGGCGCCAAGATGCACGGTTGGAGGTGAGATCAGCCCACTGGCGGGGGTCAATGGGGAAGGCACCAAGAGATTTATTTAGGCAGTCCTTGTACCTCTTCTTGGGTGCACCTCTGTCACGGTGGCCATATAACACGATCTTGGGAAGGCGATGGTCCTCTATTCTGGAGACGTGACCTACCCAGCGCAGTTGGATTACATTCTTGATAACATTATTTATTCCGGATATTATTTCTACATTCCCCCATTTGAGACATTTGCAGTCTCACATAATACACCCTGATATCTCTATGGAGACGTTTAAAATCACATCTCAAGGTCAGGGGCAGGCAAACTTTTACCATGCGTGGGCCAGATGGTGTGTCAGTGGTTGAATGGCGGGCTGCACTTATGCCACCACAAATTAATTAATTAGTTAAATAAATAGATGGAATTAATAAATAAATACATGGCTCATTCTGTGAGCTGCTCTGCAAATTTCCTGTATTAACGAGTTAAGAACCAGAATTTTCCCTGTCATTATTTATCCCCAGTCCTACTGATTTGCCCAGTGTACTATCTGTGTTCCAGTCTTGTGTCTCGCCAATGGTTGTGGCCTGTTGCGCTTCAATCAAATCCTCTTCTACCATCGCTGCTTGATTTGCCTGAGATCAGAACTCCCAGCAGTTATCAAATTTCTCAGCTGCTCTTTCGTGGTCTTGACAGCACAGTCACTTCTAATGTACACTGAATCAGTGCCTCGTGTCTGCTGAGCATTTTACCACAATTTGGATGGTAGTTTCATGGCCTCAAGCAATTCTCTCATTTCATGCACATTTCTAACAGGGTTTCCTCTGGCAATGACGAACCCTCTAATAGCCCGAATCTTACCCCATTTTTGAACAACCCCATATGCATAGACATGGAATCGATACATATATTGGCTACTTGCCCTTAACACAGTCTGCAGGCCTCTGTGAATGCTTAGAGTTGAGTATGTTGTACACTGTTGCCAGAGTCAAGTATTTTTCATCAATCCCAAGTGTCTGTTTATTCGAATACATCTCTGGTCTTTCTCACTCTGGTCCTGTGAAAGTTATCCTGGGAGACAAAGGTCCTTCCGGGACTAGTTAAGGTGGTTTCAGAATGGGTCTCCTCCCCCCATCCACCCACCCACTCACCACCACCACCAGTTCTTGCAAGCGATGATGACGTGCAGTTGCAACTAGCGCCACATTTACTCTAGTGCCCACCTGAGAACCCCTCTCATTCTCCAAGACTATACTGGTCATTCTCTTTTCCCTCTCCCAACAACCGAAACCTCTCCTTCCATTTCAGTGACCATGGCCACCACCTCCCATCTTCTAGACGTGGCCTACCTGAATCTGCCAGTCATCATTCTTCTTGCTGTTCATGGCCCTCTGTTCAGCACATCTTCCGATTTGTCACAGGTGATGACAGTACAACTGCATGACAAAGCTGACCCGTGTTCTTAAAGGCACAGTCCTCTGGAATCTGCCCATATTTTATTAATATTAACATTTCATTGCAAAGAAAAAAAAAAGTGAAAGAATATTTTAATAATTGTTCTGAGTTCTTATCAAACATGGGGCTGTCACTGTTGGAAATAATTTTATTTATTGCTTCTACATTGGATATACATTGGTGAACTAAACACTCCACCACTCTTCAGAGCAGGGACCTTAGCTCACGTTTTTCATTTTTCATTGTCTGCCATGGAACACGTGCCCCATGTGCTCAGCAGTGGTTATGTCCTTTCTTCAGCAGTGGTTATCAATTCTTTGTTCAGCTGCAACTGGCCAACATGCTTCAACAATTCTTACTTCATCAACCTGAACCTGAAACCGATTCCACGAGACCCCCTAAACTCAAAAATGACTACTTCCCATTCCTTTTGTTTTGTAATTTTCTCCCTTTTTTCTTTTTCTCCCATTGTATTCTCTTATATGAAAGATTAGTTCAGTGGCAGATGGTTCTGAGAAGGACATCTCTTCGCTCACAATGTCTATGCATCCTAAGGCTGTTTCAGTGGTGGGCACAGCCCACAATTCACCCTTTGGGAATGGCAAGCAAAGCCCATGAACTGGTGGCCTTACAGCTCACAGTGTGGCGGAGAGATGAAAATGAAGTGATGGAGACACAAAGTAGCGACCTTAGTGGAGTAGGCACAACCCGTGATGTGGCAGGCACAGCCCACTTTGGCAGACTACAGCTCACAGTGTGGCGGGCACAGCCCAATGTGATGGCCAATAGCTCACGATATGGCAGGCATAGCCCACTGTGGCAGACTATAGTTCATGGCATGGTGGGCATAGCGCTCTGTGATTGACTACAGCTCACAGCGTGGCAGGCACAGCCCACTAGGGCAGATAACTGCTCACTGCTCACCCATGTGGAGTAAGTTGCAGCCTACAGCTCATGATTCACCTAAGTTTTTATATAAAACTCTTTCCTTCTCTTTAACTTTTTATAATATTCTTGACTTATTTCACATCCCATATTATCCAACATTTTATACTTAAAAGCCCTTATCTTTTAATATATGCCTCTCAGCCATTCATTCCTCAACTCCTGATATTTAAATTCTCAATTATGTACTCACCCATGGGAGTTCATCATTTGCATGAGACCACATTGAGAACTGCCAGGCCAGATGGAGCCCCTTCATTGGCCTAAATTGGCCAGTAATCTGTAGGAGAAACTCTGCAGTCTGACACCATCCTTCCACGGTCTCGCCAAGATCTTGGACTCTTGGCTGGCTTGTCAAATTTGTGGAGGATCAGTGTCGAGGTGAATCCGAATCAGCAGTTTACTCTCCTGTGGAATGAAGGACATGGACATTTCAAGCCAATTTTATTGTTATTTGACCCAACAAAACAGTGTTCTGCGGTCCTCAGTACAAAACTTGCAGGCGTACAACCAAACATAACACACCTATAGACAAACAATACATATGCAGGACAAGTATTTCATCTATGCAAATAAATAAATAAATAAATATTGCTTTCTGAAAATCTCGCATCTCGCATGGTCAGTGTGAACAGTTCCTTTGGGTTGCTCAGTATTCTCACTGCCCATCCCTAAGCCTGGTGGTGCTGGTTCTGATACTCCTGTATCTCTTCCCTGTATTTCTTAATTCCTTTTATTCATTACACTAGGCCTGTGGGAGGTCCATAACCCCCACAGGGGATGCAGGAGCTCTCCGAATCCGAACATACAATTGCATCAGTTTGTATACTCCATTGCAGTCTGACTTGACCAATCCAAAAAAGTCTTCTCCCGTGTGACAAGGTTTACCCTCCCAGCATTAAATTACACACTATTTATCTGCAAATTACATAATTATGTGAATCAACCACTTAACCTGGTTCCCCTTTCTTCAGGCATTGTCATTGCAGGACACCTGAATGGGGAAACTCCAGGCTGGTGGAAACTGACTAGCTGGGCAGCTGTTGCCTAGCAACAAAGTTGTCATTATTGGATTGTTTAAATTACATGGAACTTCAAAGCTTTGCTGGGGTCGCCAAGCAACAAATATCAAACTATCATCTCATTGTTCAAACTACATTCTTGATGACATTAGATTGTTCAGAATCTTACTTCTATATTCTCCCCTTTGAAACTTTTACAGTCTCACACAATACACCCTCATACAGATGTGGTAGACATTTAAATTCACATCCTCTAGGTCAGAAAGGTTGAGAGTTTAAAAGGTAAGTGAATGGATTTGTGTTATCTTAACTGAGAATGCTAAAAAAAAATTCTGGGTCTAATGATATTGGGTCATTATGCCAAATATGGGCATGCTCTGCTTTCTCTTGTTCGTATAATCACATGGGTGGACCTGCCCCCCCAGTGTATATCTCTGTCCTCCATGTTGAATCATTATTCTTCCTCTTCCTAACATTGTCCCTAACCAGCAGGTCAACAAAGATAGCTCTTGCACATGCTAGTAATATGGTGCACCCACAAACCGCCATGTCCAAGAATACAACTACAGGGATCAGGATTTGTACTAGCATGGCTCCCCAGGGTCCTAAACAAATCAATGCGCTAATTCCAAGTGACGTTTTCCAATGGAATGATTCTATGATAGGGAATTGAGCCATCTCGCTCTTTTTCCATGACTATTCTACACCAAATTTTCCTCTACCTGTGGAATTGCTGAAAATCTTGTGTTTCGGATTTTGGCAAATCAAAGTACCACTTTGTTCCCTATGGTTCCCTTTTTAGTCAGCCATAAGACTGATCCCCTGGTCGAGAAGATCCACTTCCTCCACGCAAACCTTCAGTATGCTTACATGGAGTACTAGGATGGGCAGCAAGAGACAGTTTCTATCCCAGTACCCCCCCCCCCCACCCCACGACCACCTGCGATGTACCTGGCCACCCGGCACCCCACCCCAACCAAGGACCAAGCAACCTCATTGGCCCTATTAACCCTCCCCCCAGCAAAATACTGCCCAAGAGCCAGCAGCTGAGCCAAAGCAGGCACTGCGACAGACGAGACCACTAGACAGGTTGAACCTGTAATGGACTGATCCACTTCACCCGGCTGGACTCTTGTTTTAAAAAGGTGTGAATGTGGTGGAACCACTGTATAGCTATAAGCACTGTCTGTATGAATGTACTGTATGGCTGGCCCTCCCCTCAGAATCCTCATAAAGGCTGTTAAGCCAAGACCTGCCCTCAGTACCTGCCTTGGAACCAGGTCAGCAACAACACTTGAGACATGCTGATGTTTTATGGTGATTAAAACCTATTAATCATAACTCTCTTTCTAATGTGGTTAATCAGTAGTGCAACATAGGGGATATTATCTGACATTTGTACCATATTTTAATGCAACAAAAATGGGTGAAAAAGGCAATTCATTCTTCTGGTGAGTTAATATTTAATTCTATAATAAGTTAACCAAAATAATTAAAATAGGCTTAACCATTGTTAACTAAATATTAAATAGCTTGACATATTTAATGGGGAGAAGTTACTTTACTCAAATTACAACTGCTATTCATCATTACTTTTCTGAGAGATATTGACAGAATTAGAAGAGACAAAATCATAATTTATTGGCTACCATCTTGAGTTTTGAGGACTTTATTTGTCATACACCAAAACAAAAATAAAACCAGATGCCAATGAAAGAAGCAGAACTCTTTGGCAGATTTCAACATGCACAAACTAAGAGGCCAGGTAAAAGTGCTCGTGAAGTGCTCTGCTCCAGAATATTCTATCAACATTGCTGCGAAATTGCAGTGAAATTTGATCAAGTCTATATCATTCCCCAGGCCCTGTCAACATTCTGGCTGCAAATTCTCTGGAAATTGGTAACCTATTTACAACAGCACTTGAATGCTCAGTTAGAAGTAAAATTGCTTTTAAATTTGAATGACTAGTTAGTCAACTGACACCACATCTTCTGGAACTCTGTGCAAGTGTGAATTTAAGAACAGCAACTTTATACATCAAATGGTGAGTGTATTTTCTATATTTTATGTTCTATATTTGCTATTTTTATGAATCTATGACTAAACATCTTTTATTTTTCAATTGTTTAAATGTTTCTATAAACAATAGTATTGCAGTGACATTTTTCAGCAGTTTACATAAATAACAAAAGTTCTTTGTTCTTTTAAATAGTTTGCATTCTGTTTGATTTGTTTTTGTCTTTGGAGGTAATTTCAGTTAACTATGCAATTGTTGATATATATTTAAGCCACATCTTCATTCCCATTCTTTCCTACTCCCAGTGACATGCCCTGAGATAGGAAGTTCAGGCAAGAGTCTAGTGCAAAGTCCTATGCAAATGATCATTTTGCAAGTAGAAACCTTAAAACAGCAAGTTTGGAGTTGGTTTAGAGGAGAAACACTAGGTTGATTCCAGAGCTGAGAGAATTAACCAATGAGGAGAGATCGAGCCGCCTGGGTCTGAACTAGCTGAAATTCTGAAGAATTAGTGTGGAACTTATAAAATTGTGAAAGTGAAACTGTAGTTAAGATGGATGCTAAAAGTTGTGACAATTAGGGGTCAAAACCTCAAGATATGAGGGTGGAGATGAGAAAAACTACTTTTCCCCAGGAAGTGTGAACTGTTCTGTTCTCTTCCCAGAAGCTGCCACATTGAATATATTTAAAATGCAAATCGAGAGATTTTTGCAAAGTAGATAATTTAAGTTTTAAGGAAAAGGTAAGTAAGGTGGAGCTGTGTTTGTAGCCAGATCAGCCATGATCATTTGGAATGGTGGAGCAGACTCAAGGGGCCAAATGGCCTGCTCTTGCTCCTATTTCTTATGTTCTTCACATGGAAAATGTCAATTCAATGACTTTGGATCTAAAGAGGATACATCTCAGTGATCTCTAAATCTAGAAACGAGAGTTCAGGAGCACAGATACTTATCACAGCAGGTACAAAAAAAAATAATTAATTCTAATACAATGCTGCTATCCTTATCTAGCTAAAAACACTCAGAAATGCTGGAGGGACTTAGCCGGTCTCACAGCATCCATAAGAGGTAAAGCTATATATATATTACTGGCATTTCAAATCTGAGTTCTTCTTCAAGGAATAAGCAAAGAACAGGAAAGTGTAAGAATAGAGACTGAAGACTGGCCAGGGGAGGAGTCCAGGCCAACAAAAGGTGTTAATTGGATAAGAGGAGAGGTGAGATTTTGGCTCTTTGAAAGGAGACAGACGAAAAGAGAGAGAGAGAGAAAGAAAGAAGAGGTGAAAGGCAACAGGGGGAAGAAGAGGGGGGGTTTTCAATGAAAACCAGAGTAATGCTAATGCCATCCAATTGGAGGATGCCCAGACGGAAGATGTAGTGTTGTTCCTCCAATTTGTTAATGGTCTCAGTCTGGCAGTGCACGAGACCATGGACAGACATGTCAGTGAGGGAATGGGATGGGGAATTGAAATGGGTGGTCACTGGGAGATCCACACTATTGCAGCAAAGAGCCAAAGTGCTCAACAAAGTGATCTCACAGTCTGTGCCCAGTCTCTCCAATGTAAAGGAGACCACAACTGGAGCACCGGTTGCAGTAGATGGGCTCTGTAGATTCACAAGTGAAATGTTGCTTCACTTGGAAGGACTGTTTGGGGCCCTGAATGGTGGTGAGGGAGGACATATGGGTGGAAGTGGAGCATCTCCTGCGGTCACAGGGGTCAGGGCCAAGGGGATGATTGGTGGGAAGGGAGGAGAGAATTAGGGAGTCACAGAGGGAGCAGTCCCTGAAGAAGGTATAGTGGGGAATATGTGTTTAGTTGCGGATTACTAGTGGGCAGGGGGCATTCAGGTAACTGCGGGCGTACAAACTGGTGTTCAAAAACTCACTCAGCGGGGGAGAGCCTTACCTGCCATGAACCTCCTCCGTGTGCCGTCATCACACTTCCCCTCCCTTCTGGGTAAGACAAGCACGCATCTTTATAGCACATGGAAACGAAACCATGTCACGCTAGTGACATCTGTCCTGCAGGTGGGTGGGAGGCACAATAACTCATATGGAGGTCATGGCCTGTGATTCATGCCCCCACCCCCATAACTCCGAGCCTGCTAGTAGGTGATTCTTATCTAGCTGATGGCCATATAGGAGTAGAAGTTGTGGCACAGCTAAAGCCCTGGTTAGACCCTACCTGGAGTACTATATGCACTAAGGGCGCATTTTATCAGAGTGACGCTGGGACTGCAAAGATTAAATTCTAAATAAAGCTTACAAAAACTGGGTTATAATATGCGGCATGTAAATTAAAAAGCAATTTGATTGATGTCTCCTTTCAAGATTCTCAAGGAAGTTGATCCGGGGTGGTCAACCTTTTTAATTTAGACATACAGCATGCTAACAGGCCATTTCAGCCCACGGGGTGTAGGAATTGGGCAGCACCGACTCTTGGGCCGAAATGGCCTGTTACCAAGCTGTATGTCTAATTTAAAAGGTTGGCCAACCCAGGGGGCGAAGATGACTTGTTTTGACTAGCTGTGGATTTCAGCGCCATAAAATCTGTTACAACAGTAAGCATCAGTTTAACATCCCATCAGTTCTGCATTTAGGTTTCAACCTAAAATTGTGTGTTTAATTTCCCAGAGCGGAATTTGAGTTCGTGCAAAAAAAAATCAGTGCTCCTCTGAACCAAGACAAGAAAGGAAACGGTGCGGAGGAGTCCTTCCAAAGGCTGGAGCGGAGCGGACACGGGCGTCACCCCAGTCCTGGTCTGGGGGACAGGGGGCGGTCGAGAGCAAGTGCGCTCGGCTCTGCCAGTCTTAAAAATGGCGGCACGTTTCTCGGTTGTCGGTGGCCAAGCCGCCGTTTCCCACCCGCTTCGCAAGCACCTCACAGCACCGGGGGAACATCGAACGGCCAGAACTCGAACGGAAGGCTTGCGGCGACACCTCTGAGGGGCGAGAAAAGCGGAGACAAAATGGGGGACGTGATCGAGATCGACTCGGAGTCGGACTCGGAGTCGGACGTGGAGTTCGTCGCGGTGACGGTCCGGGACTCCGAAACCTGCAGCCGATGGCACACCTGCGCCGAGTGCAGCCGCTCCCGGGGGCCGCGTTGCTCTTGGCGGGTGAGTGAGGGCAGCAATCGCTACTTATTCAGGGGATGGAGACAAAGAGGAAGTAACTGGGGGCGATTAAAGACGACGAGAGGGCAGGGCGGCGCCATCTTGGACGATGGCGGTGGCGCGTTTGTGACGTCACAAAGCTCTTGTTGACCCGGTGCAGTCGGGGATTTAAAGAGGAGACAAAGGAGTTTTGCTGCAGGCAAACTCTTGGCCATTTCCTTTAGCAGCTGGACACTTCTTTAAATGCTGTCAGCTTGTTTTCAATCCAAGTTCTGGTAAAGATTTTGCTCTATTTAATCCACCTTTTGGACCCTTTTTAAAATCTTTTTTTTAGGTCATTCCCATTCTTTCTGTGAAAATCAGCATCCAATAGCTATTGGGAATCCAGAAATAAAAGCAAACATTGCAGGAAATGGGCAGCAGATGAAGCTGCATTTGGAGAAGAAGTAATGTGAACGATCAGCTATCAGTATTCCCTTGCCCTCTTTGCAGCCTTTGCCCCCCAAAGTAGACTTTCCCTTTTCTTCCTCACTCTCATTTCCTGTTGTCGCTTCATTGTCATTTATCTCTCAAATAAAACCGATGCTCATACACACAGGGAATCAGATTTCTGAAATGGACATAGAAATGTATAAATTAGGAGCAAGAATTAACATGTTCCTGTAGCCAACAGAGATAAAGCACAAAATCAAACTTCTGAGTCTGAACCAAACACCGACCACCTATTCACACTAATCCTCTGTTAATCCCATTTATTTTTATTCTTTTCCCCAATTTCACAACTTCCCCCCCAATTAATTTACTCATCTTTGGGGCGCGGGGGACCATGTGCAGATTCTGAGGTTAGAATTGAACTTGGGTCTCGGGCATTGTGCCCCGTGCCACCCAAAAAAAAATTAATTCAAGCAGAAGAGATCTACTTTTCAATTAGTAAATTAAATTCAATAAGATAATTGATCTGAATAGAACCACAACTCTGCATCTCAACTCTTCCTCTGCTACATTGATGATTACTTTGGTGCTGCCTCATGTACCCATGATGAGCTCGTTGACTTCATCCATTTTGCTGCCAACTTCCTCCCCAAACTCAAATTCATTTGGTACATCTCTAGCAACACTTGCTCTTTCCTCAATCTCTCTGTCTCCAACTTGGGAGACAATCTTTCAGCAAACATCTTCTCCAAACCCACCAACTCCCACAGCTACGTCAACTACACCTCTTCCCACCTTGTCCCTTGTAAGGATTCAATTCTGTTCTCTCAATTCATCTCCATCACATCTGCACCCAGGATGAGAATTTCTATGCCAGACCATCAGAGATGTCCTCTATCTTCAAATGACATGGCTTTCCCTTTAACACCATCAACTCGGTGCTCACTTACATATCCTCCATTACACATATCTGCCTGGCCCTCTCTGCCCCAATGCACTACAAGGACATGATTCCTCTTGTACTCATCTACCACCCCACAGACTCTGCATCCAACACACATCCTCTTCTCCACCTACTACGTAATCCCACCACTAGACACATATTCCCCTCTCTGACATTTAACAGGGACTGCTCCCTTGTCCATTCCTCCCTCTCCACAACCATCCCGCAGAAGATGCTCCACTTGCAAACCTCTTCCCTACCACCATTCGGGGCCCCAAAAAGTCCTTCCAGGTGAAGCAACATTTTACTTGTGAATCTGCAGGAGTCGTCTACCGCATCTGGTGCTTCTGTTGTAGTCTCCGCTACATCAGAGAGACTGGATGCAGACTGGGAGATTGCTTGTTGAGCATCTTGGCTCTGTTCATTGGATCTCCCAGTGAACACCCATTTAAATTTCTCATCCCATTCCCTTGCTAACATGTCTGTCCATGGTGTCATGGGCTGCCAGACTGAGACCACTTACAAATTGGAGGAACAAAACTCATCTTCTGACTGTGCACCCTCCAACCGGATAGTATTAATATTGACTTCTCTGGGTTTTGTTAAACTACCCCCTCCCCTTACTTCTTCCCCCGCTTGCCTCCCAAAACTCTGTCTCTCCCTTTTCCCTGTCTCCTTTTGCATAGATATAATAAATTCTCACTTCTCCTCTTATATCATTTTGTTGGTCTGTATTCCTCTCAGAATTGTCTGAATTTTGAGATTTCCTGCTCTTGGCTCATTCTTCTTATTCCTTTAAGAAGGGCTTGTCCTCGAAAGGTGGGCAATATATCTTTGCCACATCCTATGGATGCTGAAAGACCGGCTGAGTTCCACCAGCATTTCGGTGTTTTTTTTTAACTCAGACCAGAGGCTACAGTCTTATAATTAAAATACATCCCATTAGAAATGAGATGAAGAGAAATTTCAGTCGAAATATGGTGAATCTGCAGAATTCATTACCATAAATGGCTGTGGAGAGCAAGCTATGGATGTATTTAAAACAGAGGATGATAGGTTAATAAGGATGTCAAAGCAGGAAAATGAGGTTAAAAGGAAGAATACATTAGCTGTAATTCAAACGGTGGAGCAGATCATGGCTTTGCAAATACCCAACTCGACTTGCATCCATCCACACATATGACTGAATTTTTTTAAACTATAAAATGTACGCAGTTTTTGTTGTATTTGACAAACAATAACAGGGATATAGAGCACATAAGAGCCAAAATGTGCATTCTTGTAATTCGGCATCCCAGGATCCTGTGCACATGTATTAATCTTCAGTTGGCGCTTGCACGGTGTGTTTGTGTATTGAAGTTAGGTTGGCGCTTGCGTGGTGGGTTGCATATTTGAGTTCGGTTGGCAAATGCACAAGAGTTAAGGGTGTGAATTCAACTTCATCAGGGCACTTAACTCTCCCGTATGCTCCAACTGTACTCCAATATGCTAACCCACTGCACATACGCCAGCCAAACACCAATACGCGAATCCACCATGCATGCGCCAACCAAACTCCAATATGCAAACCCATGGTGCATGTGCCAACCGAAGAATAAGGCATGCACACAGAAATCAAGATGGTTGCGCCCAGACTATGGATGCCGAATAACAAGGTAAGTAGGTATATCTTGGCTCTTATATGCCTGTACCCTGTTATGGTTTGTTAAATGCAACAAAAATCTATGATGAAAAAGAGATTTGATTTAAAAAGGTTCTTTAAGACTTCAGTATTCCACGTACATTGACAAAATTCCAACTTGCATCCATTCGAAGATACGACCGATCCTTTGGTCTCAATTATGGTTGTAAGTAGGGGACTACCTGTATTATGTACATGACAATAAAGGAAGCTGAACTAGAAAATGGTCTACACCCCTCAGGGTATGGATGGATTCAGTTCTATCTTTGTCATTTTCAATACCATTGATGAGTTTGTATATAGGTCAGTGATGAAATTTGCAAACCAGATGTCCATACCTATTTGGTCTAAATCCTTAATAATCTGTTTATGGGTGATGGATTCAAATGCTTTTGGCCAGGTCTATAAAAACTGTGACAAAATCTTTATGATTCCTCTTGGCCTTTTCATTAGAATACAGAGAATAGCTATATTCTCATTAAAGCTGGAGGTAACTGCTATATATCCCTTTTATGAATTGTGCAGAGTGATCGGTTCTGGCAATTTCTTTGCCAAAATTTTAGTGAACATCCATAAAATTTATGGCCTAATGGTAATAGGCCACCAATGATCAATGTGTTAATTGAATGGTCCGACTTTGGAATAACAACTGTATTATGAACTCCTATTTCATTTAGTGTGAGTATCACTAAGAGTTAGAGCAGGCTACAACCATTCACAGCTTTGGAGAGACTGGGTCGCATCAGCTAGTATAGGCTGAATCCAAATTCGCTATTTTGGAGAGGAGAGGTGCTTTTTCCAGGGACACAGGTGGTGAGAGAGTCCTGTGTGTGGAACACTAAAGGAACACCACTTTATTAACCAACAGCCATCTCATTGAACATGGAGCAGGAATGACTCTGTGATAATGGACAATTTGGCTGATTTTCCCTGTCAAGAGAATTATTGAATTCCACTGTGACAAAAAAAAAGGTAACTTTGATTGACCCGTACTGGGTTTTGGAAGCCTTGTGGAAGTCACACGTTTTGTTTCCCCTATACAAGGAAAAGGGGAGTTGTGACAACCATTCATACAAAAGGATATTTCTCTGGAAGAAACTCGACAAGGATTTGTGAGTTTTTGAGAGTCCAGTCATTCAGTCTCTCCTACCTCCTTCAGTTTTAAAGTTTGTGTATGGACAATGGATTTGTAAGACTGAATTTTGGAATGACTTACTACACACCCACACCCACAGTTTTGATTTGACTAATGTGTTATTATTAATAGTCACTAATAAATATAGTGTTTATAAATTTAAAAAAAACACTTGGTGAATTTCCTTTGCTGCTCGTCTGCAATGTAACATCTGTGATATTGCATGAAAGTAAGAGATGGGTGGAAAGAGAGAGGCAATGAGAGGGAGAAAGAGAGAGAGAACCATGACATATTTCACTTCTAATGGAAATCATCAACTTGAAGCATTCTGTTTCTTTCTTTGCTGGTGTGGACATTTAATGCTTGCTGATTATTTTTCTCCATTTCCTGCTTTTCACAATATTTTTTCTCTAATAGTATAGAATTCTTGAAGATCACATTAAAACATGGTTCTGTTTGTGTTGGATTTTCAATAAAGTTTGTTCATTTTTGTGTCTCATCAAATTCTGTTATTGAAAATGAACAAAATGAATGGGCTTTAAACTGTAAACCTTGATGTCACAAAATTAAGGGTGGTTAGTTGTGCATCTATGTAAACCAACTGTGGTGGCACTAATTCTACAATTGCTGACACTGCTCTGCCGATCTGGAGTATCTGATTATCAAGTGTAGATCTTTTTATCTTCCAAAAAGGATTTACTTGTATCTTCGCTGCAGTAGTTTAAATACCTCCGGATGTGAATGCCAAAGCCAGCCTGGAAGTTCTTGGGTATGCTATTGACAAGTTGCAGATGCTACATCCAGATAGTGCCTTTATAGTGTCTGGAGACTTTAATCACTGTAATTTATGCTCTGTACTCCCAGGATTTCATCTGAATGTTACATGTAAAACATGAGGGGATAAAACCTTGGATCAGGTTTACACAAATGTGGATGATGTTGCCTTCCCTCACTTGGGTCAGTCTGACCATCTTTCACTGTTTATGATTCCCAAGTACAGATCAATTATTAAATGGGTTAAACCCATAGTTAAAACTGTTAAGATCTGGCAGTAGGAGGCTGATTTTGTTCTTCAGCAACATATTCAAAATGCAGACTGGAGAATGTTTGCTGAACGTGCCAAAGTAGATCCCTCCATAAATCTTCGTCCGCGAAGCCAAGCCAAAGAAAAGATATAAATAGGTCTGTGGATGGAGTTACGTCACAGATGAAAATTAAAATATTTGTGAACCAGAAACCGTAGATAAACAGTGAGGTCCATCGCTTGATTAGAGACAGAGACTCTGCCTTTCGAGCTGGAGACCAAGAGCTACATCATTTGGCCAGGTCCAACTTAGAGAGGAATCTCTCTGGCTAAACATTTATACAAAGAGAGGATTGAGGAGTACTTTGCATCTTTGGACTCACAGAACGTGTGGCAGGATATACAGGTTATCACAGATGATAAATCATTTGGTACAGCACCTGTTTCAAGCTGTGACCCCTTAAAATTTTCTGAAGAGCTTAATTATTTTAACACTCATTTTGATTGAGAAAATAAGGACGCCCCTTTCAAGGTGGATCCTTCACTAAATGAAGAACCTCTCGTTTTCTATTACGGATGTATGGGCCATCCTTAGTAGAGTGAATGTACAGAAGGCAGCTGGACAGGATGGCATTCATGGTCAAGTGGTTAGAGCTTGCGCAGATCAGTTAGCAGAGGCTTTTATACATATTTTTAATCTGTCCTTGGCTAAGGCTGTTGTTTCAACAAGTTTTAAAGTGACTACAAGCATGCCTGTGCCAAAGCATTCTACCGCCATGAATCTGAATGACTACCCTCGTGTTGCACTTCTTTCCATCATTGCAAAATGTTCTGCGAGGTTGATTTTATCTAATCTGAAATCTTGTTTGCCTGCCACTATGGATCAACATCAATTTGCCTACCATCCTAATAGGTCGACAGAGGATGCCAAATCAAATTCTACACTCTACTGTGACTCACCTAGATGGTCCAAATTCTTAAGATTATTATTTATTGATTATAGTTCGGCTTTCAACACTGATGTACCATCAAAGCTGATATCCAAACTTTATTTGTATGATATCAGCTCATCCTTTTTTTAATTGGATTCTGGATTTCCTTACTAACAGATGCCAGTCAGTTTGGTTGGGCAATATTCTCTCCTCCAATATCACATTGAATACTGGAATGCCCCAGGGTTGCGTGTTGAGCCCCCTTTGGTAATCCATCTTTACCTCTGACTGCAAACCTATGTACAATTCAAATTTAATTATAAAGTTTGCAGATGATACCACAGTGGTAGGCCTGATCACAGAGATGATGCAACTGTCTATAGGGGTGAGGTTCAGCACCTGGCCTTGAGGTGTGCTGAGAACAATTTATTACTCAATACCCAGAAGACAAAAGGGATCATTATGGATTTTAGATGGGGGGAAAGCCACTTGCACATTCCGATTTACATTAATGGAGTGGGGGTGGAGCGATTACAGAGCTTAAAGTTTGTGGGGGTCCATATCTCTGATGATCTCATGTGGTCTTTGAATTCATCAATGTTGATCAAAAAAGCACAACAATGTCTTTATTTTTTTAAGATGTCCGAGGAGGTTGCATCTCCGCCCTAGAATACTATTGGATTTCTATAGATGCTCTATTGAGAGCGTGCTGATGTTCACTATTTCGGTGTGGTATGGGAATTGTTCTGTACAAGACAGGAAGGCACTCCAGTGGGTAGTGAAGACTGCCCAATGGATTGTTGGAATGCAATTGTCAACCATCGAATCTATCTATAGCGGGTGATGTTTGGACAGGGCGAGGAATATCATTAAAGACGCAACACACCCTAATCATGAACTATTTACTCTCCTACCATCAGGCAGATGCTATAGGAGCCTTTGTTCAAGAACTACCAGGCTTAAAAAGAGCTTTTTTTCATGAAGTTGTGATAATGTTAAATACCAATTCACGGCATTGAGTGGTGCTGCACTTATATTTCAGATTCAGTATTTTTTTTTAAAAAACTATTTACTTTAGAGTATTGCAGTGTTATTGCATATGGTTTCTTGTATGTTTTTTGTTGCGAGTGTTTGTTGTATTATGTATGCTAATCATGTTTCATTGGCTGGTATCACAATTTGTATTTAGAATCAAATGGGATTACAGTTCTCTGTTCAGATATGTGACCATAATATATTTCTGGAGCACCCGTATCTACTTGTGTTATCTAGAGTTTGTCATCACAATGTTAATATATTGGCCTGGATTTTTCAGGGTAACATCAGCAAAACTGTGAACATTGTCAGGAACTTGGGAATTTCTGCTTATAGAGTTATGAACTTTACTTGTCTCAAAATTTCAATCAGTTATCCAAGACAGATTTTCCAACTGCGTCCTGATGGTGGACCCCCCAGTGGACAAAGGTGAGAGTAGAAGTGCTTTCACTGATCTTGACAAAGGATGTGGAGATTCCTTATTGCTTATGGTGGAGAATCTGCACCAACATGCTGCCCCTGTTTGGACTTGGCATTATTGGTGCCAGCCATTAATTTTATTGGAAGGTGCCACAGTGAGGGATTTGGCTAACTTACATTTCTTATACTGTTTGAATGTATGGTTTGAATTCATTTAATTTTTTTTTGTTTTTAATGGCATTGAATGGTGTTTCATTTTTTTTTGATAGCGTTGATAATTCTGGCTAAGTCAGAATGGAAAAACCTGGAACTGAACTTGTAACAGTGAAGGGCAAGGCTAGTCGGGAGAGTGAGGGCATGGTTGAGAAGAAGGAGGGGAAGAAAGAGAAGCCAAGGATGACGGGGAAAGCTAATCTGTACTAAAAGAGACTATGGGGGAAAACGGGTTAAGATGAGATGGAGAGAGGGAATAGAAAGGCAATGTGTGTGAAAGGAGGTGGACAGGGTGAGGAACAGTGGGATGATGATTTTTACAAAAGGAGAGGATAAAAGAAAAACCAAGTGAACAAGTTGAAGGAGGGAAAGATTAGTGAGGGAAAGATGGAAGGGGGGCAGATATAGGTAAAAGAATGAAAAGCATCTTGGGGAAGTGGTTTGGGGAAAGGTATACATGGGAGGAATCGGGGAAGAGGACAGGAGATTGGGAATAGGGAAAATAATTTCATTAGTTTTAGGAGCAGGATTTAGCCATTCAGCCCATCGAGTGAGTCGTCATTCATATCTTGGCTGTTACACTTTTCCTTTCAAGCCCATTCTCTTGCCTTTGGGAAGGAGGAAAGGAGAGAGTATATGTGCAGGGAGCAGAGACCTGCTTCAAGTAAATTGAATCTTTGATAGTTGAGCTGAACCTGATGGTTTAATTTGCATTTGAAATTTCCTAATCTATTGTAGAAAGTTAATCACTGCCATATTGTCTACTTGAGGTCAGAGGAGAAAGGGATTTTCTAGCAAGATTGTGTTGTTGACCTATAACTGTGAACAGCCAAAACATGGCATTGATGGGTCTTTAATGATTTACTGTATATAAGGCAGAAAGTCCTACAGTAGCCTGTGGCAGGCATGTCTCCTTGGGTTGAAGATGACGCGCTCCAATCCCACCGATCTGAAATTTCAGAGGTGCAAGAATTGACATTGACCTTTTCTGTTGGCTCCTGGTATCCTTGCTCCCATCTAAAAATGACTCCTGTAAGGGCTGTGCACATTTAACAACAAAATATAACAAACTGAGAGAACTACCTAGAAGCACTTCAAGCAACCTAGACACCAATAGATCATATGAGGTGGTAAGTAGCAGCTGAGATACCCTTGTGTACTAAGTATTGCTGTTAGATCTGGAGCTATAAGAGTTTGGTAGCAGATCAGGACTGTGTTGGCATTTGCATATTTAAATTGAACTCTGTGAGGATGGATGCAAGATCAAGTTGGATCTTTAAGTTTTTAGAATCCTAGAAAGTCCTTCATGATAAAATGGGATCCATTAAGTACTTTAGAGCAATCCAGTGCTCTTATTTCTTCATAATGCCTATATCCAAATTTCTTTTAAAATGACTGAATCTCCCTGTCGTTATCCTCTTAGACACTATATTTCCTCACACTCCTTTTTTTATCTTTTGCCCAGAACCTTAAATCTACTTTCCCTTTATCTTCAGCTCATAGAAATGATTTTTCATCATCTACCTTATTTGAATCTGATGTAATATTGTATACTTTGATCAGGTCCCCTTCATCTCCTTTGCTCAAAGGAGATTAGCTACAGTGTCTCCAATATAATCTTATTTTTTTCTGCTTTCAGGAAAAAATTGATTTGACAGATGAGAGTGAAGTGCACAATCAAGTGAATAGCTCCACCGAAGAGATGGGAAGTATGCAGGTCATTTCAACAAATTGCTGCCATGCAGAGCAAACCCCACAGATTCCTGTTTCCAGCAGCTTGAATAATTTTATACTGGATTCGGACGGTGACCTGATGGATGATGATAAAGAGAATTTGTCTTCTGGCTTACAGTCTGATTGGATAATGGGCAATGAAGAACTTGACCTCAAATCTTCTCCTGTTCTAAAAGTTGAAGATCTAGCTGATGAGAATTTGTTGATACCAATTTCCAGTAGTGTTTCCAATGAAGACTCATTGTCAGAACTGGACTTCTTTTGCCATAATGAAGCCTGGGTATCTTGCATCCATGCATCAAATGGGGACTTCTGTGGAACATCAAGTCACATGAGTAGTAGTTCTGCTTGCAGTCCAGATTCAACTACTAACATAAGGATAAATAGTGATGTTGAATCTCTGGAAGCATTTTCACCAGTTGTACATATTTCTTATTTGTCATCAAGTAGTGCTGGGTATCTTTTGGAAGATTGTCTTAAAAGCAGCTCTGAGGAAACTAATAACACAAAGGATGAACTTGAACCAGGTTTAAGTATGGATGTTGAAGATATACCCCCATTGATACCTCAAAACTCTGAGGATTTTAAAATGAATTCTTACCATTTTCCTCCCAACCTAAATATTCCAGTGATAAATTCTTGGAAGCAGCTTCCAAATCAGAATCAAAGTGATTTACCAATTGGGAGCAAAGTACTTAACGGTTTGCTGGGTTTAGATCAGCCTGGAGATCAGATTGTTTCATCAGACAAGTCTGAAAGCCATCTGCTGACTTCTTATGAGACTAAGGAAGTAAGCCCAAATTGCACAATAGACGAGGAAATGTTGCAAAGTTTACATTATTTCATGGGAGTACCAGTTCAACATTTGTTTATTAAGCCCCATAGAAATGTAAAATGGCACAAGGTAAGACTTGCATGATAAAATATGACAACTAAGGGATAAAGGATGAAACAAAATATATGCTCATGAATCTATACATTTAGGATATTATCTTTTTTACATTCAGAAGCAAGTACATTTCATCATGAATTTCTGACACTTAAGGGAGTAACCCCATTTAAATATTTATGATGAAATCTGTTAAAGCTTTGTAATTTCCATAAATTTAAACATCCCTTCTATCACCAAACTGCTTGACTCATTCAATCAGGCAAGACATTTTATTGGTAGTGTTTCGGATTTGGAAAGTGGCCTGGAATTTGTTATGTTTGAACTCTCTTGTGTATCTGCATTTTTTATCATCTGGCTAGAGCAGAAGTGAATGTTGCTGATCAACTTCATCTCATGATGGCACTTTCCTGTAAGCAGTCTTTTCCCTTAATCTCTGATTAGGTCTTGTGTTTTTTAATGACCTTTGGTTCATCTGAGGAAGGATGAGGTGCATGCTATAATTAAACCAATTATAAAAAATTATTTTTTGTATTATCTGAAGCAAGATTGACATTGGAGATTACAAAAGTGTTGCACAATTCTGAAAAACATTATTGGCCTCACACTTCAAAAGCTTAGCTCAGGATCCTTGTAGGCTCTTGCTGGATCATTTGCCATCTATCACACTTTTTAGCTCTCTGGACACTGCAGAAGAACAAATAGGTTCTGCTTGTGAAGAAGCAATCCCTGTACTTTTGCAACTTTTGCATTCACACCTGAAATAAGCACTACTGAACTTTTTGTCCCTCACAAATATTGCCTCAACGCTATTTTTGCAGCAGAGACGTCCATTTCAAGCATGTTGCATTGATATCTTTCAGTGGTATCATCTTGGTGATAGAAACTTTCAGTGGTTTGTGACGCTGTTTGTTTATTCTGATTGAGCACTTTCCCTCTTGGGTGTTCCGGACAAATTGGGTGCACTATCTTTTTTTAAACTCTTTCTATTCTTTGTCATAATGTAAGAAGGAAACCACAAAAGAGAATATATTATTTCTTCTAGTCAGGAAGTTATCCACTTGAGTGATTCTGAGAGTTGCTCATCACCCTGTGTGAATCTTTTGACAGGGTATTAGATGCATTCTTTCAGAGTGTGCTTAAGATGTAGTTCAACTTTAAACAGCATTTTTCTCATTGTAGACTATTGGGAAATGTGCTACTGACTTTGCAAGAACAAAAACCACAAATTGAAAAATCTTGAAAGATCTGTTCCATTTTAACATTTTTAACATATTGCTCCTTGCAATACTAGATCATTGTAATTTATATATGATTCATACATCCAAGCTCTACCATGGGAGACCGATAGAATTGTTGCCTGAACAATGTCGACTTTAGATCCAGCTTGTTTTTTTCACACAATTTACCACATGCTAAATTCACATACTCACCAGGATTGTTTATCACAGGCATTGTAGGCTTTCTGGTTTTAGTCGGGGGAGAAATAGTGTACAAAAAGTCAATGTGTCACTGTGGTTCACCTCCAAAATCTATGCTAAATTAAAGCTGACAAAGGTTTGGAAATGAATGCTTGCCCTTGTGGCATAGTTAAAAAGAAGAAAATAACTTTTTAAGTGAGAAACATGCTTGTACAGTAAAACATCCGTAATCCACTATACATTTGTTTTAAAATACCAATGGTTCATCATCTGGTATATGAGGGCCCTGTTTCCTCTGCTCCCTTCAAACTCATTGGGGCCTCATTTCTTGCACTCTCTTTGAACTTGTAAGGCTCATTCATAAGCTTTTTAGTATATTGAATAAAAAGTGAATTGAAAGCTTGTTAATGGGAGTTGTATCCAATCCAGCCGCCCAGAGTCCTTTGCTGCATTTACACTGAAATTCCCAGCGTGAATAAAAATTGAAAATCACAACATATTTTTCCTAATTACAGTGAAACCCCAATTTAATTTAAATTTGGATTTAATGCGATGAGTCATTGGACTCATCGACAGGAGCAGGGATGTCCATGTATTAGCTACAAAGAATGGGCAAGAGGTGGTGTGAGATGCGATCCTTGGCTGAGTGCCTGAATGATTTGAGTCGATTTTA
Organism: Narcine bancroftii; assembly: GCF_036971445.1. NCBI lineage: Eukaryota > Metazoa > Chordata > Chondrichthyes > Torpediniformes > Narcinidae > Narcine > Narcine bancroftii. The sequence goes on along the minus strand of NC_091477.1, from coordinate 32,924,658 downwards.
GGCCTGCACACACATAACATGTTAGTCATCGGACTGAGGTTAGTCATTTCCTCTTGATGTCGTGCATCTGATTTGTGAACAGGCATATTATCAGATGGGCCAATTCATTTATCAGTCCACTGCAGAAGAATGCACATCCCCATTTTTTCAAATAATTGTCTGAACAATGAGTTGTGAATTCCACTACAAGGGCACTCAAGAAAATGTCAGGCTGCTGGCAGGAGCGTGAACATTGATGTATAAAACTCTCATTTCCCATTCTATGGCTTACTTCTCTCTGCATGGAGGATTTTGTACATATTGCAGCCCCCATGAGTTGTAAATTTACATCTTTGAGCCAGAACAATCATAACAATCAAACTAAGTGGCTCTTTGGGAATCTGAGACCTGATCATGCTTATATAGTGAAACCCTGATTTAGAGTGAACCCATTTTTTTTTTGCAATGAGATTTTATATACCCCAACGATTGTGTTGTAATGAGGTTTCACTATTTATTTTAAGAATGTTCTTACTATCTTTTGACTGTTCCTGAAGGCTGTAGTATTGTGCCATTTTGTCACAATCTGGTGGTTTCCCTATGTGCCCACCATTCAAGTTTGTTTATTATCATCTAATTGTACATATACAACCTGACAAAATAGTTGAATATCTCTCTCAAATCTGAATCTTAATTATAAACCAGCTTCTGATTGAAAATGGAGGTCTCCAAGCAAAGTCCCATTTTGATCTTGCCTATATCTCATCAAAGGCAGGTATAGGAACTCTGGCTAAAGCGCATTCCTAATTTGTGGTCTGTCAAACACTCCTGACTGAGATATACAAATTTTATCATCTACATTAACTTCCTGGCCTTTTTGACCTTGTGTAGTCACTAAGACAGTCCTAGTCTGGACAAGGCAATACTACAAATCTGCAAGACAGTGCTTTAAATAGCTTTGCCATACCTTAAAAACTAACATGCTTTTCTTGATGCATTTGTTCACTTTTTTTTCATTTTCCATCAGGTAACTCAAAATACCCATTCATCATCAGCTAATCGAAATGGATCAAAGGAACCAGAGATGATCTCTCAAAGACAATACAGTTTGATAAACAGCACTATTGATGAAAACTTTTACCAAGGGACTCTTCAGTTTTTGATGGATTTTGTGTCCCCTCTACATTATCCACCTGATCACATTGTGAAATATATAATCAAGAGGATACTACTGAGCAATCAACCCTCCGGCACTATTATGTCTGCTTATATGACCTTAATGAAGATCCAACAGTATGTACAGATTTGGTTTTCATTATCATCATAGATGAAAGTTTATGCATTTTAATTTGGTATAATCCAATCCGATGAATGTTAATTTGTCTATTGACTACTTGCAGAAAGTATCATTCTGTCCCTTTTGGGCAGATGTCCTGTAAAGTTGAAAAATAGGCACTGGATGATTTATGAATGCTATATGTTCTGATCCATTTGGAAGATACCATAAAATGTACCAGTATAACAGTAATTTGGTATACTCTATTCTGGATCAGAAAGCGGCGTGATGCAGTATGCAGCGACCTCTCCAGGACCATTAGTTTTATTTTTGTTTTACAGTTACATATCATTAAAAAGTGTTTTTAATTTTTACAAAATACTAGTCTCCAGTCACTGCTCAGCACTGGTGGAATTTGTGACTGTCAGATGTAGACCATTTATCTACTGCAGGAATTTACCACCCCACCCTGTGCTAACGCAAGGAGGCGATGGCAATCTGGGAATTGTATGGCGCTTTAAGCGAACTGCAGACTGCATACCCTGATGGACTGTTTATTATCAATGGGGATTTCAACCAGGCGAAAACCAAGTCAGTACGTGGACCTTGCTACAAGCGGGGCAAACACATTGGATCTTGTGTTTTCAAACATTTCCCACATCTATTGGGTGGAGCCCCGCCCCACCTCGGATACTCAGATCATATCTCTTTAATGCTAATCCCAGCATGCAGATCACTTGTCAGACACTCGAGATCAGTTCTTTGTTTTTCAAACTTTATTTAAAATTTTCAAAATATTATGAAACAATACATAAAGTAGAAATCAAAATAAACTAAAGCTAACCCCAACCCACCCACTCCCCACCCTCAGCAAACCCCGCAAGGGGAGCAAAAAAAGTACTAAAAACCCAGACAATACCTTAAGATATTACTAAGCCCATACATTTCAAATAAGGTGACCACATCGGAACAAAAAAATTAGAATTATCACACAAATTCTGTTATTTTTTCCATATAATACAAAATCTCAACTCATTATGCCAGCGAATTGTATTCACTTCAACATCATCCTTCCAAGAAATCGCCACACATTTACGCACAATAGCCAATGCTAAACAAAGAAAAGCTATCTGAAATTTATCAACCCCAATCATTAAATGAACCAGTATAACCTAACAAAAATTTTTTTGGATCTAATAAAAATGTAATATTAAACAATTTTTGAAGAAATTCTCTAATTGTTTGCCAAAATGGTTGAACCTTATCACAAAACCAAACTGAATGTAAAAAAAAGGTTCCTGTACATTGTCCACATCTAAAACACACCTCTGAATCACTAAATCCATATTTCTTCAATTTCTCAGGGGTCATATACAACTGATGCAAAAAATTATAATTAACCACACTGTATCTTACATTAAGCAATTTAGTCACTCCATCATAACACATCATCTTCTTGATCGATATCACAAATTAAATCCCTTTCCCATTTACTCTTAGATTTATCTAAATTTGGTTTATCCATAGTATCCTGCAACAATGTATACATATCAGAAATAATACCCTTATTTGACGAATGAGTAATCAAAAATTCAAATTATATTAACTTGCGAATTTTCATTTCTCTTCCAAAATTATCTTTCACTAATGCTCTAACTTAATATACACAAATAAAGAATTCGCTGATATTCCAAATTTCTCCCTAAGCCGATTTAAAAGAAAGAAACTTACCTTTCTCAAAACAATCCTCTAACACTTTTATACCTTGCATCTGCCATTCCTCTAAAAATCTATTATTCAAAGAAAAAGAAATGTCTATTTTGATATAATGGAGTTTGAACTGGTATTTTACCTTTTGTGCCTATAATAAAATTCCTTTTATTCCAAATTTCTAATAAATGTTTTAAAACTGGCACATTATATTTCTGCAATAAAACAGGATTCCACTTAAGTATAAACTGATGAGGATAAAATTCTGAAATATTAGCTAATTCGACTCTAGCCCAACTGGGATGATACGAAACATCTAACATATGATTAATAAATTTTAATTGAGCAGCTTCATAGTAATTCATAGTCATGGTAAACCTCCCAAAGCATATTTCCAGGTCAATTTATGCAACTCTAGATCCGTTCTGAAATGGGTTAAAACTTGGCCAGCATAAGTCATTCATGCACTTCAGGACAGCTTTGAACTCACTGACTAGCATATGTTCAAGGAAGCAGCAACTGATGGCAACTGCATCATCCTGGAGGAGGGTATGGCATCAGTGACTAGCTACATTAGTAAGTGTACTGACAACATAATTGTGCCCAAGACCATCATTATTCGCTTTATTCAGAAGCCATGGATGACTGCAGAGGTGTATGTGCTTCTGAGGAGCTGAGAGTCTGCCTTCACAGCGGGTGACAAGATATCCCTAGCTATTGTGAGAGCCAAGCTGTCTGAGGCCATCAGGGAGGCAAAGCATTCACATGCCTAGTGAATTCTTTGTCACTTTCAGGACAGCAAGGACATGTGACGCATGTGGAAGGGCATTCAAGATATCACAAACCAAAAGACTATGTTATCTGGCTGCGCTGGTGATGCTTCTCTCCCAGATGCACTGAATAACTTTGAGGCAAAAAATAATGTGGTTGTGAAGAAGACCACCTCTCCTTCAAAGGATCAGGTGCTGTGTCTTACAGTGGCTGATGTGAGGAGAGTGTTAGGCAAGGTCAACTCATGGAAAGTTGTTGATCTGAATAACATTCCTGGCAGAGTGCTCAGGGGATGTGTGGCTCAGCTGGCAGATGTTCTCACCGACATCTTTAACATCTCCCTGAGCAATGCCATGGTTCCATTGTGCTTCAAAGCTGCCACCATTGTCCCCGTGCCAAAAAAAGTCATCAGTGTGTGGCCACTAGAATCACAGTGGACACGATAAAATAAAAACGAGGCGTTTCTAGAGTGAATCAAACGGATTTACTCTTCATCACCCGCGCAACCTTTTAAAAGCCAGAATCACGTGCTCAACACGTGCTGACGACATCACGCACTGATGTCACATGGCTGGTTCGATGCCTCCCTAGGAGTTGTAGTGCTGCCATAGCGCCGCCCTCCCCCACCCTCACACCAGAACCGACAGAAAGGTTCATCTTTTTTTTAGGTTGTTGACCTCTGTGACGGACTGTTCGCTGCTGCAGTGGGGAAGACTTGTCCACATGAGCTAGTTTAAGCCTGTCAATGGTGAAAGACTGTGGCTTCCCTCCAATGTCCAAAATACTGGTTGACCTTGTTTGTCTGAGTATCCTATAAGGTCCTTCATAGGGCATCTGTAAAGGTTGACCAAGTATTCCCTTTCGGATAAAGACATATTCGGCCGTTTTTGAGGTCTTCACGCACAAAAGAAGTGTTTTCTGTGTGACGGGTCAATTTTCCTATGGTCTCCCTTAGCTTGCTCAACACTTCCTTAGGATCATCACTGGAGTTGGAATGATAGGGGACAAACTCCCCTGGAACCACCAATGGTGTGCCGTACACAAGCCTGGAGGTCCTCCTTTGGAGTTGTTCTAATGCCCAGTAATACCCAGGGCCACTCATCAGCCCAGTTTGGGCCCTCTAATCAAGCCATCAAGGCTGACTTGAGATGTTGATGACATTTTTCCACCATTCCATTTGCCTGGGGATGATAAGCATTCGTCTGATAAATTGTTGTCCTCAACAAGAAAGTAAATTGTGGTCATCTATCCGAAGTAACATGTGCCAGTAAACCAAAACGACACTCAAGAACTGAGGAATGCCTGAGCACGTGTCTGCAGTAGCATCTACCATAGGCATGACCTCGTAAACCTGCTTACTACCAGAATTACTGGGCATGGGTGTCCTGACGATGTATCACAGAGGAGTAGTTTGCCATTAATTCCAAAATGGACATCTTTCAATAGCCGGTTCGTGATTGCAGTCTGATAAGCATTTGTCTCATGGTCATATTCTTGGGCTGTGGCCAAGGCTGTGGAGTCAATACCTTGACCTCCAGACTAAATCCCGAGTGGAGCAGAGCGGGAAAGTGTATCAGCTACTACACTGTCTTTTCCAGAAAAATGTAGTATTTTTGTGGAGAATTCTGAAATGAATGTTAATTGCCATTGTTGTCAAGCTGACCAGGGCTCTGCGACATTGGAAAATGTAAATGTTAGGGCTTGTGGTTGATGTACACAGTAATCCAAAAAATAACAAAAGTGTCGAATAGACATGTAAATGGCCAAAAGCTCCTTCTCAAAAGCACTGTATTTCTTCTGTGCTTCACGAAGATGGGGCTGAAGGATGCTAACAGTTTTCATTGCCTGTTGATATATTGATGAAGTGCACCTCCTTCGGCCATACTGGAAGCATCTGTAAAAAGGATGGTGGTTGCATTTAAAACTGGGTAGCTGAGCGTAATGGCATGGGTCAGCAAATCTTTTGTCTTTAAGAAGGTATTGTTTCCCTCTTCTGGACAGTAAATCAAAAAGATGCTTCATGATAAGAGCTGCTCCCAGAAAAAAACGATGGTAAAAATGAATCATTCCCAAGAATTTCTGCATGCTTTTAACCGTAGCAGGTCTTGAGTAATGGCCTCAACTATGGATGGCAGCAGAGTCACGCCTTACTGAGAAATCCTATACCCCAAGAAATCATTAATTTCTTGTCCAAAAATGCATTTATTTGGATTGATGGTCAGTCCAAACTCTTGAACTCTTGAAGACGAATAAAAAGTGTACGAAGATGTTCCAAATGTTCTTCTTTAGTCCCAATGGCCACTAAAATGTCGTTGAGGTAAATGAAGACATTGGTCAAAGCATGTCCTAAAGCCTATTGAAATGATTTGAGTGGTATTCTTTAATCTGAATGGCATTTGCAAAATTCAAATTGTGGCAGGCTGCACCAAAGGAAATCCTAGGCACAACACTGTTTGGGACAACACAGCTTTATTCCACTAACATAAAGATCCAGTTGGCTGCTAGCTGTGCTTGCAGTGATCCCGGAGAGAGGAGAGAGAGAGAACGAGCAAGGTCGGGACCTCGGCTTTATACCATGGGCCCTCTGGGCCCACCTGGTTGTCGGATGTAATTAGGCTGGGTGCTGTGTCTCTAGGCCACCTGTTGGCTGAGTGATGTACTGCAGCGTATCATCACATTCACCCCCTTTAAAAAAAAGTCCTGGTATTGCTCACAAGTCCAGGCATACCATTGGTTTCCGCACTCTCTGGGACATCCTAGGGAGGGTGTGTGGTTTGGGCTGGGGGGGGTGGCAGTCATTCGGCCAGATGTTGTGGGTATACTGGGTGGGTTGGGGGTCCCCAGGGGGGTGGTATTCATCCTCCATGGTGCGGCTGAGGGGGATGTGGGTACTTGGAGGTGTGCTGACGGGATGTCGATTGGGTCGGGCTGGGTTCTTCTGGTTCTTTCTCTTCTTCCTCCTTCTTCAGCCGGCGCAAGGTCCCTCATGGAGATGGAGTCCTTTCTGCCGTCGGGGAATGTCACAAACGCGTGGTTCTGGTTCATGTGGATCAGCTCTCCCCTCTCGACCAGTGGGCCCGTCTTATGTGTTCGGCCATGTTTCTTGATCAGCACCGGGCCTGGTGAGATCATCCAATGTGTCACCTCCAAGCTCGGGGCTGATTTCCTTGTGAAAGAGAAAAATCTGTCATGTGGGGTCATGCTCGTGGCAGTACACAATAACGACCGTATCGTGTATAATGTCTCGGGTAACACTTCCTGCCACTTGGATACTGGGAGGTCCTTTGACTTTAGTATCAGAAGGACAGTCTTTGGCTGCCTCCAGGAATCTCTTTAGGTTTGCGTTGTGGTCGCTCACCGAGTGCCCGCAGAAGGTAACATTGTCCAGATACGGGAAAACAGCCTCCAGGCGGTAGTTGTCCACCAGTCAGTCCATTTCCCTCTGGATCAGTGATACCCCATTAGTGACTCCAAACGGGAGTGGGAGGAATTGATAGAGTCGGCTATTGGCTTCAAACGCCATATAGGGCCTGTCGCTCCTTCTGATGGGCACCTGGTGATATGCAGCCTTGAGGTCGATGGTGGAGAAGACTGGGCTATCGTATTCACCATTTTGCTAATCCAGGGGATAGGGTATGCGTCCAGCTGTGTGAACTTATTAATGGTCTGGCTGTAATGTGTCTCCATTTTAATAAAAGTTCTGTCTCTGTGGCCTACCTCCTGCTCTTTGTGGCTATGGGTTTATAGTCTGGGGTGCGGTGGGTAAATAAGGAGGGGGGCTCGATATTAAGGACTGATAGCGCACAGCGTTTTTGGCTCGTAAGCACTAGTGGGGGCTGTGGTCTGTTGTGGATGACCGTGAAGCTCTCCAGCTGGCACTGGGTCTAATCCCAACAGCACCGGGGCACAGAGCTGTTCCAGGACCAGCAGACAGAAGTCTCTATACTCCCTCCCTTTAATGTCTAGTGTCACCACCCTTTACTTCCACTGAGTGGGTTTTGGAGGCTAGGAGAATCTGCCTGTTGCTGGGGTATATGAGGAACCCATGGTCTTTGGATAATTTCAGCTCTATGAAACTCTCTGTACTACTGCTATCCAACAGACATTTAAATTTCAACCCGTTCAACTGTACGGAGACCATAGCCTCTAACAAATTCTATGGACTCACCTGATTGATCCTGAGGGAAGCCAGTGTGCATCCTCGGTCTCCTCGTGGTCTCCGTAGCAGTGGCACTCCTCCTCTGGATCCCGAGTCCAAGATGGCCACACCCTCTGGGCACACAAGGTGTTCCTTCCTGGCTGACCTGGGGAATAAGCAGAGCTCTCCTGCCGCCCATTTACATGATAATGGGTCTTGGTGGTCGCCCACGGGCTCCTACAGACCCGAGCAAAATGGCCTCGTTTTCTACATTTCAAGCAGTAATGCTGGGTAGCGTGCCCTGGGGTGGGAGTTTTGGCTGCAGAACTGGCATCTACAGGTCGCCCGTGGCTGAACCACCATTGCTGCAGCCTTTGTCGTCTCCACATTATCGGCCCGATCTTGGCGTGGTGTCAGCGAGTTTATCAGTGTTGGAGTGGGGGGCTTGGCACTATGGTCGGGGAGGTATTTCCCAAGGTTGTTTCTAGCTGTCTCCATCGGCTCTGCCACTCTCACAGCCTCTTCCAGGGACACCGTGCTTTGTTCTAACAGCCGCTGGCGTATTTCGTTTGACCGGACCCCCACCACCAATGTGTCCCTCATCAGGTCCTGTGCTATTTGCTGTGGGGTTCTAGTGCGGAAGTTGGTGGTCGGATGTCATTAGGCTGGGAGCTGTGTCTCTAGGCCACCTGTTGGCTGAGTGATGTACCGCAGTGTATCATCACATAAATAACCCACCCGGGTAATTAATTATTGTTGTTTTTAGAATGTCTTTTCGCTCTTCTGGTACTCGGTGATAGCCACACACCAAGCCTATTTTGGAGAAAATCTTCGCTCCATGCAAATTAGCTGAGAAATCCTGAATATGAGATATTGGGTAATGATCCAGGATGGTAGTGTCATTAAGCTGCCTGTAATCTCCACAAGGTTGCCAAGCTCCATTGTGGTTCGGGACCATTTGTAATGGAGATGCCCAGGGACTGTCAGACATACAAATTATGTCTTTGTTCCTCCATCTTGGCAAACTCTTCCTTAGCTAAACGCAGCTTCTCTGGAGGCAAGCAGCGCGCTTTAGCATGGATAGGAGGGCCCTTAGTACAAATGCAATGAGTAACATTATGCTTTGCAAATCTCAGGGAAATTTTGTAGCTTGAGAATTCATCTGCTGGTTTACTCAATGTTTGAAGATGTAGAACAGGGGTATAGGCATCTGCCAGAGGAATAGTCTGAAAAGTAGTTCCATCTATTAGCCGACGCCCTCTTAAGTCATTGAGGAATGAATGAGCCTGAAGAAAATCTGCACCAAGCAAAGGTCGGGTTACTGCTGCTGTAAAAAATGGGCAAGTGTAGAGATGATTCTCGAACTTAACATTCATCTTCCTGGTGCCAAAGGTCAGAATGTTGGAACTGTTAACTGCTCATAGTTGCAGGTATGTGTCAAAACTGGTGGCTGGAAATGCACTAACTTCTGAACCCATGTCCACCAGAAAATTTAATTGGGACAACCAGTGGCATACATATAGAATGCTTGCAGGTTTCTTGCCAACTGCTGCTGCCCTTACTGACGGTTGGCCTGGGCGTTTCCTGCAAACGGGCAGGGTGGAAGGTACTTGCGGGCATTTACTCCCCAACGCCTGTGATAATAACCAAGGTGAGGTATCCACAGGCTCCTAGCTTGTCTTGGGGCATTGTCTGCTTGTAGGGAGTGATGTGCTAAGGGCACTGGACTGTGATATGGGGTCAGTGTAGGAGGGATTGGTTGTGCAGACTTGTCTTTCCTTGCTGTGATTTTTAGCTGGCCATAGAATGTCTGCCTCTGCTGCTACAGCCTTGGGTCTTCAAATGAACACTCAGATAACAAGATCCTAATATCATCTGGCATTCACTCTAAAAAGACCTGCTCGAATAGCATATTGGGCCTATTGCTGCCAGGAACAGCATTTGATGCATTAGTTCTGATGGGGTGCAGCCTCCCAACCCACAAAATGTAGTAGTTTGACTGCCCTTTCACCTATGGGACATGCCGTATACACGTAATAAAAGTACTTTCAAAGTGTCATACTTGATGGTATGTGGTAGATCCCGTAGGAAATTGCCGACCCTCTTAGCTATGGCCAGGTCCAGGGCACTGACAAGATGGTAATAACAAGTGGTGACCAATTCGACTTCGCAAAAGTGAAATTGTGCTTCAGCCTGAAGGGACCACGGTTCAGGCTCAGCTGTCCAGAAAGATGGTAACTTCACAGCAACAGCTGCAGAGTCCATGATTGTCCAAAAATATGTTTTTTGACTCATTGGGGTCACCAATTATGGCCACTGGAATTGCAGTGGACACGACAAAATAACCACATGAGGCATTTCTAGAGTGAATCTTACAGATTTACTCTTCATCACCCGTGCAACCTTTTAAAAGCCAGAATCACACAATGACATCACATGGCCAGTTCAATGCCTCCTGGGAGTTGTAGTGCCGCCATAGGGCCACTACAAGCCTCCAGCTACGTGTCCAGCCTCAATGACTGCTGCCGTGTTGCACTCGCATCTACAGTCATGAAGTGCTTCGAGAGTCTAGTCAGGTACAAGTTCCTGCTGTCCCCATCACTGGACCCCCTGCAGTTTGAATATAGATCCAACCGCTCTACAGATGATGCCATTCCCACCACCCTCCATCTAGCCCTCACCCATCTGGAAAATAATGGCACGTATGTTCAAATGCTGTTTATTGACCAGTTCGGCATTCAACACAATCATACCTCAGTAGCTGATAGAGAAATTGAGCCTATTTGGCCTAAACACCTCACTCTGCAATTGGATTCTTGACTTCCTGATCGGGAGACCTCAGGCAGTCTAGATCGGAAACAGCACTTCCAAGATCATTACTCTGAGCACGTAGGGTGGTGGGGTGGAGGGGGGGGTGGTGTTCCCCAGGGCTATGTGATTAGTCCGGCTGACTCATGACTGCAGCAAAACACAGCTCAAACCACATCATTGTTAACTGATGATATGACTGTGGAGGGCCTAATCAGCAAGAACGATGAGTCAGCGTACAGAAATGAAGTGCAGTCACTAATGGACTGGTGCAGAGCCAATAACCTGCATTTGAATGAATAAAACAAAAGAGATGGTTGTCAACTTCAGGAGGGCCCGAGGGGATCACTCTCCACTGACCATTGACAGCTCCACCATTGCGGTCATCAAGAGTACAAAGTTTTGGTCATGTGATGCGATAGGAGGAGTAGGACATGTCCCCAAGAGCTCCTGGATCAAGACAAAAGAAACACCTAAAAATTGAATTTAAAAGATATTAAAAGAATAAAATGAAAAAATAAACCCCTACCAGAAGATGGGAAGAACTCTTATCCACAAAATACAGTGTCCAGAACAGTGTCGAACTGTGAAGGTAAAATCAGCCCACAAGGTGGCGTGGGAAGCGCTTAAGGTGGTGGGCTCAGAGCCCTGATGATAGGGCAGTGACCCGACATGAAGGAGGTGGATACATTAGAACAGGAAATTACTTGTCTCGAAAGAGATTTCCAAAACTTGGATTCAGAGGACCATTTACAGGGCTTTAAGAAATAAAAACTGAAATACAATATGCTCCAAACCTATAGAATCGAAAAGGCCATAATGTGGTCAAATCAAAAATACTACGAATTGGGAGAGAGAGCCCACAAAGTCCTTGGCAGTTGAGGACAGAACAGGCCTCCAGGACGATCAATGTGGTACAAACTGGGAATGGCAGGATCACCCATAAACCAATAGAGACTAATGAGATCTTCATGGAATTCTATGAGGGTTTATATCAGTGGTTCTCAACCTTTTTCTTTCCACTCACATACCACTTTAAGTAATCCCTATGCCATAAGTGCTCTGTGGCACTTATCCTAAGGGATAACTTAAGGTGGTACGTGGAAGGAAAGGTTGAGAATAACTGATCTAGACCTAATTGTTGAAGAAACATTTTGTTTGAGAAAAATTGTCATTATCCCATTTCCTTTGGAGTTATGAAATTGTACACATAACGGGTCAATTAGGTACGATTAAAACAGTGGTTTTCAAACTTTTTCTTTCCATCCACATATCACCTTAAGCAATCCCTGACTAATCACAGACATAGGCAATTCTTAAAGTGTTATGTGAGCAGAAAGAAAAAGATTGAGAAACACTGGTTTAAATAAATCAGGAAGGTCCAATACAGCCAGTGAGTTCCTGTCTAAAGTAGAATTACCAAATTACCAAATTTAGACCCAGAAGAACAGGAAGGCCTAGATTTTCCCTTTACAGAAGAGATAGAGAAACCATTGAATTCAGTGCAGACTAACAAATTTCCAGAGGAGGATGGGTTTCCACCTGAGTTTTGTAAGGAATTTAAGGATTTACTGATGCCTCTCTCTATGGAGATGGTAGACCAGGCAATGGAAACCATTCTCTCCTGGAATCTTTTTCGACAGCAATCATTTCGATGATCCTTAAAAAAGACAAATATCTGTTAACGCCATGTTCTTATAGACACAGTTCAACACAGGCTATAAGATACTGATCAAAGCCCTGGCAAATCAATTAGTGAAACATCTACCAAAACTAATAAATAAAAACCAAGTGGGCTTTGTGCAAAAAAGACAGGCAGCGGATAACATTGGCAGATTGTTGAGTATAATGCATCTGGCACTTCTAGAAACAAGAGAGGTTTAGCTGTGGCTCTGGATGTGGAAAAGGCTTTTGACAGATTGGAGTGGGATTTCTTATTCAAAGTGCTGGAAAAGTTGGGATTAGGGCCAACTTTTATAAATTGGAAAAGGGTGCTATACCATGTGTCCAAGGCTAAAGTGACCAATGGACAAATTTCTCCACCTTTCCCACTGACAAGATCAAGTAGACAAGGGCGCCCGCTATCTCTTGCCCTGTCCGTGTTAGTCATGGAGCCACTAGCCAAAGCCATTCGTCAGGATCCAGACATCAAGGGTTTTAGAGTAGGCCAGGAAGAACATAAAATCTCTTTATTTGCTGATGACATACTGACAGTCCCAGCAAACTCATTGTCCAAGCTGTGGGGGGGTTCCATCCCATCCCAACCAGGAAAAGTCAAGAGTAAAAAACACCCTGAGCACTGGCCGCCATGTCGTGACAAACCCATAAAACCCTGATATATGTCTTGTACCTTCGTTGTGAGTGTCTTGAATGTTATGTGTAACTGTGGTTAGTTATGTGTTAAATGTGGGAGGGAGGGAGATGAAAAGAGCTTGCACAGCAGAGAATCTCATCTGGTCCTTCAACACCAGCTCCATAGCCAAGACAGCCCAGCAGTGACTCTACTTCCTGCAAAGGCTGAGGAAAGTTCATCTCCCACCCTCCATCCTCACTACATTCTACAGAGGATGTATTGAGAACATTCTGAGCAATTGCATCACCACCTGGTTTGGAAACTGTACCACCTCAGACTGTAAGACTCTGCAGAGGATAGTGAAATCAGTGGAGAAGATCATTGGGGTCTCTCCTCCTACCATGGCAGACATCTACAATGCACGATTCATGCAGAAGGCAAATAGCATTGTGAAGGACTTCACACACCCCTCTTGTAAACTTTTCTCCCTTTTGCCATCTGGAAGGAGGTATTGGGACAACATGTCCAGATTGTGCAATAGTTTTTATCCCCAAGCCATCAGGCTCCTCAATTCCTAGAACATAAGTGCTAGTATATGTATTTTTTAAATTGTATTATAACTTATTAGTTAATTCCTATTTGTGTAAATCTGCTTAATGGCCCAGGAGAAACAATATCTGGTTTTTACTATTAGTGGTTATGTTAAATAAAGGTGATGACTTGACTTAAGAGTTTATGAAAATTAAGGGAGATACCATTCTTTCAGGCTAGGTATTCCTCTGAGTGAGGTGTCTACAACCAAGTGTAACAGTCATAATGAGGGATAGCCCATTTAAAACAGAGATAAGGAGAAATTTCTTCATTCAGAGTTTGGTGAATCTTTAAAATTAATCTCCCATTATGCTTTTTAGGACCTCCAGCACCTCTTTTGTAACATGCACACTCTTCAAGTCATCAATGTTTACTTCCTTGAGTTCCCTTGCCTCTGTATTTCTGATGAGAAATACTTGTTTAGGACCTCACCCATCTCCTGTGACTCCACATATGGCCTCTTAAAGATCAACAAGGTTAACTTTATTCTTTGTGAAACTAGAAAGTCTGCAGATGCTGTGATTCAAGTAAATACACAAAATTGCTGGAGGAACTCAGCTGGTCCCATAGTGTCCATAGGAGGCAAAGATGTATAACAAATGTTTCAAGCCTGAACCCTTCATCGAGGTATGACAAAGAACTTGAATGGAAGCAATGAAGGATACCCTACAGCTTTGATGGGGCCCAATGACATAACCTGCTACCAAAATTAAAGTGGCGGCACTGCCAGAGATGCTGATATAGTAGTGGTGCCGCTGGTGCACACCCAGGGGAGCAGAGACACAGCGCTGCTCCAAACTTATTTTCAACTGCCTGCTCATAATGCCAACGATGGTTTATAAGTAAAATCTTGCAACCACGGAGGACTGTCCACAAGATGGTGAAGCCTGCGCTTGACAGCAGCTGTGAAGTGTTGCAGGCTCTAGGAACGGGACCAGAAGCAGGAAGAACCCACCCCTCCCTCCCGTGTTGAGAAGGAGAGGAGACGACCCTCAGGACTGTGACAATGGCAGTGGACCAGCAAGGGGCTCAGCAACTGAGGGATCTACATTGGCTGCAGGCAACTTGCAATTGGGGAGCCCACACAGACTGTGGGCTGCTGGAAAGTGGCTCATGTAAACCAAGAATTGGAGCCAGGATTTGAGAGGGTGTTAAGGGCAAGAAGGGCTCCCGAAGGGCCTCGGGTGCTGATGGGCCTCAGGTGTTGAAGGTTTGGATCTGAAACTTGGGTTCCCGATTAATCGAAAGGGATTTTGTGCATCTGCAGAGGCTATGGGAACACTGGAGGCAGATTTATGGACATTCATTGACTATGAAGGGACTCTCCTTATCTTTCTCTCTTACAGTAAAGGGCACTGGGCAACATTAATGGGAACTCTTTGTTTGGCTTATGGCAGGCAGAAGGTGATTTTGTGTAATATTACATGTTCAGTACTATTACATGACAATAAAGGAATCTTGAAAATCAAATCTGGGGCAGTAGGAGACAGCAAAGCTTAATTCCCAGATGAACTCAATACCTTCTACACCTGATTTGACCACCAGAGCAAAGAAGAACTACTGCACACCCCCATGTTTCCTGATGATCCTCATCTGTTAGTGTCTGAGGATGACATGCATGCTGCCTTCAGGAGAGTGAATCCAAGGAAAGCATCCAGTCCAGATGGAGTAACCAGTTAAGTACTGAAAATCTGTGCTGACAAACTTGCCAGTGTATTCACGGATATTTTCAACATCTCACTCCATCAGGGCATTGCACCCATCTGTTTCAAACAAGCCACAATCGTACCAGAGCCCAAGAAGAGTGTGGTAACTTTTCAAAATGACTACCGACCAGTGACACTCACATTCACAGTGATAAAGAGTTTTGAAAGATTGATGTAGAAGCATATCAGCTCCTGTCTGACTGGTGATGTGGATTCATTCCAATTTGCCCATGATAGCAATAGGTCACTGGCTCTACATGAAGCCCTAGAACAATTGGACAGCAAAGACGCATATATCAGAATGCTCTTTATCAACTACAGTTAGGAATTCAAAACTGTCATTCCCTCAAAACTGATCAGCAAACTCCCAAGACCTGGGACTCAACACCCCACTGTGTAATTGGATCCTGGATTTTCTCACCTCCATTCTACAATCAGTGAGGATTGGTAAGAACATCTCCACAATCTCCATCAGTACTAGAGCATAACACGGCTGTGTTCTTAGCCCTTTTCTCTGCTCGCATTTCACTTATGACTGTGTGGCTCAGTACGACAACAACACCATCTACAAGTTTCCTGATGAAACCATGGTAGTGAGTTGTACAAAAAGTGGCAATGAGTCAGCATACAGAAGGGAGATTGAAAACTTGGCAGAATGGTGCACCCACAACAACCTTGCACTTAATGTCACCAAAGCCAAGGAGCTGATTGTTGACTTTAGAAAGAGAAAACCAGAGCTGTACAATCCAGTGATCATTGAGGGATTAGACTTGGAGAGGGTGAGCAAATTTAAATTCCTGGGAGTCTCTATTTTGGAGGATCTTTGTTGGACCCAACACACAAATGGTTTTACGAAGAAAGCACTACAGCACCTCTACTTGCTCAGGAATTTGAGGAGATTTGGCACGACATCAGAAACTGGCAAATTTCTACATATGTTTGATGGAAAGTATGCTGACCGGTTACATCATGGCCTGGTATGGGGGCACCAATACCTCTAAGCAGAAAGCCCTGCAAAAGGTAGTGGGCACAACCCAGGACATTACAGGCAAAACTCCCATCGAGAAAATGTACATGGAATGAAGCCGTTAGAGAGCAGCAGCAATCATGAAGGATTCACACCACTCAGGACGTGCACTGTTCTCACTGCTGCCATCAGGAAAAGAGGTAGAGGTGCCACAAGACTCATACCATCAGGTTCAGGAACAGTTGCTACCCCTCCACCATCAGACTCCTCAACAACAAGCTCAATCAGAGACTTGTTTAAGGATTCTTACTTTCACATTTTTTTTAAATGGCGGTGCTGCTGGTGCAGATTCAGGAGAGTGGTGATACTGCGCGTCTGTGAAGGGTTTGACCGCTCAGTCCTAATGCTTTTTAATGGCCTATTAAATGAGCTGACGGTGTTTTATTTTAAAATGCTGCAACAATTCGGTTTGCGCCAAAGATGGTGGCACCTGTGCTCAGCGATGGCCACGAGGGTTGCAGACTCCAGGGAGCAGCTGACTGGTACAGGCACCAGAAACGGGAGGAACAACGCTGCTGTGAAGGAGATCCAGAGGAGGCAACCCTACAGGGCAGTGACCACAGCAGCGGACCAGCAAGTGGCTGTGTCTTACAGACCCACATAGGCTGTTAGCAAATTGTGATTGGTAGACCTGCACGGGCTGCGGGTTGCTGGAGCCTGGTTCGTGGGAACCATGAGCTGGGATTCGAGAGTGTGCTAAGGGCAAGAAGGCCCCCCGAAGGGCCTTGGGTGCTGAAAGCTTTCTGATTGCATTGGAGGTTTTGATCTGAATCTCAGGTTGCCAATGAATGAACAGGAGCCTGTGCAGCTGCAGGAGCACTGTAGGTGAATCCATGGACACTCTGTCTCTGAGGGGACTCTCTTTTCCTTCTTTTTCTCTTGCAACACTAATGGTGACTCTTCGTCTGCCTTATGGCAGCAGAAGGCAATTTCATGTAATATTACATGTTCTGTCCTATTACATGACATAAATGGAATCTTGAACGTTTATTTTTCTGCATTGTGTAGTCTGTTCATTTACATTTCTCTCTATCATATATGTTTATTTTCTTGAATCCAATTTTTAGTACTACCAATAAGTGGAAACTGCCCGACCTGCAATAAAAAAGAATCTCAGGGTTGTATACAATGCCATGTATGTACTCTGACAATAAATCTGAACTTTGTTGGGGGGGGGGGGACTTTAAAGTTTTAAACTTGTGGAGTTAAAGGTGGAGAAATTGCTGGGATCCGGTGGCCTGAAAGAAAATAGCTGCAGATGGCAGTAGAATGGCGGTAGTTGGTTTTGGTGTTTAGAGCTTCCCAGACAGAAAAAATAAGTTCCCCCAGAAAATTAATAGGGAAGGATAAAAATACCACAAGAAGGAGGAAGAAGGTTAAAAAGAATGGTAAAGAAAAGAAAAACATTGATTTCACAAACAATGGGATAAATAAAGAGCAAGAAGGACTCACCCGACCACGAGGCCAATGAGAGACCGACGAGAGCACTGCAGAAGGAATTGCAACATGGCGATCCCTGTCGAGCCAAGAACTCCCCCGGAGCATTAAGAGAGGACAACCCTAGCAGGGAGGTCGGCGTGGAGCTGCGAGTTAGGTGGCAGGAATGCAGTTTGGAGTGCTATCTGGTGTGGACAACGGGGAGGATTGTATGTGAGGGAGTTGGCCTGTGGCGGTTATGGCAGTGGCAGTGATGGACGGGGTATTGCAACATCATGACCCCCGACAGGATGAGAACTCCCCCTGAGCAATAATAGAGGGCAGCTCTAGCGGGGTTGGCAGGGAGCTGTGAGTGAGGCAGCAGGACCACAGTCTGGAGCCCTGTTGGGTGCGGACAACGGGGAGGCCCATAAATGAAGCGGCAATGATGGATGCGGGATTGCAACAGGCTGAAAAAAGTCAGAAACTCACCAGGTAAGTTTGTCTCACCTGGATATTGAGAGGAAGCTGATCAGGGAGCTCCGTCAGGAAGTTGAGTCATCGAGCCAGGCTGGAAGCAGAAGTGGCGAGGCAAAAGAGGTGTTGGGAACGCACAGTGGGAAGAAAGGCTGGGTGTCTCGATGTCAGAGAGCAAGGTAGATAAGGAAGATGGAGAAGAGGAGAAAAATCACAGGGGAAGGAGAAAGATAGTAAATAGAGAAGAACAGAAAAGAGGTAGAGGACTTGATGCCCTCTACCAGGGACATAATGGTGGCCATTGGCCAGATCAAAGAAACATTGAAAAAATTGTTGGCAGGTCAGGGGGTGATCAAGGAGAGGTTAAGATAACTTGACAGAAATGGTGATAGAAGCAGAGGAAAGAATTAAGAGGTTGGAGGATAGGTTGGATAAGAGAGAAAGAAAATAGCTGCAAAGAGAGTGAAATTATTGTTTGAATATTTATTTTAACTTGTTAAATTGTGTGAGAAAACTGGAAAATTGCAATGTGCCATGCTTGTTCAAAAAGGGAGGAAAGCAGAAGGCAAAAAACTGAATGCCAGTTGGATTAATATTATTGGCAAGACGCTAGTTTCAATAATGGAAGAGGAAATAAATAATGAGGCACAACCCAATCATGGAATAGGAAATAAATAATGAGGCATGAGCCAATCAGATTCCTCCTCTTATACAAAGGTTTCAAGATAAAATGCAACACTGTGCTTCAACTATCAGCTGATGAAATTTCAATGAACCAAGTTTATCTAAAGATTGAAGTGAGAGTATCCATTGACAGGGCTTATATCTGGAGGAATAAAGGTCAGTTTTTGAATACCGAAAGTGTTTTCCATGACATGGTGTGAAATACAATGTCTTATTTTTAAAAAAACCTAAAAGATGTTTCATTTTATTTAAATAGGTTACATCCTGCAAATATTTTGACGGTGCAATGGGACTGGGAGCTACTGGCATATCATGTGGAGAACAAGGTAATTTAGATATTGAATCTTTTAAAGATGAAAATGACTGTCAATTCTTTTAAAGTAGAGTTTAGTAGAATTTTTAGGTTTGTTTTACATTTTTATTTATCCTACTTGATTTTTATTACTTATTCTGATAGTACATTGAATAATTGCTGCCAAGGTGGCAACTAAAGTACATTTTTCTTAACATAAAATTTTAATGTTTTAACAATAAATCTTCTCTTATTGTCCTATAAAGGTCAAACTCTGTGTGAGGGTCCCATTCCTACTCAAGCAAGCTCTTGTGCAACATCCACATACTAAGTAATGACTATAGAACAGAAACACTGAGCATCTATTTTCTAGTTTTATGTTAAAAAGGACATTGTTGCTCATGTCCTAGCCAGTATTTTATTTTTTTTTTAAATTTAGACGTACAGCATTGTTACAGGCCCTTTCAGCCCACGAGACGGTGCTGTCCAATTAACCTACAACCCCGGTAAATTTTGATGAAACAGGAGCACCCAGAGGAAACCCACACAGACACAGGGAGAACGTACAAACTCCTTCCAGATAGCATGGGATTCAAACCCCGTTCTGGATCACTGGCGCTGTAACAGCACTGCGCGAACCACTACTCTAACCTTGCTGCCCCAATGTTTATTCTTCATTCAACATTACCAAAGTGGATTAGCTGGTTACTATTACCATGTTCTTTGTTGCAGTTTACTGTCTGCTAATTTGTTATCCAGTATTCTACATGACCATAATGATTGCATTATTGCCCTACAAATAAAACGAAGTACTTAAAATAATGCAGTAAATTGAAATCCAGAGCCCTGGTGGAACAAGCCTACAACTCTTTCATGGGAACTCTTGTATTTTATTGTGGATTTTTTGTTTGCTGCAAAGTTACTGCTTGTGTAGTCTAAATGAGCACAAGCATCTTACCCCTAACCCATTTTGTTTCAAATAGGATGGTTATTATTATTTAATATTTAAATTCCAACTGCAACATGTGCCTTTAGACTACAAGTTAAGCTGGTTATTGTATTTACAGTGATGGAGTTGTAGATTTATCAAGGGTGATAGCATTCTTTTAGAGCCAGTGAACAAAAATAACTGCATTTTTTAAACTTTGTCCTTGTGTAATATTGTATGACATGTGTGTGTCTGTGCATTTCAAGGATCATCACAGGAATGATTCCCAGACCAGGAGTAATCGACTATTGTTCCTGCAGTATGTTGTTCAGACACTTGAGGATGATTTTCAGCTAAATCGTGACGTACCCCAACAATCCATAGCCAAGGCTGTTCTCTCCTGTGATGAAAAATTTTCGAATGTAAGGTATTGAGACCTTAACCTCCTTAGACCTACATTTTTCCATTGCAGTTACAGAACATTTTGTATTTTGCTGGAAGGCAAGTAAAATTAAGCGCATTATTAATTCCATCAGCAAGTGTTAAATGCATGACATAGTAACATCAGCATACACCTGAAACCTGTTCCATTAATGACAGTAGAATCTCAAAAGGAGTCACAACATCCATTTCATACTGGAAAGTGATCTACACGTTATTCCTTAGTTTGAAACACCAAAACCCTACAGATGCTAGAAAAAATGAAATAAATATCAATAAATATAAAAAATGAAATAAATATCAGTGAATGATAAGGAATCAATGTTTTGGGTCAATGACCTTTCAGTAGAACTGACTACTTTTCAGTTTTTATTAATAAAATAAGAAATGTATTTATTTTTCACTCAATATATTTTAAAATCACAACTTGCCAATGAGTCTTTTCTTTCAATGGGAAAGGTTAGTCAGAAATTCTGAACATATGCATCAGATGTGCATTATGTTTATATTTATCAATGTTGGTTTTGTGACCTGGACTAATGGGAGAATGGAAATTGAATTCCACCCTGAGAATTTGAAAAACTGGTTAAAATAAAAGTGTTTACTTGAACTATTTAAAAAAACCTATTTAAAATCCAGCTAATCCCACTCGTGTTCTTTGCAAAAAGGAAATCTGTTTGTGACATGGACATCCTAACTATCCAGTAAAGCAAGTTTCTCAGTTGTATAAAAACTTTCACGGTAATCATGGATT
The DNA here is from genome assembly GCF_036971445.1 of Narcine bancroftii. Lineage (NCBI taxonomy): Eukaryota > Metazoa > Chordata > Chondrichthyes > Torpediniformes > Narcinidae > Narcine > Narcine bancroftii. Next base: position 32,903,367 of record NC_091477.1, on the reverse strand, counting down.
GAGCAGAAAGTTTTTAAAAGTCCATATTGATGTAATAATAGATCTGTGATGGCAAATGTATCATACACCAGAATATTATCAAATATTGGCATCAATATAAATTGATGATACTTCTAAGGAAAGTAGATTAGAATAACTTAGTCCCTTATCTAAATGCCTCAGAGTTCAGATTTATTGTCAAAGTGCTTACGTGACATCATATAAAACCCTGAGATTCTTTTTCCTGCAAGTGAGGCAGAACTACCACTTACTAATAATGCAAAAAAAAACTGTACACAACATACATATGTAAACAAATAAAGAACTGTAAACATAATAAATGTAAACAAGCTGACTTGCATTACAGAGCGTATAAAATAAATCAATAAAGTGCAGCAATAAGATTCATTAAATGAGTTTATTGTTCAGGAGTTTGATGGTGTTCCTGAAGCTGGTGGTGCGAGTCTTGTGGCACCTACACCTCTTTCCTGATGGTAGCAGCGAAACCAAAACGTGTGATGGGTAGTGTCGATCCTCAGGGCTATAGATGTCCCGTCCCCATACCAGACCATGATGCAGCCAGTCAGCACACTTTCCACCATACATCTGTAAAAATTTCTCAAAGTTTCCGATGTCATACCAATTCTCTGCAAATTCCTGTGGAAGTATAAGGGCTGACATGCTTTCTTCATGATGCCATTAGAGTTGGGTCCTGGAAAGAGAGAGGGAGAGGGAGAGAGAGAGAGAGACCGGGACAGTGACAGAGAGAGATAGATAGATAGAGAGAGAGATAGAGACAGAGAGACAGAGAGAGAGAGAGAGAGAGAGAGAGAGAGAGAGAGAGATTGTCTGAGATAGTGACTCCCAAGAATTTAAATTGGCTCACCCTCTTCACCTCTGATTTCTCCCAATGATCACTGGATCATATAAACCTGGTTTTCCCTTCCAAAAGTAAACAATCAGCTCCTTAGTTTTAGTGACACTGAGTGCGAGGTTGTTGTTGGTGCACCCTTCAGTCAAGTTTTCAATTTCCCTCCTTTATGCTGATTCATTGCCTTTCTTTATACAACCCACTACCATAGTATCATCGACAAATTTGTAGATGGTGTTATCGTCGTACCAAGCCACCCATTCGTAGGCGTAAAGTGAGGAGAGCAGGGGGCTAAGAACACAGCCCTGTGGTGCTCTGGTACTGCTGGAGATTGTGGAGGAGAAGTTCTTACCAATCCTCACTGATTGTGGTCTGGAGGTGAAGAAATCCATGATCCATAGTGGAGTATTGAGTCCCAGGTCTTGGAGTTTGCTGATATGTTTTGAGGGGCTGATAGTGTTAAATGCTGAATTGCAGTGAATAAAGAGCATTCTGATGAATACTGTCAGAGTGTTCCTTTGTGTTGAGCCAGTGAGATGGCATCCACTGTAGTCCTTTTCCTACAATAGGTGAACTGGAACATATCCATGTCACCACTCAGACTGGAGCTGATATGCTTCAATGGTAGCCTTTCAAAACACTTCATCACTATTGATGTAAGTGATCCTGGTCGAAATCACTAAGGCAGATGACTATGCTCTTCTTGGGCACTGGTATGATTGACACATGTTTGAATCAGGTGGGTACCATGCGCAGTCAGAGTGAGAGGATGAAGATATCCATGAATACACTGGTAAGTTGGTCAGCTCAGATTTTTAATACTCGGCCAGGTACTCCATTCAGATGCTTTCCTCTGACTCGCTCTCATGAGGGCAGCACATCCTCGGATATGGAGAGGATAGGATCATCAGGGGACGTGGTGGTGCAGTGGGGTGGTTCTTCACAGTTACTGTGTGGTCAAATCGGGCAAAGAAGGAAGACTCCTTTGCATTTGTTCAACAAATCTAAGATGGGCAATAACTAGAGTAAATTGGAATACTCCATTTAAAAATGGGAGTCTGACCATTTTACTTGAAAAAGAGAATTAATTACCTGAAGTACTTGCATCTGATGTCAGACTGCTTTCATATTCAGCAAGTGAAAAACAGTGAATTAAATTTGTTTTTTTTCTTCCAGCAGTGTCATTAAGTGGCTTGTTGATACCATCTCTAAGGACTCTGAAGAAATACATGAGGGAAATGGTCCCACATCATCACTATCTCATAACCTTCTGGTGGTGGACACTAAGAATTCAAGGTAAATTTACAATGAATAAATAAAAGAAAAATACTTCAGTTTATTGTCACCTGATTTATTCAGCATAAAGTTTTGTGATGGGCATCAAGCAGAAAATTTAAACAACAGTGGTAACAGTTACTGGTGAGACATGGACTAGAATGCTGAATAAAGGTAGAAGTGGAGCCCATCAAAAGCGACTGAAGAAAGACTGAAATCCCATCACTAAGTTATGGTGACAGAGGAGAGGAATGGGGATGAGTAAATCCTGGTTCTGCTAGCTCTTTTAATGCAGGTGCACCATACAGTCAACGAGTGAAGAGCTCCTTTTTCAGAGTTTTGCATTGCACTACTTTTATTTGCAAGCAAAAGTAGAGAGTGATTAATTATTAAATTTTTTTAAGCTGACACATTAGGGGTGTTGCAGATCCATGCCCAATGATTGAAGGTTTTGCAGATTTAAGTAATGCTGCAGTGAACCGTTTACTACAATGACACTAGCATTTTACAGGTCCTTCAGGTTTGCATATTGATTTTTGATTTTCCTTACTTCAACCGTTAGATAAATTTTAACAAAAAGTTGATTAATTTGCAAAGCCCTTATATTTGATTACCATGATTTGAGTCCATCGTAACTTTATTACTTTTTAAAATATTTTATGGTCAAACAAGTATTAAGAATTAACCATCATAATAACTTTATTACTTTTTGCGTATCATATATATTCTGGAATTCTCATCTCTTAAATTACCAATGTTATTTGAATTGTTTAATGATCCGCATTGATTTGATGTACCTTATGTTGGACTCATCAGCACTTTTTAGTTTTGTACTCCATTTTAATAAAGTGAAGTGGCACCGTGACCTTTTAATAGCACATTTGAAAGATGCCAGTGGTGCTTGTTATTTCAGTCCTGAAACCATTACGCTATCATGTTATTCAGGAGAATGTTTTGTTTAGAAAATGAGTTGTGACAGGCCTGTGTTCCTTTATTCTGTCCCTAATCAATGCTTGTAACTTGTGCTGCTTTATTCTCCAGAATTATTTGCCTCCTTCAGAAGATGCTTACTTTGGCTGTAGAAGTGGATAGGTCCCCAACTTGCAGCTCAAATAAAATTGCAGAAGTAATATTTCAGCACTTTATTTATATTTCTAAAAGATCACAAAGGTAAACAGAGAAGCCCTTTTATAAATTCACATTTTGGAATGATTCATATTCTAAGCTGTATAGCCTCTATATGTTGACTGTTCAATTGTAATTTATTTTTTTCTCTACAACCTTTAAGATTAACAATGTTAAGAAGTATGGAAAGCCAACTCCTGCGCTGCAAGTTACTGGAATTTATCTTCCACCATTACACTAAAAAACAAAATACTCTTCCAATATCCTTGGGAAAAATATTGCATTTCCTTAGATATGCTAAATTTCCCACAGAAACTGATGTAAGTCCACTTTCTTTCTTACCTTTTAAGTATGTGATGTATTTGTTTGCCTCAAGTTATGGTGTTTTATTAGTTTATATTTTGCATTAGTTGTTTTAATGATTCAGTATTTTATAAGCAAAGTAATTGCAATTTATGTATTTAGTATACATTTTAAATGAATAGTTTGCACATTTCACTAGTCAAATGTGCTTATATTTTCTTTGTTGCTTACTTTGATATATTATTTGATGGAAAATTAAATCTCAATTATAAAACCTAACTTCCATATGTTGATCAGGACAGTAAATAGTGCAAATGGGAGCAGAATGTTGCAAAGGGACATGGATTGATAGGGTAGCCACAATTATAGCATGTGGACTTCATTGTGAGTAAACAATACATCATCACTATTGGATTCAAGTGAAATAAATTGAAGTATTTTTTTTAAATAACGAGAAACTAGGAACTGCCGAGGTGTAAACAGACACAAAGTTAATAGTTATTAAAATCCAATAGCAAACCATAAAATCCTTTTTTTAAAAAAAACAGCAGATCAGGCAACATCTGAGGTAAGAAAAGCTAAATTAATATTTTAGATCAAAGAAATGTCGGCAGATATTGGAATGAATGTACAAGATAGTTTTAAGTTGCAGAAATGTTGGCAGAGGCATGGATAGGACAAATGGCAAATTTCTGATTTGATGAGGCTTGGAAATGAAGTTATGTGGTTGATGGGATAATGAGAGAGGAATGTAAAAGCTAAGAAACGAGGAAATGCCCCAAAATTTAACCTGTGTTAGCGGAGACAGAAATATTGAAGCAATAATTCCAGTACTACACAGTTCTGATAAAAACTGGGAAAACAATTTGTCTCAAGATATTCATTCAGTATTGAGTCTGACTGCAGCAATGTGCCCAAGTAGAAAGTTAGATTCTCTTTCTTGATATGGTATCCATTGGAAGAGTACAAAAAGGCAATCAAAAAGGTTAACATTGCCTTTTATGTTAAACCATTACCTTAATTATAGTAAATTTCTCCTTGAAGCTGATTAAAGAACATAAGAAATAGGAGGAGAGTAGGCCGTCTATCCTACTGAAGCCACTCATTTAATCAGGTCATGACTGATCTGACAGTGGATTCCCATAGCTCTATTTCCTAAATATTCAAAAAGTCATCTGTGTCTTAAATACATCTAATGAGGCAGTGCCTACTGCTTCATAAAAGTAATCTTGTTGTACAAAATACCAAGAGCAGGATTTTGTTTTTGAGAGTGTCACTCCATTGTCTAATTCGATATTGCACTAAATTCCAAAATTCATATCCAGCTGAAGCAAATTGCCTCATATATCATGAGAGTGGGTGCAACACAGATTTATTATATTGATGCTAGGCTAAAGGAGCAAAATGTGAGAACAGGGTGTATCAACTTAATTTGTTTCCTTGAATAGAGGAGATTGAGGAGTAAATCTGTTTTAGGTGTTTAAGATTTGAATGGTGATCCAAACTACATAAGGAACTGAAAACAATTGAAATCAGGAAGCTTATTTGAACACAATAAAACAGTAGAAATTAAGAACCTCCTTTCCAAAAGGGTGTACATTCTGAAACAATTCCAAAGTTTTTAGGAATCGTATTGATAATTTTTTTCTGTAAGTTATCAAGGGAAGATGGATATCAGGAATAGCTGATTTAATTAAGCTCCAAATTCAAAATGATCTACTCATGGACCAATGATGAGGAATAATGATTAAGACTATGCAAGTGAGAAGTCATCTGAAGCAAATGCTATGTATTCAACATTAATTTTCATTTTCTCAGGAGTATCATTCAAGCAAATGGCAATGTTGGGATGAACTTGTCCACCTTCTATGTTTATTACTTTTAAGCTATCAAGAGGTGACCAAGCGTAAGTTTTTTTTAAAAAATTCATTTAGTTTCTGATAGTCCCACTTCATTGTGTAGTTGGGCATTGATGAAATCACCAAGACTTGTGTCCAAGATCCTTAAGGGCACAGTAGATATTGCCTGCTGCCTCAGAGTTCCAGGAATCTGTGTTTTATCCTGACTTCAGAGATTGACTGTGTGGAGATTGTACTTTTCCCCCAGTGACTGCATGGTTTTCCTTCCGAATCCCAATGATGGGCTGGTAAATTAACTGGCCATCATAAATTACCCCTCGGTGGAAGTGGATGACAAAAAGGGCAGCATGGTTAGCGCAACGCTGTTTTAGCGCCAGCAATCGGGACCAGGTTTCAAATTCTGTGCTGTCTGTAAAGAGATGGTGCCTTCTCCTGTGTCTGCATGGGTCCTGTTACCGTTCAAAATGTACCAGGGGTTGTAGGTTAATTGGGTGTAATTGGGCATGGTCTTGAGAGCCGAAATGGCCCATTAGCGGGCTGTATGTCTCAAAGACTCAAAGGGTTAAAACTAAGAACACTAAATTTCTGCACCTATGTAGGCTGCAAATGACCTTAACACTAGTATTTTGTTATTATACAATGGTACATGAAGGACTCATTTAACATAATTACTTACATTTGCGCACAACTCATTAAAAATCTTATTTGGTTAGAAGTAAGATTTTAGGCTAAATGTTTTATTTTCCATGTAAAAAAAAATACATAAAGGCAGTGCCAAATGTAGTAACGTGCAAGATTTCATCAATGGAACTTGGACACAATCAGCCAAGACTGGGGATTATGTGACAGAAATCTGGAGGATCACGAAATAGATTGAAAAGGATGACAAAGGGTTCTATTTTTGGAGAAGATGAAAGTGATGGTCCACAAATATTAATTACATAGTCAATAATGGAATTCAGAAGTAACTTCTTTATGCCAAGAGTATATTTTTGTTCCCTTTCATGTAATTATTTACAGTATTTCTCACTCTTAAAATGTCTGTGCTACTTGCTGTGTGTATACCTTGAAGAAGCAGGTTGCAACCAAAATAATTACTTTCTCCATGACTAAGACTTCCACCAGCTCTCTGGTCTATTGAACTTTCAAGTGGTAGCAAAATAAAACTAAGAGGTTTAGCTATTATGTTCCTATAGCCCTGTTTGAGGAATGTGAAAATAATTCAGACTGCAGTCATAAGGTTTTGGCAAATCACCTATGAATCCTCACTGCCATTCCAAATTCAAGTCTTTGTGAACATGTTTCCATTTTTTTAAGGGTTTGTAGGTAACAATGAGTAGCCAGAATAAATTTGTAGTATTTATTTTTCATTGTTGCTTGTCTTGAGTATCTCTCTACTAACTTATTTCTGTAATATATATTGAATGTATTCCTCAGGTCACCTGAGGCTTTCAATCACAGAACGGGTGAAGTATGTTCTTGCTGACGCACCTCCAATGCTCACAACACATGATGTTATCACGGTGAAAGAAGTTCTGAAAGATGTGGAGGAATTCTATAGTCGAGTATTCAGTTATTTGGGAAGACCATTGAATTCACAATTAGAAGAACAGATCCGTCTACTGAAGGACTTGCTTCTTTGTGCAGCAACTACAAAATAAGTTTTAAATTTATTTTGTTAAGACCATTTTATATATACCCTGTAATATAAACTATGATCTACTTTCGTTAAGCTATCACTCTGTAAGCAAAGTGCTACACTGGAATTTTGAAGTATTTTTCAAATTGGATTTTTCTCAATGATTCAAAAACCTACTCTTTTTTAAACCTTGAACTGTATTTCTGATTCCAACACAGAAGACGTGATAACCTTCAAATGTGTTTTGCCTTGGATGTTTAATCCTCTGGACTCTGAAATCTGGATGACATACAAAACGCCGGTTATTTTCAGGCTTCTCCAATATATTGAAATGGAATCTAAATGTGCGAGGTGGCAGTGAGAGTGGGGTCTTTGGTCTTTGAGTGATCTATTCAGTTTGAAGACACAAATTCCGAGTACAAACAATAACATTTATTGCATACCTTCTGGTGCTTTGAATTTTATATTTGACTCGTGATCATTTATCTTGTAAGAAATCTCTAGTTTTTTAAAGAAATTATTTAAAGTTTAAGGGAGTTAAAATTGTATTTTGTCTGAATTTATGAATTCAAATTGATTTATTGGTTCTTCTACCATGTCTTGTAATGTTTACTTTTCTGAGATATCATCTCTACAAGGGTATAAACGTATGCAGTGGAATATTCATTATTCATCAGAATTTTATGCAAAATATGAAATGTCTTTCTCTTTGTCTCATTCCTTGTGGATATTTTCATTGTAGCATTATTAAACTATTGACTATATTCACACCATTGTTTTTGGATATTGATGATGGTAAAACCAAAACATGGAGAACATTATTCATCCTCCAATTTCTACTTTCTGACAGGGAAGTTGGAACCACTGCTGATAAATAATGAAGATTCTACTGTTGGATAATATTGCACTGTAACATTTTTGTTAGCCAAACCTAAATAGATTAAGAACTCTGGTCTTCATTGAAATAGCTACCAAAATTCTGAAGTGTATTTCTCATTTTATTTAATGTAACAGATGTATATCTACTACTACAATGTATTTTTGGGAGTCATTTTCTGCTGCCTGTACAGTTGTACAAGCCATTTGAAATGCTGATTCTTATAATCTAGATGTTGGTGTAAAATTAGTGTATTAGCTTGGTGAGATAATCTGTCTGAAACATGTCTGCTTGTCATTGATGCTCCTTTGGCAATACCAGAGAATGTGTTGATTGAGGGACTGATCCAAGTTCCATATAGAATTCCAGAAAAGAGATGGATGGGTAGCAAGAGCTTTTTAGACATTGATTTGTTCCAAGTCCTAAGGTAATTCTCACATCCCAATCTAGGCTTAATGAGGGTAGTTTAAGCTCCGATCTGTTGCACCATATTCTGCCATGGCAGGTGTGATTGTATTGTCTATGATTGGCTTCATGAAAATAGCATGAGTAAAGAAAGTAACAACATGGAGATAAATTAGGGCATGTCTAAAAGTTTACTGTTAATTGGTTTGAGACCAACCATTTGGATTCAGAAGGCAAGGAGGAAAGAGCCTAAATAGATAATTGTTTCAACAGGAAAATGGATTAAATCACCACCGCTGCCCCCCACTCCCAACCCATGCAGTTTGCAGACAGATTCATAACAGGAATCCAAGTTTAAAAGGATACATATGTGCCATGCATGATGTTAAAAGTTTAATAAAATTATTCCTATTATTTTATTACCAGGTTTTCATGGAACTTAGTTAATCAAAAGATCAAATATCAATTTGATGGCAAATTCTGCAAACAACCTCTGGAAGGAGCACATTCGTCCCATAAAAATATGGTTTAATTGTATGTTAGAGGAAGTGTTAAAAAATGTGTACAAACTTTTGTAGATAAAAAAATTGTGTAAAAACAAACTGTATTCAATAGTACTTGCATAAAATTGCACAATTCTAATTTTAAAATGCTTAAAGCCTTAAGATTACTGGTTAAAGATAAACCATGCATGGTCAGTCATCCTTTTAAACATCTATTATATATACAAAATTAGTTTAAAAACTAGAAATAGCATGAAATAAGTCACAAAATTATGTTCATGTTTATTTAACATTAGATACAGAGAAGCACATGCAACTTACTAGGTGATGTTTATCCTATTAGTTGCTCTCTCTTGACATCACAGACTGAAGTGCATTATTTTGTCACACATTTTTAATTTACTAACTGGTAAGGTAAATAACAAAAACCTCAGTGGATACTCCATCACAATTGAGGGTTTGAGAGTTCATTAACTTCATCTCATTCAGATGAAAACTGGAAATATTTAAGAAATTTTCAATACATTCTTGTTGGTGCAAATAAGCATTTGTGGATTTCTAGTTCTTCATACTGGTTTTAAGTCAACAATAGAATCCATATTCATTTTCCTTCCAAATCTCTTCTAGCAGTTTAAAAATAAAATTTGTGTAGTTGTAGTCAGATATAACAAAATGAATCTCATGAGCAGTTATGTCAAAATTCATTTGAGTACAGGGCATACACATTTGATGCTTCTTAACTACAGTTTATATTAAAATCCAGTTGGAGCAAAAGCATTTAGATCTCTGGGCTCTATGTGATGACTACGAACAGGGCGTTTTTGTCTTTCCAGTATGGTTAGCTCCATTTTGGGTGGGTTTAGATTTGCATGATCTGCAATTTTAGCAACGCTCCCCTGAGTACGCATGATCTCCATAGGCGAGGGTTTTTGCAGGCCTTTGTACTTCTGAATCGCAGAGCTACCTGCATTAAAAAAATAACCAATTTGTTAGCATCAAATCTTAGTAATTAATCTACAACTGTTAAATTAATGCCAACAATTTTAATATTAATCTCTAGTGCTTAATGTGTACAGTTTGCATTTTCTTCCTGTGACAGGTTTCCTTGATGTACTGGTTTCCTATTGCAACTCTGAGAAGTAGCAAAGGTCAGCAGGTTAATTGGGCACGATAAACTGCCTTTAGCATTTAAATGAGTGGTGAAATCTGGGAAAGTTGGAGAATTTTTTTTATTAAATGGGATAAAGTGGGATTTATGTAGCCAGATACTTGGTGGTAAATTCAGCTTTTGGTGAGTGAAAGCAAATGTTTCTGTGCTTTACAATTCTAAAATTTTGTTGAGATGTTAAAATCTAGAAAATGTGATAAGAAAACTCATTCCTCCACAATGCTACTTTAGTGGGATATTTTGAGAACAACTTGTGAAAAGAAAATTCTTTGAAATAGTTTAATTTTCTTTTTTGTAACTAATTTTCCACTAAATGACAGCAAGTTAAACCTAGAAAACAATAATAGAAGTCAGTCATGATGGATTAATAAAAGGGAAATTATTTATGACAATCCCCATGGAATGCAGTGCTAAGGACATTGAAAAGACTCTTAGATAGGCGCATGCATCAAGAAAAAGATTGTTGTGTGTCATGTTGAGGTTTCTATCAGTCACCACAACATTGTGGGCTGAAGAGTCTGTAGTATGCTGTAATTTGTGTTCTATGGAAACTTTCAGGATATAGCTGATTAAAACAAATTCGCAGCTTAGATCATCAATATGATACAAAGGCTTCATAAGAATTTAGATAGCCTAAGTAAATGGACAATGTATTGCAATTGGGGTACAAGGCAGAAAGATGAAGAGACCTCCACTGGCAAACAATGGGTTCATGTTCAGAGGGTCCTGGGTGTCCTTGCACACAAAGAACGGAAAATTACTGTTGAGGTGCATCAAGCCGTTAGGAACACAAACAGTACTGTGGCTTTTACTCTAAGAGAATTAAAATATCAAGATGGCTTACTGGAATTGTATTACGGGGCTAGTGAGATTACAGCTAGAGTATTGTGTACAGGTTCTCGAGATAGGGTTGTCCGATGAGGAAAGATTAAGCAGACTAACTCAATATTGAATAGAATTTAGAAGCACAAGTCAACTTATTGAAACTATACAAACTCTTAGTGTTTTGAAGGGTAGAGGATGTTTCACATGAGGTCACAGCTTCAAAATAATATGGTTGAGCATTTAGAATTTAAGACCAAAAATGCATCTTTGGATATTAAGGCTTAGTGATTTTTCTGTTTAATATAGTCACACAAACCAGTAGTAAACTCCATGCATTAATCACATAGACTGTGGGAATGTCCTAATGGGTGTTCTGTGATTATTCCCCAATCAGTGAATCCCCACTGTGGCAAATCTCACTCTACTTCCTTAAATCCTCATGTCACCTTCTCCCTCTGAGACACACTCCCAGTATCCCGTAAACTTCATTTCCACATCCTCCTTCCAGGATTCTCCCTATGCATTGAATCTTTACTCTTCCCCCTCCAGTGTCAGTAAATCTTCACACTCTCCCTCACACTAATGCAACCAGGGTCACAGAATCTTCACAACACCACCTCCTTCGGAAATGTTTTTCCCTTGTCAGCAATCTTCACAGCCCATCTCTCTCAGCATCAGCCAATCCTCACAAGCTATTCCTTAAATTTAAAGTTTTTAATTTAGACAGAATGTGGTAACACACCCTTTCAGTCTACAAGCCTATGCCAACCAATTAACTTCCAACCCCCCCCCCCCTATGTTTTGAAGGGTGGGTGCAAACCAGAGCACCCAGAGGAAACACCCATTAGGAGACCGTACAAAGTCCTTACAGACAGCACCAGATTCAGCTGGCGTTGTAATAGCATTGCGCTAACCACTACGCTAACTGTGCTGCCCTCATTTATCTCCAGTGTGGTCATGAATCTTCTCACATCCCTCTCCTTCCTGTGATTTTACATAGGGTGCACTTTTTTTCTTCCGCAAGTGTTTGAACATTTGCATGTCACAATACCCACTCTTGCACCATCAAAGAAATGTGGCCTCTCAGATAAAATGGATAGCAGGAGATTCTTGGCAGGTCAGGCTGCATCTTTGGCTGTTCTGATTACCATAGGAACGAACCACTCAAGTTATTTTTACTGACCAGAAAGTGCCTTGATATTTGAACAAATATACATTACTATTGAAGTGGCAGACTCTCTTTCAGGGACATTAACAAAGAGTTATAATGTGTTATCGAGTAATAAACCATTCTGCCCTCTACATCCATGTTGATCTTTTTGTCCATTTACACACATCTCATTTGCCTGCATTAAGCTCATATGCTTCTTTCTCCACCTTGTCTGCCTAAATGTCTCCTAAATCAATCCAGATAAATGTGAGGCGATGCATTTTGGAAGGACAAACTAGAAGGCTGAGTACAGGGTTAATGGTCGGTTAGTTAGAGTGTGGATGAACATAGGGACCATGGGGTCCCAATCCATACATCTCTCAAGGCTGCCGGACAGGTTGATAGGATAGTTAAGGCGGCATATGGGATGTTGGGCTTCATTAATGGGGGATTGAGTTCAAGAGTCAAGAGGTCATGTTGCAACTCTACAGATCTCTAGTGACCATTTATAGGAAGGATGTGGAAGCTTTGGAGAGGGTGCAGAGGAGATTTACCAGGATGTTGCCTGGATTGGAAAATAAGTCATGAAGCAAAGATTCACAGAGCTGGGACTTTTGTCTTTGGAGTGAAGGATGAGAAGAGACTTAATAGAGATCTACAAGATTATGAGATGTATAGAGTGGGTGGACAGCTAGCACCTTTTTCCCCCAAGGCAGGAATACCAGGGGACATCTGTACCAAGTGGAGGAAGGGAAGCTTAGGAAGACCAGGGTTTTTTTTTGTGGGTGCCTGGAATGTCTTGCCAGGGATGGTGGTCAAGGCTGAAACATTAGACTTTTAAGACTCAGACAGGCACATTGATGGGAAAAAAAAGGTTACAAAGTGGGGAGAGTTTCGTAAGTTTTTAAAGAGTTTAAAGGAATATATGGGTTGGTGCGAGAACACAGCCTTGCTTCACGCCATTGTTAATGGAGAAGGGTTCAGAGAGCTCATTGCTGTATCTGACCCGACCTTGTTGGTTTTCGAGCAGTTGGATAATCATGTTGAGGAACTCAACACCAACCCTCTTTTCAATCTTCTTCAGCATGATGCTGAACCAAGCCATGAAAGACCCCAACAATGAAGACGCTGTTTACATCCGGTACCGCACGGATGGCAGTCTCTTCAATCATGAGGCGCCTGCAAGCTCACACCAAGACACAAGAGAAACTTGTCCGTGAACTACTCTTTGCAGACGATGCCGCTTTAGTTGCCCATTCAGAGCCAGCTCTTCAGCGCTTGACGTCCTGCTTTGCGGAAACTGCCAAAATGTTTGGCCTGGAAGTCAGCCTGAAGTAAACTGAGGTCCTCCATCAGCCAGCTCCCCACCATGACTACCAGCCCCCCCACATCTCCATCGGGCACACAAAACTCAAAACGGTCAACCAGTTTACCTATCTCGGCTGCACCATTTCATCAGATGCAAGGATCGACAATGAGATAGACAACAGACTCGCCAAGGCAAATAGCGCCTTTGGAAGACTACACAAAAGAGTCTGGAAAAACAACCAACTGAAAAACCTCACAAAGATAAGCGTATACAGAGCCGTTGTCATACCCACACTCCTGTTCGGCTCCGAATCATGGGTCCTCTACCGGCACCACCTACGGCTCCTAGAATGCTTCCACCAGCGTTGTCTCCGCTCCATCCTCAACATCCATTGGAGCGCTTACATCCCTAACGTCGAAGTACTCGAGATGGCAGAGGTCGACAGCATCGAGTCCACGCTGCTGAAGATCCAGCTGCGCTGGATGGGTCACGTCTCCAGAATGGAGGACCATCGCCTTCCCAAGATCGTGTTATATGGCGAGCTCTCCACTGGCCACCGTGACAGAGGTGCACCAAAGAAAAGGTACAAGGACTGCCTAAAGAAATCTCTTGGTGCCTGCCACATTGACCACCGCCAGTGGGCTGATAACGCCTCAAACCGTGCATCTTGGCGCCTCACAGTTTGGCGGGCAGCAACCTCCTTTGAAGAAGACCGCAGAGCCCACCTCACTGACAAAAGGCAAAGGAGGAAAAACCCAACACCCAACTCCAACCAACCAATTTTCCCCTGCAACCGCTGCAATCGTGTCTGCCTGTCCCGCATCGGACTTGTCAGCCACAAACGAGCCTGCAGCTGACGTGGACTTTTTACCCCCTCCATAAATCTTCGTCCACGAAGCCAAGCCAAAGAAAGAAAAAGGAATATATGCAGTCAGCACAACATCAAGGGCCAAAGGACCTGTACTGTGCTGTAGTGTTCTATATTCTAAAAGAATAGAATTTAACAGATTAGAACAATTAACAAATTACACTGAAAAAAGGAGTTTTTTTTTAAAAAAGACAATGTTAAGACAACTTTTTTCAATCTGATCAAGATGTGAATTAGGTTAAAGAAAATAAAAATACAGGAAACAAGCCCTTCAGTCCACCACATCCATGTTAATCATCACCCATCTACACTAATCATATTTATCAACATTTAATTCAGCACTCTCCATACCATGGCAGTTCCAAATGCTCAGCGACATGCTTATTCTTTATTGTTACAATGCCTGCAACCCTCACCTGAAGCACAGGACAGGATTGTTAATTGAAATTTATCTAATGATAATTGGATTTTAAAGCAATATGTTACAATTCAAAAGCATCATGCTACCAACTGAACCATACTTGATGCAAAGATTTAATCGGTGCTTAACAAATATTTTTCCTTTTCCTACCTGGTTCAATTCCTTTGTAATTATGTGAACGCATAAAAGGTTTCCATTTTTCAATGGCAGTTGTTTCACTAACTAATATAGCAGATTCTCCTTCCAGACTTTTACTGCTCAAGTCAGAAGATCCTCCATGGCTAAACAAAGACCTAAAACCATCAACCAGAAAAAGCAATAAAAATATTTCATCTCCATTAAGAATAGGCAGTATTCTTGCATTCATTTCCAAGTGCATGTATACAAAGGTTTTTCCTGTTGGAGATTTCAGAACAGTATGGAATTTGGAGATTGTGTTGATAATCATTACCAAATAAACACTATCTGGCTTAAGACCAATGATTCAGAATAATTGGAATTAGCCCCAGGTAAACCCAGGAGTTGATTCATTTAACATAATACTAAACAGTCCTGAACTCTGTTTAGGACTTAATTCATTGTTCAACGTATTACAAACACACATTTCATTTAGCATCCACACTAACAGTTAACAGGTTGCAAGTCTTCCACAGCAAAACCATCCACAGTTTGTGCTCTCAGACAGCATGGAACCATTAGATCCAAATTAACAACAAATTAAGAACAAAAGAACAATGGTTGTTATTCCAGGACCCTTGAAGAGAGTGGTGAGGAAGACCAGATAAGACATTTACAGGTAACGATTATGACTCATGTTTTAGGAAATTGAAACTGAAAACAGATTTCAATATTGATCAAGCAAGTCATGTAATTGAGACACTTGAAGCAAGGTTGATTTAATAAGTAACCAGTGATCTGCAAGACAAATCAAGTAATTTGGTGTAAGATTGACACTTCTGTTTCTCCTTGTCAGGGGAAAACCGTGACCATTGTAATGGTCATTTTTGATTTCCCCATAACTGGGTGGGAAACAGGATCATTATTCCTGTATTTGGATTGTGTCCATTTTGATAGTCATTTTGTCTAACCCCCTGCCTGGGTTCATGGAAGCATCGTGGAAGTCACAAGCTTTGTTTCCTCTATACAAAGGAGAGGTGAATTGTGACCATCATTCATATGAAAGAACATTTCTCTGGAAGCAACTCAACGACGATTCATGAGTTTTGAGAAGTCTGATCACTCATTGTTTCACCTACTTCATAATTACTTCTGAACATTAGTTCTGAGTTTTAGCACAGGATTTCCGAGATTGAATTTTGAATAGACTTTTCAGAATTGTGCCCAAGCTGTAAAGGCTTGGGCAATCCACACACACAAATTTGCGCATAGTTGGGGTGAAGTTTAGACTCAAGTTGATATATTATTAATAGTCATTATAAATATATTGTTTTAAAAAAGTCTTGAATTTTAATTGTTACTTGTCTAATGATGGAACAAAGGCTTGTACAATTCATGGTAGAATTTTACACTGGACACCAAAATAAGTGTCAAACCACATCTGCAGTTACCAACATTCCTCATGTATAAATGTGTCTAATAAAAAGATTTGGTTATGATTTTCCATAAAATGCCTCAATATACATCTTAAAATATCTTTTTAAACCTTGAACTCAACAATAGAATTTCTAGGCCATAAAATCTTAAATAATCCTACCCTGGAACATTAAATAGTTATGTATCTGGTGTAGCAGCGCACTCCCTCGTGGCGAACCAGGCCCGCTTGTACCGCCGCGTGGCAGGGCAGCCAAGAGAAGATGGCGCCGTTGTGGGGTTCTTGCCTTGTGGTTCCAGCCCAGCGCGCACCTCAGGCAGTCGTTATGACATCACCACTCACGCTGCCCTTAAAGGGGCACGCACGGGATTTGAATAAAACAGTCATTGAGAGCATCCAAGATGGTGGCAGAGAGTCTCTTTGCCGTAGCTGTGCTACATTGGTGACCCTGACGAGGCCAGACATTTTTTCTGGTCTCCCAACATGGATCCAGCCGAAATCAACTGAAGCTGCCCCACATTAGGACCCATTGCCCGCGTACGTGTTTCAGGCAGGCGGAGGTGCAGTTTTGCCTCAGGAACATTTCGGAAAACGCCACGATGTTTTACCATATCGTGAGTGTGCTAGACAAGGAGACGGCAGCCAGGGTGGACGGTCTCATCCACAATCCACCAGTTGAGAGTAAATACCCTGCTGGGCACCTTCGGTCTCTCCCCACAACAGCGGGCCTCCAGTTTCCTGCATCTGGACGGGCTGGCAGACCAAACGCCATCGGCCCTGATGGACGAGATGCTGGTGCTGGCGGAAGATCACAAGCTCAGCTTCTTATTCCACCAGATCTTCATGGAGCAGACGCCTGAGGACATTCAGCTTCTGCTGGCGGACGAAGATTTCAGTGACCCACGTCGAGTCGTGGCCCGAGCGGACACCTTCTGGCGCACCAAGAGAAAGAACAAAGCTGCCCTCAGCCAGGTTACCCGTCCAGGAGCCATCTGGTCACAGCACCCATCCCTCCCTCCCCGCACAAGCCAGAGGAGCACCACCCCACTTGGTGCTTCTATCATCAACGCTGGAGGGCACAAGCTCTCAAGTGCAGGCAACCCTGTACCTACCAGGGAAATGTTGATGGCTGCGGTGGCTGGCCACACGAACAGCCTCCTGCACATGACTGATAAGTCCACTGGCCGGTGTGTCCTTGTGGACACTGGAGCGGAACTGAGCGTCTTACCCCCGACCTCTTGTTCCCACCCTGCAGACAACCAACTGTTCCACCATCATTTCGGCACCCGCAGGGCGCAGATCCAGATCGGGAACGATAAATTCCGCTGGAAGTTTGAGCTGGTTCCGCGTTCTTGGAGGCCGACTTTCTCAAGGCACATGGCCTGCTGGTAGACGTGAAGGGCAGACTAGTTAATACCCGCACACTCCACTCAGTCCGCCTCAATGCCACGGATGCGGTTGGGTATTGTCCGCCCCTCTGACAGACCCTGGGCATCCCTTCTTCACAAGGTCCCCAAATCTTCCAGTGGCTGGCAACCCTGCTGGGATTATCAGCGCCTGAACGATGCCACTATGCTGGACAGGTACCCAATCTCTCACATCCAGGACTTTACACCCAAACTCCATGGCGCCCAGGTCTTCTCGAAAGTTGACCTGGTTCGGGGCTATCATCAAATCCCAGTCAACCCCGAAGACATTGGTAAGACAGCGATCATCATCCCATTCGGCCTGTTCGAATTCTTGCGGACTTAAAAACTGGGCCCAGACTTTTCAGCGCCTCATGGACACAGTGGGCAGGGACCTGGACTTTTGTGTTTATATACATCGATGACATCCTGATCGCCAGTCGCAACCACGAGGAGCACATGGCCCATCTCCGCACCTTGTATGCCCACCTGGCGGAATTCGGCCTTACAGTCAAAGTGGCCAAGTGAAGGGTCTGCAAGAATTCGTAGGTATGGTGAACTTTTATCATTGTTTCATCCCTGGCATCACCTGCATCACCGCTAAAGACAAAGTCCTGGTTTGGTCTGAAGAGACAGAGGGCACTTTCACGGCCACAAAGGCCAATGTCACCTTATTCATGCACGACCGGAGGCACACACTGCTCTCAGTAGACACCTCAGGCACGGCCATTGGGTGTGTACTCAAACAGTGGCTTGACGGACAGTAGCACCCGCTGGCCTTCTTTAGCAGGCACCTTCAACCGCCAGAGCTCAAGTACAGTGCCTTTGACCAGGAGCTCCTGGCGCTGTACCTAGCCATCTGGCACTTCCTGGAGGGCAGGTCATTCACTGACCACAAGCCTCTCACACAGGCCATCGCGATGGCCAAGGATCCATGGTCAGGCTGCCAGCAATGCCATCTCTTCTATTTGTCAGAGTTCACCACCGACATCCAGCACAGGGCAGGTAGAGACAACGTCGTGGAGGATGCGCTTTCCCGACCGGCAATCAACACCCTTGCCCCCAGCCTCAACTACACCCAACTGGTGCAGAGGGAAGACGTGGAGACGCAAGCCCTCCATACCACCATTTCGGGGCTCTGCCTCCAGGACATTCAGTTGCTGAACAGCCCGAACATGCTGCTCTGCGACGTGTCCACCCTTCACCGTGCCCAGTAGCCTGGCGCAGTGGAGATCGCAGGCCTTCAACTTGGTCCATGATCTAGCACACCCATTGGTGCGAATGGTGGCGGAGTGGTTCGTGTGGCATGGACTCAAGGAGGTAGCTGAGATGGCGAGGAGCTGCACACAGTGCAAGGTCTCCAAGGTCCACCGGCATACGCAGGCCCCGATTCAGCAATTCGACCCAGCAGTCAAAAGGTTCCAACACATACATGTTGACATCGTGGGGCCCCTGCTGGTGTCCAGGGAGGTGCACTATCTGCTTACAGTGGTCAACCGGACCACAAGATGACTGGAAACCATCCCTATCAAGGAGGCTTCTGCCAAGACGAGTGCCTGGAACTTGGTCGCCCACTAGGTACAGCGCCAGGAACTCCTGGTCGAAGGCACTGTACTTGAGTTCCACCACACATCACCAGCAACAGCGGCACCCAGTTCACCTCTACCCTCTGGACTCAATTGGCGAACCTACTGAGGGTTAAACTCCACCACACCACGACTTACCACCCACAAGCAAACGGTCTGGTGGAGAGATTTCACTGCCACCTAAAGACAGCCCTCATGGCTCGCCTCACAGGTCCCGACTGGGCAGACGAACTACCCTGGGTCCTTCTCGGCATCAGAACACCACCCAAGGAGGATCTACAGGCATCACCTGCAGAATTGATGTATGGCGCGCCACTCTTGTTGCCTGGTGAGTTCTTCGGGCCAGAATCCGACTCTAAAACCAAGCATCCAAAACCATTTCATGCAATTTTTAAAAAAAAGTAGATTAAAGCTGTAGTTTCCACAACTACTTTCTATACCTGCGATTTGGCATCGGCGAGGACTGTGGAGAACCGCAGGGACTCGACTGATTGGAGGGGATCTGCTTTTCTTCTTTACTTAGATCCATGCTCTGTGCTTTGAATTTCTGTTTTTTCGTCCAAGAGTCACACCACAAACACAAATACAAAAGGAGCCAATGAAGAGAATATCTAGTTTGTTTGCAAAGCTAAGTTAGTACAGATGGTGCACAATTATTAACAGTCCAGGAAGCTATATCATTTGATCCAAGTTGCATGAAATTAGCAAAATATATTACAAGCTTTAAAAAAAAATTAAAAATAAGTAGCAACTATTTTAAATAACTAGCTGCATCCCTACTGAAAAATGCAAAATGTGGAAAAGAACCCTGAAGATGCCCATTGGCCACAAAAAGCCTATCCTGCCAATCAAAACTATCATAGTCGATTATCTCAATGCTATTTTTCTTTCTCTTCAATTCCCTTGAAGCCTTTTAGGTCTAGAAATACATCTCTTTCTTATATAATCAGCCTGTCAAGCCTTGTTAAAATTGGTTTAATTTAAATCTAGAGTGAATAGAGGCTGAGTCAACACAATCTCTCCTGATAGAACAGTTTCAAAATCCCAGGAATCAGACCATTGAGATTTTTTTTTTTTTTTTTTTTTGCAATCCATGCACAGCAAGCATCACCATTTTTTTTTTGGTAAAAAGATCAAATCTGCATTTCTTTAAATATTCCAAAAATAAATATCTAGCAAAGACATTTAGAAATTCATTCATGCTTGAATAGTCTTATCACTTCATATTTGGGGTAAATGTGTTTTGGCAATTTAAAAAGCTGCCGCCAACACAGCACTGAAACTTGTCAATGATATTATGACACAAGGCAGTACTATTTTTGTAAATAGTCTCAGTATCTCAAAGTCACCTAATAATATTAACAAAAAATATTTTTTGCAATCCAAGTTCAGTCCTACCATAACTGAGGTTAATGGTCGCAACGTAGCTCCAACCAAAAGTACTAGATTACTGATCGTCAATTTATCCTTTAATGTGGATGCCATTGCAGAGCAGTTTAATCTACATCACAAATGACATATTTGAATCCAGATACATTTCTTCTACTTTATAAGCAAGAAAGTGCTACATTTTTACCTGTAATGCCTCTCCTACACGGTAATAACTGGCCTCTTCTGCAACTAGGCCCTTGTGTGGTTGGTAACCAGCATCCGTCAGACCTGCCTGTTTCTCAAACCTTTGTATGCTTTCCTGTGTTTGTTCTAGTAATTAAAAAAAAAAAATCAGAAATTTAATCATCAATAATGATCAACCCACAAAGTGTTAGAGAAACTCCACTGGTCAGGAATCATCTTTGGAAAGCAACAGATAAAACATTTCAGACCAAAACATCACCTGACTATTGCTTTCCATGGATGCTGCCTCTCCTGCCGAGTTCCTAATTCACTGAATATTGCTCAAAAAATAGGTGTTGTAAGTGTTACAATTGATCAATAATGCTTGCTGAAACCAAGATTAAGTTGTGGCATTGCCACAAGATTTAAACATACATGTAGCATGGTAACAGAGTCTGTGCCGCCCAATGAAACCCAATCGACCTACATCCCTAGTACTTTTTTGAACGGTGAGAGGAAACTCTCACAGACCTGGAGAAAACATACAAACTCCTTACAGAGCTGGATTCAAACCCCGGACCCAGGCACTGCTTGCTGTACCAGTGTTGCCCTAAGCTCTACAGTAACCATGCCGCCCCAATAAACATCAACAAAGATTTCAGACCTCAAAGCCCTGGATCCAAACATGAACACGAGAGGCAAGGAGAAAGTGGTTGCCCCAACATCAAATCAGGCACTGACCAGATAAAATTAAAATCAACAGAAACAAAGGAAAAAAGTCTCCAATTACCAAACTTGTAATTTGCTGAGTGGAAGATGGTTTGATTATGGAGGGCAGTCATCTTGGCTCCAGAACATTTCACCAACTTAATATTGTTTCCACTTCGGGCTCAATGTGCAACATCTTGTGGAAATTTAATATCAAGCTTGAAGCCTTATTCAGTCGTTTGACAAATGGTTTTCAATCCAATTTGCTAACTTTGTCTTTCCACAGATACTGAAATGTTGCACCTTTCCAGATTTTTGTTTGTTTTAATTCGCATAATTTGCATGGTCCATTTTGTCTACCACTCATTAACTTGGACGCTAATAATTCTCATTCTTCCTTTTCAAATCCCTAAACTCTGGAAATGAACCTTGAAACACACCCTCATCCAAATTAAATCTGAAATCCTAACCATTTGACCAAGCTTTTGATTGCCTCTTTTAGGTTAAAACTGAAAACAACATTGGTCAAAAACATTAACTCTCTGCAGGTGACCTAACCTACTGAATAACCCCAGTATTAGTTTTTATTTCAGATTTTCATATTTTTGTTTTTCAAGTTGTAATTGATGAAATGTTTTATTTTTCCTAATTTTTTTAAAATTTAAATTAGAGAGAGAGAGAGCACAATAACAGCCCCTACTGGCCAATGAGCTCATACTGCCCAAATACTTCCAATTAAGCTACCAACCATAGACAAATTTGGAATATGGGGGGAAACTGGAGCACCCAGGGCAAGGCCAAACAAGGATGAGGAAAATTAATAGATGGGAAAAGTTAATTGAGAAAATAAGTAAATCAATGGTTAAAAAAAATATAAAAGACAATTAAAATCAACAGTGAAATAAATGGTAGGGAGAAAGTGGGTCAGGGTGTCAAAAAGTGAGATCACTGCAGAACTCAAAACAGATGTAAAATTATAAAGCAAGGGCAAATAAAATGATATAATTAGTGTTGTGTGCACAGAACAGTGAAATCTCCAAAATAAAAATCAAATAGAGAATATAACGCTAATGAAAAACTTAATCTATGGCTGGCTGGCACTTTGACCCAAACTAGTACAGTCATTGATCAATTCTTCAGGGGTGTGTAGTCATTTGGTTAGAAGTAAGGAGTTTGAGATCAATTGTGAAGCAAATACTTCACACTAGCAAAGTGACTGAAGTAACACTCTGAGACAGTGTTTGAATGAAATTACGGTTTCTAAGGAGCAGTAATGCCTTACGTGTCATAAGTGACTTCATAATGACAGAAGTTGCTTTGGCTTTCACCACATGGACTTTGCTTAGGTTTTCACCTGATGAAGAAGCAACTACTGAAGATGAAACACCATTGTCTCCATCTTCTACCTGCAATGAAACACCACAAAAATTAAATATTTATCTTACTGTAGAATCAGTAGGCCAGAAATTGTGATGAAAATAGAGCCTACCAGCACCCAATGCTAATAATCAGAATACACACATACTCAGTAAACATAGAAATCCTGAAAATACAGTCAAGTAATCTGCAAGGTAAGCTGTTGCAGCTTTCTACGCAACTTACAAGAAATTGAGATATTTAGAGTTCAGTCTAAAAAAAGATTTGGACTACCATTCATTGACTATAGCTTCATTTTCAACTCAACAGTACCAAATAAATTCATTCCTAACCATCATGAATTTGGCCTCAGTAACCCTCTCTACAATTGGGTCTAATCAGTGAGGATTGGTGACAGCAACCCCTCCACAATCATCCTTAATACAATTTCCCTACAAGGCTGTGGTACTCAGATCCCTACAATACTTTCTGTATATAATTATGCAGCCAAACAATGCTACATCTCCCATCTATAAATTTGGAGATGACACCACCATCAAAGGCAGGATCTCCATTAACAATGCTGAAATATAGAAAGCAGATAGAGGGACATGGCTTGGTGCCAGGACAACCTCAGAAGAGGAGCAGAGCTACTTTCCCCAGAGTGCATCAACAGTGGTGGTTTAAAGTTCCCAGGAATAAACATCTGCAGTGACTTCCTGGTCTACTTATGTCAACATAATCACCAAGAAAGCACATTGTATATGTAAATCTCCAGAAATCTGTTTAAATTTGACATCTTAATGCATCCCTTATCAACTTCTACAGATGAACCAATAAAAATATACTGAAAGTGTGTATTACTGCATGGCATGGGAAAGCCTCCAACCAAGACCACAGAAAACTGCAGCTCAATTCACCATTCAAACCACCTCCCCTCCCAATCAAGTGCAGCTAAATCTCCCATTGCCTTGGAAAAGCAGAAAATATTAAAAATCATGTCCATCGCCAGCAGCACACTCTTCAAAAATTCAGAAGCATGAATTCACACACCACCAAAGGACAGTTTCTTTCCCATCAATACAATATAAAACTCCAGAATGAAAAAATGGTAAAATTATATTGCCTCTGTGCTTTACCAATTGAATTCTCTCAGCAACTCTGCACTTCTTTAACCGTGTTGTCAAGCTAGACTGTTCACTGAACAAACAATATCACTTAGTACATATGACAATAATATTGAACTTGAATTAAAGAATCAGGAGACAAAAGCTGCAGAAGCACATTTTATATTACTACAAGTGTTTGAAAAGTACGATAGGACTGGAGAACATTTTGAAGAAATCAATCTAGTTTCATTGGACATAGTTGCCAAGTTCAATTTCTTGCTGTGATATTATAAAGTTATTCGTAAATTGACTCTGTTCACTTTGCAATGAACTACAAATCTAGAATAAAATCCCATCCTGACGCCAAAAAACTGAGCAACATTGGCATCATCTGACACCAGAAAGTCAATAACGAAGCCAACATAAATTCATGCCTGATATCAAATTAAAAATAAAAAAACGAAAGCAATTAAACCATTTATAAAATATAATTTTCATAATTCCCAAGTCAAGCAATTACTTGCAAAGTATTACTTTAAAGAATTAGATACAAGGAATTTGAAACACAAATTGCAAACAAAATATACCATAGACAATTGCTGGTATTTCCGCTCTGGGATAACGGGTTGCTGCCACAAAATATCGCTCCCCATATCAGAGGGTGGAGGGGTCATTGGCGAAAAATCGTTCAAAGCATCATCGTAACTGAATGCTCGACGGTGCACCCCGATCGGCAAGGTCATCTTTTCTAGTATGCCCGAGGAATGCTCGATTGCTGCAATGCACAGGAAAGTAATATTTAATTTTATTTACGTACCAGTTGCAATGGCAATGATCCCGGATTACATACATTATCGATTCGTAAAGGCTGTACAAGGTTGCATTTCTTACAATTGACCAACACTAGCATCACCTAACACTACCACATTAAATACTGGAAAGCATATTGCATTATAGAAGCAAAAACAAGCTTCAAACCGCAAATAATCCACGGTGGCAAATCCATAACAGGAAGAATTTCGTTTGTCTTTAAAAGTCACGAATAAAAGCGATCCTAAATTACCAGGCACGCTGTGTTCATCTGAAGCCATGATACAGTCCGAGCCACCTGAAGAAAAAGCCAGATTTCACCTGTTGAGAGAGAAAAAAACCCCACTAAAACTCTTCCATCTCCGATTGGAAATAAACATACCCGAACCTTCCTGTAGCACACAAAGGTGATGGAGAAACTCGGGCACGGTGATGTATTGCACCAGACCCCGGCATGGGCAGATGTACATGAAGCGGGGGTGGGGGGGATGATGGGGTGG
The DNA here is from genome assembly GCF_036971445.1 of Narcine bancroftii. Taxonomy (NCBI): domain Eukaryota; kingdom Metazoa; phylum Chordata; class Chondrichthyes; order Torpediniformes; family Narcinidae; genus Narcine; species Narcine bancroftii. The sequence continues at coordinate 32,878,209 of NC_091477.1, read as the reverse complement.
GGGGGATGATGGGGTGGGGGGGATGAGGTGGGGTGGGGGAGGAATGAGGTTGGGGGAGGGATGGCACTGCGCCCCTCAGCCCCTCTCTTAACCGGGATAACAGACTAAACGGAGATGCACTTACAGCCGTTATGACCCGGCTGAGCGGCCGAAGGACGGCTCCTAGGGCAGCCGTGTAGTGCGTAGCAGCTTGGTCCGAGCGAGGAGCCGTCGGCACTGAATCATTGTCGCTGGCCCGCAACAGACTCGCCCGGCTTCAGGGCCCGCAGGAGTCCGCCATCACGCTCACTGCGGCGCCGCACGTCTTCACCGAGAGGTAACGGACAGCGGCCGGCATAAAATGGCCAAGGCGCTCTCTCTGGAGTGGTCCTGGAGGCTGGGCGACGCCGCAGGTGAGGCTTGAGCAACAATCACGGAACAAGCCCTGATCCAGAACAGCTCGGAAACTAACGGGTCGGCCGGTCTCCCCCCTCCCTTAATCTATGACGTGTGTGCACGCTACGTCACTCATTATCCAATCAGCAAAGGGTTTTGATCCTCGCCTCCCTGTTACCATGGGAACAGAGGACATCGCGAGCACGCCATTTAGCGTCGAATCGGACGGAGTATGATTCATGGATTTTAAATAGCTCTTCGCTGGTCTTTCCTGAGGGCAAATGCAAGAGCAGATAATGGAAAGACAACGGGGTAACTGTCCCCACCATCCAGGGTCAGGGCCGAAACGGTGACCTGAGTTCCTTCAGCACGTTCCCACGACCCATCGCCCGAACAGTGACGTCAACGCCGTAAGGCGGTGGGCTTCGCGCATGCGCGCTGCCCCTGTTTACAGCAGAGTGCAGTGGGAGCCCAAACTGGAAGGGATGGGATTGGCTCCCACCATCCTATCAGCATGAGCTTCTCGCACATTGCCACCTACGCCCCTTTGATGGTTTTGCTGATCATTACGCCAAGGTTTAATTTGTAGTGACCAAACTAGAGACCAAGTTCAAGCTTATTATTATCACACAGTTCGAAACTGGGCAACACGGCGTTCTTCGGTCCTTGGTGTAAACACATTCCAACAAAGAGATAGACGTGGCACAGCAAACACAGGTAGACATGGCACAAACAGCGGTTACTTTTAGAGATGAAAACCAGCGTCATTATACGCAGAATCTGCACCTCCATCTACCTTGCAAATCCCTGGTTATTCTTAGAGGGAGTGAGACTGATGGACTGACGCCCTTTTTAGTAATATAGACATGGGTAAGGCCACGTTTGGAATTCTTACCAGAGGAAGGATATCGTTCAACTGGAAAATGTGCAATTGGAGGGCTTGAGTTATAGGAAGGGTCTGGACTGACTGGTAGTTTTTTTTTCTCTCTCCCTGGAGCCTAGGAGACTGAGAAGTGACCTTATAAAGTCTGACACAATTATGAAGGGCATAACTGAATAGTCACACTCCTAGTCTAAAGCCAGAGGATCTAATGTTTAAGCTGCGGGGGAAAGATTTAATGACGACCTGTGGAGCAACTTTTTCCCCACAAAAAGTGTGATGTTTATCTGGAACAAGCTGTCAAAGTGATTGATAAAGCGGGTACGGTTACAACATTTAAAAGGCATTTGGACAGGTACGTGAATAGGGAAGGTTTAGATGGATATGAGCCAAGAGCAGGCAAATGGCACTGGCTTAGGTAGGCAAAGGCATGAATGCTGTGTAACTATGGCTCTAATTTAACATTGTATTTTAATCTAATCCAACCGTTAAATTCTCCAGTTAATTAGTGTGGTGCACGGTATTCGCAAAGATTTTTTTTAATCCATTTGCAGAATTCATGTTTGCTCAGAATTATAAAGTGTTTCCTTAAATCATCATCAATGTTTACTCACCATTGTGTTTTAATCTAATTTTGCAATTTTTCTAAACCAACATATAACACTTTTTTTTATTCATACTATATTTATGACCCTGCCACGATCACTCTTACATGTCATTTTTTAACCATTATATTACTAATTAACTCAATATCTCAAGAAATACAGTAAAATCCCTGATATCTGGCATCTAAGAGGATTTGTTGATGCCAGATATGTATATTTTCCAGTTGCTTGAAACTTATTTAACTAATACAGTTTAAAAACACAAAAATGCAACACTGTACCTACATTGAACAAATTTCACTTGCACGAACACATTTAATTTTTTTTCAGTCACATTCTTTGAAATCATTTACTCTCACTGTTTCTGCAGGTTCTTCCCCCATGGAGCTGCCCAAAAGATGGACCTTAACATTATAATGAACCCTCCCCCCACGAAGTTTACAAAAAAAGCTGTTGACTAGCGCAACAGTGTTAGTGAGCTGACCTTATCTTACCCAACAATAACAAGTGCTCATTTCTGCTAACATTATTCACATAAAGTCTGTGTTGTACTGGGTGGCTTGGTTGTACTTTTTGTACCTTGACACAGATACAGGCCATTATTGATAAACCACATCAAAAGACCAAGCAACAGAGTGAGGATTAAACCTTAATATTCTTCTACTCACTAGTAATAGTGAGTTGAAACTAAAACACCATAGCCAGTTTGATCCAACCAAACCTTATTGATATTAATGGTCCAGTTGAGACTCCACCCATCTTTCTTTGTCTAAACATATGCACAATCCCTTATTCCCTATTCCATTATGTGTTTACCCTGCATACCCTTAAATATTTGTTACTTCAAATATTCCCTGTAGTTAAGATTCCACATTTCTTTTAAATCAGTTGTTTTCAAACTTTCTCTTCCACTCACATACCACCTTAAGTAATTCCTATGCCGTTGGTGCTCTGATTAGTAAGGAATTATTTAAGGTAGTATGTGAGTGGAAATAAAAAGTTTGAAAACCACTGATCTACTGGTTCATTTTCTCTCTCTGTCTCCCTTAGCCTGACTTGCTGGGCATTTATCTATTAGATTTATTTTGTTGATTTTACCTCCCTTTGTGTTCTGCTAACTACCTTCATTGATCTATCAACCAGATGACTTCATCTATAATTTATCCAAACAGCCCTGGACTTATCCTACCAAATTTATTCCCTTTGTCCTATTTATACCCCATGCCTCTGCAATTTAATTTTTTTTTTCAAACCTTCCCAGTACTATTGACATTTTCATGGTAAAACATCAGTTTTGTTTCTCTTCAGATGCTGGGTATTTCTGTTTTTACTTAATTCATACAACCTTAATATTCTTCTACTTTTATACCTTCCCATATTATTTTCTACTTTAAAAGTCAAAGCTTTTCTTTACAACTGTAAATTTGGTCTTTTGACCACTCTCCATTTCCTTCTATTCTTCCAGCTTGATAAGCAATTAGGATATTTCTATGATAGCATGTATTTTTTTTTTAAATAAAAACTGTTCTTATGGTCAGGTAAGTTAAAAATGCACAAAATATTATAGGAAGCATAATATGCATTATCTTTTCCTCACAGTTGGTGGCTACCACAACTTGTTGGTGGCTACCACAACTTGCAATCACATTGGAATCTATGTTTAAATAAAGCTCATGTAGTGGATTCTACAAATCAGGAACAATTTGCCTTTCAGCACAAGAGCTGCAGCAGCTGCTCAGAAAAGATTAATCACTACCACTTATGTTGTTGGCAAGTGAACAGGTTATTGCACCCTCTATATATTTAATAAAGGTTGGATGGATAGATGGAAGGTTGATAACTTAATCAACATGTATTTTTGCCTCACAGTTATGAGAATACAGCTCTCAAGTTTTTTTTGTATTAATTTGTGGAACATGAATGTTGCTGGAATCACTATTAAATAATCATCTCTAATTGTTCAAAATGGTCCAAGAGGCCAGTTTGGTTAATAAATTACCTTGATGGAATCATATTAATCTGGAATCAAAGTTAAGGCAGTCTAAGTAAAGATAGGTGATGCATTTTCCTGAAGGTCATTTGTTTATAATTATATTGTTTCAAATGCATTGTAGTTTCCCAGATTTATTTATGTTTTATTTGAAACTCCTTGCTTAAACCTGGTATCAATGGAAAAAGTATGCCACCTCCCTAATATGTATTGTTCCTTCTGCATTCATTGACTATTCTTTACAAATAAAAAAACATTAATTTTGCTCATGGGATCTTGCAGGAGTTCTTAGTTAAGATCTTCCAGGACATGAAATATCTACTTTTGAAAACTTTGAATAAAGTTCATAGTAAAATTTAATTATTTTCAAAACTTATTTGGACTTCAGAATAAGACCATGTTTTAATATACCACTGATTTCTCAATAGGGGAAGGCAGTAACTTCAAATAATTAATTGTTCAGGTTTATTTTTCAGTCCAAGTATTCTGAGAATACTTGTTTGTTTACATTTATAATGCAGAACAGTTTACATGAAATTGTAACATTTAGTGTTCATTCCAGAAGATTGAAAAGTGCCTGGATCAAAAATGTTTCTTCTACTTTACACTGATAATGGAGGAGTCGACAGACAGATGGCCAAATAAGAGTGGGTTTGAGAATTAAAGAGATGTGCAACAAGAAGTTTAGGATTACCCATGCAGGTGCTCTGTGAAGAGATCACAAAATCTGCCTTTGGTTTTGCCAACGTAAAGAGGGCCACATTGTGAACAACAAATGCAATAAACTAGTTTGGAAGATGCATGTTGATGTCCATGCCAATGTTTACTGCTGATACAAGCCTCAACCCCAACCTCCCCTGTCTCTCGTGATTATCTGGCTTCCTTTTGAGTAAAAGCTAGATGCCCAAGTGCTGTTTGTGGTAACAAGTTTAACATGCTGAGAACTTTGACTGTTATTTTAACATTCCTTTTCCATTTATCATCGGCTCTTTAATAGTTCCTACTTGAGAACACAATAAGAGAAACATCTATTTGTAGTCTTTCATAGGATTTCTTGTTATGTTAGGCAGAATATGTGTTAATAGGTTATTGTTGGTAAAATCAGCTGGTAATTAGTCAAGATTTTAATGAGACAACCTGAAAATAGGAACTTTTTTCCTCCCCTCCCTCTTTGCTTATGTCTCCATCTTAAACCATTATGAAATATAAAACATGTGTTACAGGTCAAAGTCAGTATTAATCAAACAAAAATTACCCATATTCTAAAAACACATTTTATTCAGCCTGATAACAGTATGAAATATCAAAATAAACAACTATAGATACTTTGTGACAATTACAATTCAAAAATCTGAACTTAATTATGTCAAGCAGGTCAGAACACTCATTTGTATAATTGGTATTCAAATATAGCCTCAATACATACAAAATGATTAATTTACTGTCATGTTCTTTTGCAAAATTGAATGGTATACATAAAAAGATTACATTTGATTGGGTTTAAAATGGTTTTAAGATACATCCATTTTTCCCTGTAAAGTTTCAACTAGATCAGCATATTCACTTGGATATAAACGTTTGAATGAGTTAATTTTTTTCTTAATCTGATCAGGCGTGTCCTGGTAATAGTTTATGTCATCTCTTGCCATTGCCTAAGTGAAAAATGAGAAAGCACATGCTCAATATTTCCAAATTTAAAACAATACTGAGGTTGTAATGCATATCATTAGTTCATTCAAATTGAAACAATAATTTGCTGGCCTATTCTGATTGAAGTGATCCAAGCTAGTCAGTAATATCAAACAGCTGCAGAGTAAAGAACGTTGGGCATGATTTGTGCAATCCATCCCTGCTCAGGTGTCCAAGGGCAGGATTAGATTTCGTGACAATTTTTTCCCCTCTTCCAATCTGTTCAATTTTACAAAATTTTAGGATGAGAAAATTTGACTTGCCCAAAGGGATAATACTTTAATTCCCCTTGCCTGCTAACCAACTTCACATGCCTCAATGGATTAAAAAAATTTATTAATTCTTCTACCTGACACGAGTCTTCTCTCCAATAGACATTTTAACTTTTACTACTTCCCCATTTCATGTTATATTAAAAAAAAAGGATTCTGCACAAACATTTTCTCTAAGCAGGGCTATAAAAATGTAATTTCAAACAACAAATGCCCACTCCAAGCTGATTTGAAGATGTATTTTCCCATTACTTGCAAATAAATTGTTTGGGTTGATTTACACACTCAGCAGAAATTTATTCCAATTGGAAAGGGGGATCCCAGATAAAGGATGAACAAATATGTGGTCAAAGGAAGTAGACAAATATTAAATAAATGACTAGAGTAGATAATGTGGAAAAGACTAATGGTTGACCAGAGGATGGGAATTTTACAAGAATCAGTAATAAGATTCTAAAAACATCACATAATTTCTGATTGCTAGTTTCAAATAAGAGAACTTAGAACAATCATTATCACAAGGGAACAAAAAGCAGATCCCAATGTCTTGCACCTAAGGTTTTATAGGAAGTGGCTATAGAGATAGCAGAGGCATTGGATCAGGTTCTTCAAAACTCAGTTCTGTGAAGGTACCATTGGAAAATTGCAAAATTTAACTCTATTGCAGAAGAGAGGAAGAGAAAGGGGGTAACAGTAGGCCTACTAGCTTTGTATTTGTTGTTGGGAAGAAACTCAAATCTACAATAAAGAAAAATAGTGAGTCATTTGGAGATACACAATATAAATAAACCAAGCCAAAGTGATTTTATGAAAGATTTTTCTAATTACTATTACCTTGTAACAAGCAAAGTAAATAAAATGTTAATTTTCAGAAGGCATTTGACAAAGTGCTTCATGAAAGGCTGGTGCACAAAAGAATCATGGGTAATCTTTCTGAAACATGCCAAATCCCAAGAGGGCATGTCAAAGTTGATGTTGATATGCTTCCTATAGTATGAGAATTTTGGTTTTAAACCACCTTCCACGAGTTTTGTAACTGAGATATGGAGGAATTTTCTCACCAAGGGTGTATAATCTTTTGAATTCTCTACCCTGAAGGATAGTTGAGGCTACTGTACATCTTTAGGATATATGCAAGCGGATACATTTTTAAGAGGGAGAATTGAAAAGTATGGTAACTAGCATAAAAGAGAAGGGAATCCAGGGGCAGAACAGCCACAGTCATAAAGGGCTTTTATTTCATGTATTCTTATTGTTATTACCACATGCTCGTAGTCAAAGAGCATTTGTATCACAGAAAAACACCACTGATTTTTTTTCTATAAAGGAGATTTAATAATGTTAAAAATTACCAAAAATAATCATTTTGAACAATGACTCCAGTAATTAAATAAATCCATAAGGTACGCAAGAGAAACGAGTAATTTTCTGAAAAACATCTAGGATGACACAGGATGCAAATTTGCCTCAATGCATTATTTTCTGAGCAATAAAACTACAGCAACAAAAGAAGCCTTGACAATATTGCAAGTCCCTTCAATTTGATCACAACAATTGAATTATGAGGATATAAACACTTACAGTCGGTTAATTAACTTTTGAAAAAAATGCATTTTGTTCAGTTAAAATCTTCTACACAAAACTTCCAATTTATTTTTCAAAGTTTATTGTGTATAAATGTTCATTAGCAGGTGAATGTCAAGGACTCTGTTCAACTATTAAAAAAAGTAAATCTTTGTCTAGGATGGATTTCATGCAAGGGTGACTGGACAACGAGAAGGCCAAAATAACTGACCAACTACTGGACAAGAATAAAATTTTCTCTACAATTCAGGAATTCAGCAGGTGAGAATGTCCCAGATGTTTGTGATTGAAAATACAGTGAATATTTAAGTAGTTGGAATGCAGCAAATAGTGCTTTCAATGTTTACATTTGAAAATGTGGTTAGATTTTCAGAACAATTGTTATTCAACTAATCTTATACAATGAATTTGCCTTGTAACAAAAATAATTAGAAATAATTACTATCAGGATACCCAGATCAGCTCTGCCAACTAGAATATTTTTCAGATGTACTGTACCTTGTAATTATCTTTATGGTTCTCAATCATATGCCGCACATAGCCAATGAATTCTCTGGAAAGAGTGGGCTTTGTTATTTTGGGGAGGCTTGCCTCGGTCTCTAGCTCTATAGTGGGAAAATAGATCAGGTATTAGCATTTTAGAAACATTTCATCTTCACTCCTATGGGCAAATGATTTTATTGATTAAAAGTGTCTAACAAATGAACTGGTTTATTGAATTTACTATGAATTACAAAACCAAAATAACATTTACTTTGATTTATTATCAGGCTGGCAAGTTTACTTAAAAATTATATCCAAGAATGAACATTCTGATAATGATACAAACCCTTTATGACATATGGCTTAATAACAACTTGCTTTCCACCTGCTGACGTTACTTCCATTTTCTGAAAAACAAATTAAACCATTTTGTTATAACAGCATTTTAGCAAAATGCTGACTCAAAATTAAAATGTGGTTCACATTCTTCCCCAAAATATTCTCCCTTCACTTTGGGGAAAGTAATGTTGCAAATATTTTGGTTGAAATTTGTTTTTGTGCTGTATTCTAAATGTTTTAGACCTAATGCTTACTGAACATCGTGAACATTATAAAATACAGTTAAAACATCAGCTTGACCATGTGAAAAGAAACAATACCACTGTATATAAAAATACCATTATACAGTCCATATCACCAACATGGTGTAACTGGAAATAACTGCAATAGTGAAAACCAATTTAACCAAGGCAGATCAGGAAGTTTGGGGAGTGAGGGAAATCTTGATAAAGGGTTCAAGTCTGAAATTTTGTAAATAATATTTATTGTTGCTATATAAAGTACACTGTTTGACTTGGTGAGCTTCTCCAGCTTTGTGTTTTTACTTCAATCACTGCATTAGCAGACTTATGTTTTACTGAATAATCTATTTCATTATCATTGGAGAGCCCACCTTCTGAAATTTTGAACAGGTCAAAGAAAAAAGAAAGACCATGACTGTTCAAAGGTAGATGTATAGTTCCTGGTGATCAAATGGTGGTAATAGAAGGACACAGCCCCACTGTTCAGGTCCTTTTACAGATACATCACAAGGCTATGCCAACAAGGCAGGAAGTCCTGGTAACCAAGAGTGACTTCTTTTATCAAAGTTCTTTACGGAACCTTCTTTATCTTTCATTCCACCTTCAATATTTAGGCATTGACATCCTGCTTTTAGTTCAGTCTTTCAGTGGGATATATCCAAATGTCAATATATACACCTCTGTAGGAGTACCACTTCGCTCTCTATTTTACACTGAAAACCCACAAATTGACATTTCTGTAGCTATAATTTCTATAGTGTGAGATTTTAGCAAGCTTGATTTTAAATTGAGAAGAGGTAAAAGGGGCCAATTGCTTTGAACTTTATCTTGATCAAATCAATGAGCCTACAGGAATACTGTGCAGGGTTTAGTGCAAGGGAGTTGGCATTGTGACTAGGCCTTTTCACTCCAGATGTACTACTGTTTCAGGGAAAATCCCTTGAGGCCATACTATGTATATTCACAACATCAAATTCCATTACTAGAAACTTAATATCCAGAACACTCCGTTGCCAGATTCCTGAAGTGAACAATTCAATTTTCTGTCTCTATTCGATGATGCAGTTTTTTTGCGTACAAAATAGTGTTACAAGTCCAGAGGACCCCAAAACCCAGCAGCAATAGAAATTCACCAAGACAAATGGTTACTTAAAACAAAAGTTGCTTTTAATTTTCTTTAAACATAAAAACTTATTGCTATTAACTTAACCCCCTTCTAATTCTAAGTGCGTATATGTAATGTGTATACGTTCAGTAAAGTTCTTTGCAGTCATTCACTTCTCCAAGTTCACTGGTATCAGGCAATTCTTATACTATGCACAGAATTTAACATTTATAAAGTTCACCAGGCTCTGATGCTTAAAGCTAAATGGTTACCGCTCAGGAAGGTTCTTTTTGGTTTCAGAGAGATATTTGTTGCTCATTGGACACACACACACAAACTGATTTCCTCTGATCAGCCACTTCAGTATCCTGCCAAAGAAACTTGCCCCATCATGGGCTTTCTAAATGATATTATAACCTTTTCTTCCAGGTCACCAGAGTTCCACTTGTTTCCCTTATTTCAGAAAAAAAAGCTACTTTAGCCAGCCATTTCTTCTTGCAAGGACTACAAGGGTTTTTAATAGGCTGAACTCAGAACTCACAACCATTTTCAAAATGGGATTTTCAACAAGTCTGCCAGCTTGCCATGTGGCAGCCTCAAAAGTCACAGCAGAACTGACTTCCCTCTCTAAAAGAATCCTGTTTTCTCTCTCTCTCTTTCTTTTCTCTCCTTGTAAAAACAATAACCCCTCCCAAGGCTGCAAATCCAATCCTTGAAAGATCTTTATCAGCGCTTGAGCCTGGACTTCTCCATTTGCCCCTGCTTTGGAAGGAACTTGTCATTTGCAAAGCCACAGGTGCCTGAATGTCTAACTTCAGCAAAGCTATGCATTTTAAATGAGATATGAAGGGAAAGTACCTGTTTGTGAAGTGACCTCCACTAAACCCCCCCACAATCTCTCTTTTAAAAACATTTATATATATAACATAACCTATAACAATGGGAAGGCCTGTGTGAAGGCTTTTCTGTTTCCTAATTTCAACTGCACGTAATTCCAACCATCTACTACATGGTTAAACAATAAAAGTTATGCAACCAAAGAATATTGTCCATTTCTGTAGCTTTTCATTTGGCTTAAATTCAGAACTCCAAATACACATACCTGGATTTTCTTAATGGGAAGTGCGCAGTTTGGATCGGATGCCAAACCCATTTCAGCTAGATTTTGAGCAACTGATTTTCTGTCATTCCATGCATTTCTTATCTGTGCACTTTTCAAAACAAAATTAGTATTTAAATAAGCATTATTGTTCAGTTAAGCTTTCTTCTAAATTCATCACATGTAAAACATTGGAAGATATTCTGGAAGATTTCTGAGAATCTTTTGGATAAGCCGTAAGCCATCTTGTGCAACAAAATATTTATAACTAAAACATATTCCAAACTCAAGTAACTTGCTCCTCAGTTTATTATCTTGAAATATCAATTGCAAACATCATAAATTATAAAGATGCTGAAATAAAAATGCTGGACATGCTTACTGGGTCAAGAAGGATCCATTTATCCTTCTGCACTTAAAAGGTTAAAAATAATTTTTAACGTGCAAAATAAGAAGGGATGGTAATAAAGAACAAAAATCTGTGCAGAGTTAAAATTACACAAGTGATAGTGCAAGTCAGAAGTTAAACTAAATGATGAGTGTACCAGTAGGAGAAGCAGAAAGAATTGTTGCATTTAAGTGTTCAAATTTTACAGAGAAATAGCAGTTTCCCAGAATGCATATGCAAACACAAGTCTTGAACTACTAGTCACTCTTCAACCAACTGTTCTGAAATGCAGTGCCATGTTGGCTCCTCGTGGATTTCAAGCAGTGGAGCACCAAGTTACATTTTTAAAAAACCTGGAAAAGCACTTGAGAAAATCTTCAAGAAAAGCATCTTCATTTACTTGAAAAGGAAGAACAGCAAGGAACCAAAAAAAATGCAATAATTATATTTTTCAAGTTGAGTTTGTTTCTACCAGTGATCACATTCCAAAACTGCTTCCTGGGCTGTTCAGCACAACAAAATTCAGACACACAAGTTAAATATTCAACATGATATCCATAGAATTTAAATACTGAGTACAAATATAATGTATTATTATATCTGGTTCCCTCATATCTTTAAAAGGAGAAAACTGACATCCCAATACTAGACACATCTTCCCCACCCCTCCCTGCTTTTCATTGGGATTACTACTTTCAATACTCAGTCATCCACTTATCCCACCAATTGCCCCCTTGGTACCATACCTCTGTGACCACAAGACTACACACACCCACATCTCTTCCCACATCTCTTCCCACATCTCTTCCCACATCTCTTCCCACATCTCTTCCCACATCTCTTCCCACATCTCTTCCCACATCTCTTCCCACATCTCTTCCCACATCTCTTCCCACATCTCTTCCCACATCTCTTCCCACATCTCTTCCCACATCTCTTCCCACATCTCTTCCCACATCTCTTCCCACATCTCTTCCCACATCTCTTCCCACATCTCTTCCCACATCTCTTCCCACATCTCTTCCCACATCTCTTCCCACATCTCTTCCCACATCTCTTCCCACATCTCTTCCCACATCTCTTCCCACATCTCTTCCCACATCTCTTCCCACATCTCTTCCCACATCTCTTCCCACATCTCTTCCCACATCTCTTCCCACATCTCTTCCCACATCTCTTCCCACATCTCTTCCCACATCACCATTCAGGCCCCAAACAGTTCTTCCAAATGAAACAAAATTTCTGAATCTCTTGGAGCACCCGAATCAGTAAATGACCCCTAATGCAGCCTCCTCTATATCAGGAATACTGAACGCAGGGTGCAAGATCACTTAATTGAGAGCATTCACTGTATCCACTAGCACAGGAAAGACCTCCCAGTGGACAACCATTTTAATTCCACACACTAATGCCATGGATTTGCATTCTGCCAAATCAAGATCACCCACAAATTGGGCCAGATCTTCTGGCCTCCAGCCAGACAGCATTAAGATAAAATTTTCATTAACCCCTACTCTTGTCTTTCTATCTATCCCTTGGTCTTCTTTCCTCCAGTTCCCTATCAGAGCTACCCTTAGCCCTCTCCCCATCACTTATCAGCTTCTTTCTCTTCTACTCTCCCACCTGTATCATCTCTTGCTTGTGCTCCACCCCCTCCCTCTTGTCTCTACCCCCCAACCTCTTTTAGTCTACCTGTTTTCCAAGATTCCTGAAACTTTGGTTAGCATTTACTTCCTATGTATGCTGTGTGACCTACTGACTTTCTCCAGCACTTTTGTGCATTGCACAACCCCAGTATTTGCAGATTTTATTGGTTTCACGTCATCTTACCAGATCTGACTTGGGAGAACAACCACGTGGGCAACTAACATTTCCTCCAAAATCAACCAAATGGTCACTTCCTTGGATCAGAAACAGCAGATTGGAAGAAAAAAAGAAAAAGAAAATACTGGGAAGGCCACCCAGCATTAGTGTAGAATCTGTATTCAAACAGCACCAAGCTCTTCCCAGCCTAATTGACCTTACAAAGACTTCCTCGTGGACAAACACATGGAGACTAGTGTTAGAATAGGAACAATCCCACAGAAACTCAAGCGAAATCATGACGGTCACCTTCACAGAACCATGGCTGATGGATAAAAGTAGTAAACTCTTGTAATGTCCGAGCACGTCCCATTACTCAGGCAGGACAGTCCCAGAGGGGGTGATACAGTGGTATGAAGATACAGAGGGAATGCCCCACTACATCACAGAGCATTCCAGCAGGTCAGGCACCTTACTACTCTGTACAAAGATTTACCCGTGACGACCTGCGAATGCTGCCTGGCCTGCTAAATTTCTCCAGCCCCTCTGCTCTTGGGCACATTGGCAGGCTTGTACTCTTGGTCTGCGGTCAAGCAACCGCTCACTCCCCGCACACTCAGCTCCGAGTTGCGGTCTCCCCTTGTGTCTCGGTACAGCCGACTTGCACCTTTCTGGTAATCTGAGACTCTGGGTCCATGGGAAGAGCAGGCGGCGTCTCCTGACTGCTGCACCTGGCGCTCCTCTCCAGTACCCGTCACGGAGAAGCAGGGTTATCACGGACAGGTGGTCAGCAATCCTGCTCTCCTTCTCCCCCAGCGGTCACCCTGGACCGAGCTTCCTGTGGTGATATGTAATTACACCACTAGGTCACCAGGGGTCATCCCAATGACCTTGTATATAAAGCAGTCCAGAGCTACAGTCTAGCCTTCCAGGTTTGTCTTGCAGAGACAAGACCTCTTAGTGTACATATTAGTTTATTAAAGCTGTCGAATACTCGCACTGCTGGTATGGTTATTGTCAGTACAATTTAATAAACTAATATCATAGCTACTAGGATAAAAGCTGCTTCTGCTCCAAGACGCATTCCCAACCCCCTGGAGACTCTTCCTGAGGAATGGAATCCGAGGACGACCAGCACGCATGTGCATCTGAGGACAGAGACGGCGAGGGACCGCTGTACTGGAATTGTGGTTGAATGCGGGGAAGACCACAGAAGTATGATAGGGCAGGTAAGAAACAGCCAAGAGCCCTGCCTGCCCGTGGGTTTGCCGGTACAGGCGCTGCTGACCCTAAACCCCGGTCTGATCAGAAAGGGGCCACTACAAGTGCGGGTGGAAGGATCTCCACGTCGTGCTCCCAATCGCCATGTATGTGCAGAATTCCCGACCACTCCAGAGCCAGGGAAAGCAGACACTGCTACCGTCACTCCCCCTGCAGCAGTTTCCCCAGTACCACGGAGACCTGACGCTACCACTGGGATCCCCCCTAAGCCCACTGCAAACATACCAAAGCAAAAGAGAGATTCAGCCTAAGCACCCAGGTTACTCCTCCAGCAGACACAAGCCCCACAGAGGCTCAACCAGCAGCTCCCAGTACCCCAGGGTCCGGCCTTGCTACACCTAGACCCAGAGACCACGTGGAGACCGGGAGCGACCCCCAGGGTGCCCCCACATTACCTAAGGGACCAGAGACTGCAGCTTAGCTATGTGCTGTGACCAGACAGGATGGAGCTCGACCTCAGAAATCCCAGAGCTGGCACGCACTTTGACCGCTGGCAGAGATGCTTTCTGAATTACGTGGAGGGTGCTGAGGCATCGGATAAAGAGCTATTAATGCTGCTGTTAGCGCAGCTGGGAGACCACCCTTATTCCCTTATACAGGATGCCAGGTCCTACCAAGAGGCAATGAGCACTTTACAGAGGCACTACAGTAAGGCACTGGCAACATTATCTGGTGTGCAAACACTTCACCCTCGTCACGGACCAACGGTCTGTGGCTCTTATGTTCGATAACCAGAACAGACAATAACCACACCACCAGTGCGAGTATAAGACTGCTTTAATAAACTAATATGTACATTAAGAGGTCTTGTCTCTCTGCAAGACAAACCTAGAAGGCTAGACGGTAGCCCTGGACTGCTTTATAGACAAGGTCACCGGGATAACCCCTGGTTAACCCCTTATTACCACACTTGCCCTGGCAGTGCATTCAACGCCGAGACCACCCACTGTGCGTCAATTAAAATGGATCTCCCTGCTCCACAGTAGCTGAGTTTCTCCAGCACGTTTGTGCGTGACACTCAACCACAGCAGATGTAGACTTTCTTGTTCAACCCCACGCCGCGCAAAAGCCCGCCCTTCACTCGGCGAATCAAATCCCACAAGCTAAAAGCCAAATGCTTTTATTTTTCCGTTTGACTGTTGAATTATTTTCCCCTCGAAACAAGTTTTACAAGAAGTTGCCAGCCGTGGAAGGGCACCGCGTGTCGGCCCGGCCCGGCCCGGCCCGCTGCACTCACCACTGGATCCGGGGAGTCTCTTTCCTCGCCATCTTCTTCTTCAGCTTTTTCCTATCCACCCTGTAGTCGAACTTCTTCCTCCTGGTTTTACCCTTTGCTTTCGGCATCTTGCAGCCAAGAACCGAGATCCCCACTCCTTTCGCAGCCTTCGCTCCTCCCGGCTTCACCTCTGACCTCCGACCGACGTGATGAAGGCGTTGAACCCCGCTACGATCAGATTGACCGCTCGGCCATCCAATCAGCGGCCGGCTCCCCTCCCCCTCAGCGCACCGTTTCCTCCCGACGCGGACGACTCATCATGGCGAAGCCGGGGGTTGCGGCGGCTTCATCTCTTGACTTGTCGAAGCCTCCAGCTATCGAGGGCTTCACTCCCCTGCCGAAGCCCAACGAGGAAGGGTTTCGGGACAAATTGATCCGGAAAACCAAGGAGAATCCGTTCGTGCCGATCGGTGAGCAGTTCAGCGTCTCTCGCCCCTCCTGTCTTGTCCAATGCCTTCCTCCTGCTCCTCTCCACACGGATGGCGCCCGACCTTGTTCAGGGACTTCACCATCCTCTTTGAGTGATTGGAGAGGACATGCTGATAGGCGTCTGGAATGTAGTGCCAGTGACCGGGCGATATACGGTCATTTTGGAGGTCAGCGACGAAACGAGACCTTGATGAAGCGATCGTTGGTGATGTATCTTCAGCTTTACTGTAGAAAGTGCACAGCTTGGACCCGCTGAGCTTGTTTTAACTTCAATCACGGGGTCCTGCTCAGCGAGAGGGCTCCGATCATCCTTAGTTTTGACAGCATCGAATCTAAAAAATCTATAATAAAACTTGCATCCCGAGTGGCGAAGGAATTAAATGTTTGGAATGCTGCGCAGATGGGCAGACACCTCGGCTGGGGTTCCCTTTCCCCTGTCTACATGATGGGTGCTAAATACTGTATTTGTACCTCTGGGCCTCTGCTCTACTCTATTCTTCAGGGCTCTGCCATTTTTCTTTGCTGTATTGTTTTCACTGACACCACACACTGTCAGATTATGCCTTGGCTTCAAGGGAACTAGAACTCTGTTTGGCCATTCTTAACCAAAGCTAGAGTACTGTTTTGAAATTAATGTTTCTAGTAAAACACAAGCTACGCATCAATTGATAGCTTTATTGATGACATCTTCCACCACACAGAGCGCAAACGGATTTAAGTGTTGCTTTGCAGGATAAATTGGTGGTGGACGATGACGAGCTTCTTGATGGCTGCTGATTGCTTTTGCCAGGATAGTGTTGAACTTCAACAATTGCCGAGGCGACTAGCAAATAGTGAGTGTTCCACCAACTCTCCTGACGTGTGGCCTACAGATCAGTGGTCTTTGGAGATCAAGAGATGAATCACTCCCAATAGGTTACCAAGTCTATGATCTGCTTTTGTAATCTTTATATGCTCAGTTTTGATTAATGGTGATCCACTAGGAGATTCGAGGTAGGAAAGTACATGATTATGTTAAGGTCATTGATTTCATTGTTGGAACTGATCACTAGCTAGCAGTTGCAGCATGAATGTTACCAATCAAGTGCATGCTCTCCTTGTTTGAACTAGAGGAGTTACACATAGAACTAACATTGTATAATCATACACAGCCATCCCTATTTCTGAAATTGTGACAGGAAAATCATTGAAATGACTGCAACAAGGCACAGATCTGAGGAGCTCCTGCAGCATTGATCTGCATTTAAAAATAATTTCTCCTGGACCACAAAAATATTTGGACAGGTGCATGGATAGGAAAGGTTGAGAGGGATATGGGTCAAATGCAAGCAATAGGATTAGCTTGGTGGTTGGGATAAATTACATCAGCCAAAGAGCCAGTTTCCAGCTATATAACTCTAAAAATCTCTAGATCATTAGTTCCTGTGTCATAAATTTTCTCTTTTTTAACCACAGCCATGATAACATGCATTCCTTTTCACTTCATCTCTGGAATGCTTCACACTTGGTCCAAGACAAATCAGGAGTCAAATGATCCTCAAGAAATATACTTAATTGATGAACAAGTTAACAGAGAATAAACATTCTAAAGAGCTTTTTGATGCTCTAGTCTCTCACTTGGGAAGTATTTAGCTTTTTTTGTGGGTAAGGCATATCATGTCATTTTTCCTGCAGCCAGTAGATGGTAGTAAATGTAATGGAAAAAAGCCTGGCATGATTAGTTCTGAAAAGGAAGTTTTCAATTCTGTAGTTTGACTGTTCTATAACTTTTGTTATAAGTAGTGCTCTCAGCCATTTTGATATATTGAACAAATTAAATTGGCTTAAGTTAATTGGCTGATCATCAACACAGACACACCCCAAGGATGCGTGCTGAGCCCACTGCTCTACTCGTTATACACCCACAACTGTGGTCAGGCACAATTCCAGTACCACCTACAAGTTTGCCGCTGACACCACAGCTGTCGGCAGAATCAAAGGCGGCCATGAGGAAGCGAACAGGAGGGAGATAATCAACTGGTGCATGCACTCAACGTCAGCAAAACCAAGGAGAAAATTGTGGACTTTAGGAGAAAGTCAGGGGAACATGACCCAGTCGGCAGAATCAAAGGCGGCCATGAGGAAGCGAACAGGAGGGAGATAATCAACTGGTGCATGCACTCAACGTCAGCAAAACCAAGGAGAAAATTGTGGACTTTAGGAGAAAGTCAGGGGAACATGACCCAGTCCTCATCAAGGGCTCGCTAGTGGATAGGGTCAAGAAATTCAAATTCCTGGGTGCCAACATCTCCGAGGATCTGTCCTGGAGCCTCCACGCTGATGCAATCACAAAGAAGGCTCGGCAGCGGCTTTATTTTGTGAGGTGTCTGAGGAGGTTCGGTATGTCACCGAAGACTCTCGTAAACTTCTACAGGCATACCGTGGAGAGCATTCTGGCTGGTTCCATCATTGCCTGGTATGGAGGTGACAACTCTTAGGACAAGAATATACCAGCCTTCTTCACTCTGCTACCATCAGGGGAAAAGGCACAAGAGCCTAAAGACGAGCACTCAGTGGCACAAGGACAGCTTCTTCCCCACTGCCATCAAATTCCTGATAATTCATGCCTTACTTTTCGTGCACTATTATTGTCATTTTTTTTAATATATAGTAATGTCGTAAGATGGTTATTTATTATGTTTGCTCTATGACGCTGCTGTAAAACACTGAATTTCATGACTTGTTCATGACTATAAATACTGATTCTGATTGGCCTTTTTTTTGGTGTGAATCTCAAGTATGTGGGGGTAGCTCAGATAGATCATCCATCCAACCCTTCTGAACAAAGCTGCAATATGTTTTCAGCTGGTCAAAAATGTTTTACTTTGGATAGACAATCGTGGCATAATGTTAAAGAACTAGTAATCCAGATGACTGCACAAATGATTTGTAAATAAACTATTCAAATTCTCCTCTGGTACCTGACAAATATTATATTCAGCTAATTAAAGGGAAGAAACAAGTTTCAGTAATCATAAAAATCTTCTTGATCGCTAATCGTTTATCAATCCCTTAGGAGACTATGACAGTCACTCTTCAGGTACAATTTTGTAAGACTTTTGGAGAGAAGCAATGAATCTGCATTATGCAAATTCTTGGAAAAATACCACTTTGGTGTTCAACTGGTACTTGTGCCACAATGTACACCACAAGGAAGTTAATTTGCATTTTTGCTCAACACGAATGACCAACCAAATCATTTGAACAATGAGGCATTGTGTTTATTGGTTCATCAATGGTTGTGCAAGGAAAGAGCATTATTCAATTAAAGTACCTGAGAACAATCACACTGGACAAGCGGTATGAAAACTATGGTGTTAGTCAACTTAAACCAAACTCTTCCACTGTGCAATCGCATTGTAATTTAACTGGAGTGGTTTTCATCTTCCTCACTGCTTAAACCCAATTTATCCCAGAGTAACCCTGAATTACACCTTTTGCAACATAGTGAGAATAACTTGTTTCAAAATACATAATGTCCACAATAAGAATGTCTTTGCTCAACCCATGTTATTCCTGGGTTGTACATACTTGTCTAGTCTGTAAACGTTTTGCCTATCTTTTTTTTTTAAATGACAGCAGCTTTATCATTGGTTGCTTGTACATCCTAACTGGAAAACCAAACTACCTGGAGGACCACGATTAGCTAAGGATTCTATCATGCTCAGAATAATGCGTTACAACTCCAGTTACTTGTGTTATGGATGTGACTTGCAAACCTTGTCGTGGGATCAATATGGGCATGAAGACAAATGAGCATTTCCTACTAGGGCAGGAGAGGCATTTTCACTGGCTTTTCTCCCCAGTCTTGATGAAGAGTTTCAACTCGAAACATTGACTGTTCTTTTTCTCCCAGTGATGCTGCTTGACCAAGTTACTCCAGCGGAGTGTGTTTAGCTTCATATTCCGGCATCTACAGTCTCCAGAAGCATTCAACTGTCAATTTCCACACTACACAGCTTTAGCTTTGTCTTTCTTGTCTATAGAATGTGGATATTCCCATTCTTTCAAATTAAATTTGTTGTAGACCAAGACTTTGACTAAGCTATTTGCTACCCCATTTCTGCTAACATAATTTCAATGTAACAATTATTAACTGCTTTTCTATGTGACAGTATTTTGTGTGTTACTCATTTTGAATTGAGGTTTAAATGAAAAAAAAGAGTTAATTAGTAAGAGCATTATAATTGTGTGAATTACTATAGTCACTGAAATAAAGTGGAATGAGCTATGCTGTCAAAATTGAAGTCTACAGGATGCCTTTTATGCTTGTGATATTTGCCCCCCCCCCCATGTAGTCTTACTAATTGATCCATAACCTTCATAATTTTGTATTTGATTTCCCTAGAAATGAGCAATAATTAATTTCCTAGTTATTTACTTTTTAAGAATCATGGATGAGACATGAATTCATCAACAATCTTGCATTTAGATTATATTTGTTCTATTTATCCTGTCTAAATAATAAGTTCTGTATTTGGCCAACTTGTACTCCATTTGCTTGATTTTTGCCCACTCAGTGATGAATATACTTTTGTGACTTCATGTCCTCTTCTTATCTACTTTTCTACTTATCTCAAAAAACTTTCCATGTCTTTGCCCAAGTTATTTAAAAATGATGTGTGCCTGTGGCAGACTGCCTTTAACATCTCACTGTACAGAGAGAAACAAAAATAATGCTGGTTCCTCTTGGCCAGCCAATTTTTATTGCTTCTTTGCCTGAAGCTGTAATTTTCAGGGTTCCTTTATTGTCATGTAATAATACACAATACTAATTCCACAATAACCTCTGATGTGACACCTTTACAAATACTTTTTTATATTTTTTTATTTTTCACACTGTGAACCATATCAACCAAAATATGTACAAACATTTCTCATTAAATTTACACAGTGGCATTTTCTCCCTTTTTCCCCCCTTTCCCTCCCTCCCCTCTTCCCACCCCCCTCCAAAACCCATAGATATTCAACATATACAATACAATAAAACCATAAAACAATATCTTCACACAAAGGAAAATAAACAAGAAAGATGTGTCACCTATTTGTTACACACTGAATCTAGTCGTTTTGTCATCTTATCATTTTCATTTTTGGTGATGGAGGTCCTTTGCAAGCTCTCTCTGTTACGTTCCATGTACGGTTCCCAAGTTTGTTCAAACAATTTGACTTTATTTTTTTTAATTATATGTTATTTTTTCCATGGAATACATTTATTCATTTCCATGTACCATTGTTGTATTCTCAGGCTCTCTTCCATTTTCCAAGTTGACATTATACATTTTTTTTGCTACTGCTAAGGCTATCATAATGAATTCTTTTTGCGCTTTTTTATCCAATTTGAGCCCTAATTCTTTATTACTTATGTTCCTTAAATGAATGATGTCTGGATTTTTTGATATGTTTTTTTTTGTAATTTTATTTAATATCTGATTTAGTTCTTCCCAAAACGTATTCACTTTCGTACATGCCAAAATTGCATGTACTGTTGTTCCCATTTCCTTCTTACAGCGAAAAGATCTATCCGATAATGTTGAATCCCATTCTTTTAATTTTTGAGGAGTGATATATACCCTGTGTAACCAATTATACTGTATCATGTGTAACCTTGTGTTTATTGTATTCTTCATAGTTCCAGAACATAACTTTTCCCATGCTTCATTTTTATCTTTATGTTTAAATCCTTTTCCCACTTCTGTTTAGGTTTATAGTTTATTTCATAATTTTCCTTATTTTGCAGCTAATGTACATGTTCGTTATAAATCTTTTAATTATCATTGTGTCTGTAATCACATTTTCAAAGATGGTTCCTTCAGGTAATCTCAATCTGTTTCCCAATTTATCCTTTAAATAAGCTTTTAATTGATGATATGCAAACATTGTTCCATGAGTTATTCCATATTTGTACTTCAACTGTTCAAATGTTAATAAATTATTTCCCAAAAAATAATTTTCTATTCTTTTGATTCCTTTTCTCTTCCATTCTCTAAAGGAAAGGTTATCTATTGTAAAAGGGATTAGTGGATTTTGCGTCAATAATAATTTTGGTATTTGGTAATTCATTTTTTTTCCTTTCTAAGTAGATCTTCTTCCATGTATTAAGTAAATGATCCAATACTGGTGAGCTTTTATATTGCACCAGCTTTTCATCCCACTTATAAACTAATGTTCCAGTACCTTCTCCCCTATTTTATGTAGTTCTATCTTTGGCCAGTCTGGTTTTTCACTTGTCTGGTAAAAATCTGATAAATACCTTAATTGTGCGGCTCTATAATAATTTCTAAAGTTTGGTAACTGAAAACCACCTTGATTATACCTCTCTGTTAATTTATCTAATGATACCCTCGGTTTCCTCCCTTCCACAATAACTTCCTTATTATTCTCTTTAGTTCATTTTTTAAAAAAATTCTGTTAAGGGAATTGGTAACGCTTGAAATAAGTATTGTATCCTTGGGAACACGTTCATTTTAATGCAGTTTACCCTCCCTATCAACATTAGTGGTAATTCTTTCCAATGTTCTAAGTCTTCCTGCAATTTCTTTATTAGTGGCTGATAATTTAGTTTCTACAAGTGGCTTAAGTTATTATCTAACCTGATCCCTAGGTATCGGATTGCTTGTGCTTGCCATTTAAATGGTGATTCTTTTTTAAATTCTGTATAATCCGTGTTACTCATTGGCATCACTTCACTTTTATTTGCGTTGATCTTGTACCCCGATATTTCTCCATATTCCTTCAATTTCTTATGTAATTCTTTTACAGATACCTCTGGTTCTGTTAGGTATACTATGATGTCATCTGCAAATAAGCTGATTTTCTACTCCTTCTCCTCTATTTTTATCCCTTTTATTTTTATTTTCTATTCTTATCAGTTCTGCCAAAGGTTCTATTGCTAAGGCAAACAATGAGTGGGATAATGGACATCCCTGTCTAGTTGACCTACTTAATTTAAATTGATTTGATACATATCCATTTACTACTACCTTCGCCAACGGTCCATTATACAATGCTTTAATCCAATTTATATATTTTTCTGGTAGATTGAACTTCTGTAATACTTTAAATAAGAAATTCCACTCTACTCTGTCAAAGGCATTTTCTGTGTCTAGAGCAACAGCCACTGTTGGTTTCTTATTTCCTTGAACTGCATGAGTTAAATTCATAAGTTTACAGACATTATCTGCTGTTCATCTTTTCTTAATAAATCCAGTTTGATCTTGTTTTACTATTTTTGGTACACAATCGGCCAATCTGTTTGCTAATAATTTCACTAATATCTTATAATCTGAGTAAAGTAGAGATATTGCTCTATATGATGCGGGTGTTAATGGATCCTCGCCCTGTCTTTGGTATTACTGTAATTATTGCTGTCTTACATGAATCTGGCAAGTTTGTGTTTCTTCCACTTGGTTCATTACTTCCAGGAAAGGAAGAATTAATAACTCTTTAAATGTTTTATAAAATTCTGTTGGAAATCCATCCTCTCCTGGTGTTTTATTGTTCGGCAGCTTTTTTAATATATCCTGTACTTCCTCTATTTCAAATGGTTTTATTAGTTTGTTTTGTTCCTCTTCTTGCAATTTTGGCAGTTCAATTTTAGCTAAAAATTCTTCTATTTTATCATCTTTCCCCTCGTTCTCAGTTTGGTATAATTGTTCATAAAATTCCTTAAAGTTTTCATTATTCTCTGTTGGGTTATATGTAATTTGTTTGCCCTTTTTTCCTTGATGCCAATACAGTTCTTTTAGCTTGTTCTGTTTTAAGTTGCCAGGCTAATATTTTGTGTTTTTTCTCCCAGTTCATAATACTTTTGCTTTGTTTTCATTATGTTCTTCATTTGTAATGTTTTGTATTTTATCTTTTTGTCCACCAATTCTCTCCTTTCCGCTATATCATCTCTTTTTACTAGTTCCTTTTCTGTACTCACTATCTCCCTTTCCAACTGCTCTATTTCCCGATTGTAATCCTTTTTCATCTTAGTTACATAACTTATTATCTGCCCTCTAATAAAGGCTTTCATTGCGTCCCATAATATAAATTTGTCTTTCACTGATTCTGTGTTTATTTCAAAATATGTTTTAATTTGGCATTCAATAAACTCTCTAAATTCCTGCCTTTTAAGTAGCATGGAGTTTAATCTCCATCTATGTTCTTGGTGGGATGTCCTCCAGTTCTATTGCTAATAACAGGGATGAATGATCTGATAGTAGTCTAGTTTTATACTCAGTTTTCATAACTCTCCCTTGAATATGGGCCGACAACAAAAACATCAATCCTGAGTATGTTTTGTGCACATTCAAATAATATGAATATTCCTTCTCTCTTGGGTGTTGGCCTCCTCCATATATCCATAAGTTTTATTTCCTGCATTGATTTAACCATACATTTGGCTATTTTATTCTTTTTGCTCGTCCTTTGTCTAGTTTTATCCAACATTGGATCCAAATTAAGGATAAAATCCCCTACTGTCAATATATTTCCTTGTGTGTCTGCAATCTTCAAAAAAATATCCAGCATAAACTTTTGATCCTCCTTGTTAGGCGCATATATATTGAGCAAATTCTAAAATTTGAGTATATCTGACACTTTATCATACATACCTCCCTGTTGGATTTATTATTTCCTCCTCTATTTTGATTGGTACATTTTTGTTAACTAATATGGTTACACCTCTAGCTTTTGAATTATAGCCTGCTGCCGCTACGTGTCCTACCCAGTCTCTCTTTAATTTGTTATGTCTCACTTCAGTTAGATACGTTTCCTGCACAAATGCTATATCTATTTTTTACTTCTTCAATAAATTTGGTAGCCTCTTCCTTTTAATTTAGTTATGTATTCCATTAATGTTTATAGTCATATAGTTCAACATGACCATCTTGTATCTTGCTTAAACCTCTTTTCCACCTCCTTGCCACCTCCATCCCCCTTTTTCCCATTTTAATCTCTTAGTTTTCCTTTATTAAACTCAATGTACGACAACACATTTAAAACATAAAATTCCCCAACAGTTCCCGCACCCAATAATACCTTAACCCCAAATGCTACCCCCCCCTCCCGAGTTGCCCCTTATCCCTTGCCGGACAACCACAACTCCCCTTTCCATTTGAATTGTGATCTTGCTCGTAAGCGTCAACAGATTTTGCAGTGACGGTTATTCTTTCTCCACCCCCCTCAGCCCTCCCCAGAAAACACATTTTTTTACACATATAATAAAGCTCTCTCTTTTTTCCCCTTCCTTCCTTCCCTTCTTTTCCCTCTAGTTCTTTACATATACATTGTTTTTAGATATTTATATATACTTTATTGCCATTATTCATTCTTGTTACATCTCTCCATCTCTTCTTCTGTGCATTCTTGTGCTTCCTCCGGATCCGAGAACAGTCTGTTTTGCTCCACGGGTATAAATATTTTAAGCATGGCTGGATGTCTTAACATGAATTTGTAACCTTTTTTCCATAAAATCGTTTTCGCTGTATTAAACTCCTTCCTCCTCTTTGAGTTCAAAACTTGTGTCTGGGTAAAAAAAATACTTTTTGACCCTTGTATTCCAATGGATTATTTATTATCTTCTCTAACTTTATTCCTTGCCCGGTCCAGTATATTTTCTCTTGTCGTATATCTCAAAAATTTTACTAAGATGGATCTTGGTTTTTGATGTGTCTGCAGTTTCGGAGCTAGTGCTCTGTGTGCCCTTTCTATTTCCATTTCTTCCTGCATTTCTGTCATCCCCAGGACCTTCAGGATCCATCCTTTTATAAATTACTTCATGTCTGTGTCACCTTCACCCTCCTTCAGGCCCACTATTTTTATGTTGTTTCACCTATAATAATGTTCCAACATATCAATTTTCTGAGATAACAACTCTTGTGTCTCTTTAATTTTTTTTGTCACTTTCTTCCAATTTTTCTCTTGTCATTTACTTCCATTTCTACAGCCATTTCCCGCTTTTCCACATTCTCTACTCTTTTCCCTATTTCAGTTCAAACCTTTGCAATTTCTTTTGCTCTTTTCATTTTCCTTTTATTTGCACTAAATTCTAATGATAACCATTCTTTTAATGATCTCATTTGTTTTTCAAATAAAGCTTTATCTATATTCTGTCCATTAGTTTTACCTTCTATTTCCCTGTGAAGATCTTGGTCTTCTTCTTCCTCTTCTTCTGTGTCTGTACCTGTGTTTGTGTCTTCTTCTCTTCTTTATGTCTGTCTCTTCTGTTTTTCCGGATGAACTGCTTGTATCTCTTTGTCAGGCCTCCTCTTGCTGTTGATCCTCCCCTCCTGGGCTGCTCATCTGTCGGGCCTCCTGTCGTTGATTCTCTTGTCGGTCACCCCTCCATCTTTCTCCCTCGTCTGTTTCTTCACTCCCTCCTTTGCCGCCTTTCTCGTCCTCCAGCTGAATGTCATGGTGTTGGGCATCCCTCAGCTGGTCACGCTGTGGCTGCCCGCTCCTCTGCTGAGCCTTCCTCCCGTCAGTGTCCTCTTTTTCCTTTGATTGTGCAGTTGTGCACTTCTGTTTGGCTCCAAGAGCCATTTTTGAAGTCCACCGGTTGGGAGGTCGCGACTCTGCAGGGCAGGCACTAACCTCGAGGATCGGGCACTCCTCGCCACCACAGCTACCTGTTCCTTCGTGTAGGTAAGGCCTTCTTCTTCTCTGGTGACTTTTCTACTTTTTTCTCGGTTGTTTTTACTTTCTCCTTGGGTGCCATCTTCTTTCTCTTCTCTGTAACTTTATCTTCTATTTCTTATATTTTATTTCTGCGTGCTGTCTTTTCCTAACTTTAATCCTATTTTTCTGGAGAGGGCTGGTTTTCACTACTCCATCATGTGACTCCTTCCACCTTTACAAATACTTTATGGAAATTTCAGCATAGATTATCTGCCAATTCATATTTTTATTATTATTAAAGATTATATTTATTGCTGCTGCTTTTTGGTATAATGTGTAATCAGGAATAGAAGCAACTTGATTTCTACAAATTAATGGGATACTGATTACTTATGGAAATGAAACAATAACCTATGAAAACAAAACCACAAATGATCCTTGATTGTAGTTTTGAGTTACAATTTTTCTTCTTCTTTTGCAGGAATGCTAGGTACAGCGGGTGCCCTGACCTATGGTTTGATTGCTTTTAAACACGGCAAGACTCAGCAATCACAATTATTAATGAGAGCACGTATCTTTGCCCAAGGTTTTACTGTTGCTGCTATCCTGGTTGGTGTGGTAGCTACTGCAATGAAGCGCAAGGAAAAGTGAATTTATATTCTTTGAACAGAATCATATTGAAAATTATGAATGTTGAGAGTTTGTACCTTTTTGACATTTGAAATGTGATTGTAACATGCTATAAAAACATTAAAATTTAAACTGATAATTTTAAATCCATTTCCAGTGGAAGATGTTTTGAGCATTGGATTCTGCATTATCATTAGAAAGTTCTGTTGTGAAGGAACAAAAAAAATGGCTCTCCTGCAAGCCAAGGTAATACATTTCTCTCTGCCAGTGCAACATCTTCATTGTATTAATGCCCCAGCATAATTCCTGTTTCTTCATTGCTCATAACCATCTGGAATTGATTGCCTTTTTCAACTTAATTTTTTTTCCTCTCAGTGGGAATGGACATCATGCCCGCATGCTGCCTTTTTAAAAACCTGAATAGTTCCATTTATAATTGCCACACAAGGAAATAAGCAAGCAAATGAACAGTGCTAGATTAAAGTTTTTCAGTTTGTGCTCAGCCAGAATACTAGTATCTTTTAAAATAGCATGGAGTATTTTTGCAAATAGTGTTTTGCATTCTAGGTACTTTACTGAATGTTTGTATTAGTTTTATTTCCGATGTAACATTTCATTGATTAAAATTTACTGTCTTGCACAATTATAGTCATTTGTAACTTTTGGTATAAGTATTGGTTTTGAGGATTGAATAGGAATAAAATTTTGGAGAACAATAAATGTTCATTCAATTGAAAGTCTTAATCTTTAAAACAGTGCTAGCTGAATGTAACATTTAGGAAATGCTCTGCATTAAAGAATATACAAAGCAACAATATAATTCTGCATGTCTAGTTTTATCTTGCTTCTGTTCTTCACAAGGATCATTTAAAGATTGGAAATCACTGGCTGTTCCTATTCTCCATGAATTAGGTGGTAAGCTGCCTTTATTGGCTGCAGTCCATGAAGTAAGAAGTATTTGTATACAGTTAACTTCAACTCTGACAAAGGAATATTAATTGGATGGTAGCAAATGATTCATGTTATGAGTGTAGGAATATAAAGCACTTCTGCTTGAGAGTGAAACTCTATTGAATATGACTGCTCATTTATAATACTGTAGTATGATTTTGATACTAAACAAATCACATGAACTAAAAATCTGCATGCATAAATTGAACTGCAAAACTTAGCTGAAGACAGTGATAGAATATTCATAAGTAGAAGTCTAATATGTTTAAATTGAGTTGGTGTTATTCCAGAGCGTTTTGGGTTTTAGGATGTAACATAGTGCATTTGATATTCCCACTGCATACCATATGGTAGAGCTAAGTTGCCACCTGATCGACAGTGAGATTTTTATTTGGTTTCCTCATCTCCAGCTGAACCCTTAAGATTCAGTCATTCATTGTTCGGCTTTATAAATCTTTAAAAAAATCTTAAAAAGCAATTGATCAGACAGTTTAATTATAATGAATTTCTGCAATACCCAGATTTACTAGGGTTATTATTGCTGGCATTTTACATATTGCTTTACTGCACTTCTTGTAATTGAAATCAAATCTTAAATTCTTCATAGAATATGTGCACAATTAGGGGTTATCCAATTTAGCTTGACGAAAATTTGAAGTAAACACACAAAATAACAATGCGTAAATTTACTAGATTTAAATGTTAAACTGCTTCAGGCTACACTTTCTTTTGAATCAGTGTGAAAATGAATAGATTATTCTTCTGTCCAATTCTGGAGCAACTAATGTACAGCTGACCATGGGAAAATTTGAGCAATTATCCTTGCACCTTGTATGTAGCAAAACTAAGTTGTATAGGGAACTGAAGTTGCTAGAATTGTAAAAGTAGATACAATCATTGGTGTCTGAGGGACGAAGACATTTGTCTCAATAGTATTACCACCCGTGATTGCAGTCTCAATTACACATGGTAGTAAGTTTTGAATTGATAATCTTGTGCCACTTAATTATTGGAGGATCCAAATACCTGAGTAGTCTGATTGAAGCTTCTTTTAGTGAATGAGGTGATGACGTACAAAGTGGTGAGTTTAAAATTTCAACAGGAAAATCAGCAGCTTCAATATGTGTCACACGATAAATTGATTTATATTTTGCAAAAATTGTCTGGAAAGCTTCAATAGAAGAATTTGATTCATCACCTGCACTTCATTTTTATGCAACGATTGGCAATTCAAATAATGTTCAGTAACATTTAGGAAAGTAGTTTGCATCACATCATGTAGTGATGTAACAATTCAGCCCAACTTTTTTTCATCAAAATCATTCCTGTTGAAGCTTGTTTAATTTTTCTAAATTCAAAGCAAACTCTGGCAGATGGAACCCTTATCAAATACAAGAAGATTTGTTCTCAGCCTGACGGTTCTGCCTGATACTTCTGTATCTTTTTACTAACAGGAGAAGCTGGAAGATGCTGCATGTAGGATGGTAAGAGTTATCCCTGATTTTGCAAGCCCTCTTAAAAAACAATGATCCCGGTAAATCACATCGATGGGGGAGGGTGACCGCAGTGATCCTCTGTGCTGCTTTTCTGGTCCTGTGGATTGACTTCCGATCCAATGCTCTACGCAGCAACCATTCCAGGACGCTTTCAAAAGTGCTCCTGTAGAAAGTTGACAAAATGACCAGTAGCCTTGCCCACCAAGGAAGGGCTGTTGCAGATTCCTGACAAGTGAGTAGATGCTGCATGTACAGGATGGGTCACTTTTTAACTGGACTCCGAAAAACTTGAGATCTCCACTCTCTCTACTACCAAGCTATGAATGTGTAAGACCCTGGTCTTCCTGAAATCAACAATTATTTCATCTGTTTTGTCACATTGCAACTCAGGTTGTTATTCCTGCATCATTTCACAAGATTTTTCACCTCTTTGTATTTTGTTGATAAGGACAATTATGTTGTGTCATCTGAAAACTTGACTGTTGGAGCTGGATCTGATAATGCAATCATAGGTCAGTAGCATAGACTGGAGTGGACTGGAGTGGAGTGGAGTGTGCTGGTGTTCAGTGTGACAGTCCTCACCGTTTTGCTGCCAACCCAGACAGACTGGTCTTCCCATTAGGAAGTCCAATATCTAGTTGCATTGAAGGGTGCTGAGTCCCAGTGAAGACAGCTTCTCTGGGGAATGATTGAATTAAATGCCGAGCTCAGGTTAATGAGCAGCAGCTTGACTGTGATGGAATTGTGTTATTAATCTTTTGGAAAAAGGCTTCGTGGGTGGATAGGGACACACAGGTACTTACACAAACCATTTTTAAAATCGAAATGTCTGCTAATCCATTGTTTGGTGGAAGCTGTGTAAACAGTCAGAAATGCTTGAGTAATCACTCAAACATTGAAATATTTGTTTAATACTATTTACTCAGAGAAACACTGGTGTACACAAGAAAGTCATCTGTTGGTTAGCTGAGCAAACAGCCGAGAAACATTTTCTCAAACTTTTGGAAGAGAGCAATTTCAAACAAAAGCAGCAATTAATGTTGTATCATGTGGTTTAAATATACTTCAAGAAGCCCTCTTTAATATTTTTACTAGTTTTATCAGATGCCATAGCCTTCAGTAAAGATCCTGTTGTTCTCATCATTGAGAGATGCACAGAATCAGTGGCAATGAAGAAAAGCCACTTCACTGTCTCTTTGTCAAAACAGGGTCGTTCTGCTGTGTCCATTTGTAATAGTCACTTTCTTTAACCCTTGCCTGGGTTTCTGAAATAATTGCATGAAACAGATTGGGGAATTTGTGGAAAACCATTCTTATGAAGAAACATTTCTCTGAAAACAGATCTACAAAGAATTCATGAGTTTGATAACTTTTGAACAGCAGTTTTAAAGACTCTTGATTTCAACACAAGATTTTTGAGATTGAATTTTAAAATAATCTCTTCAGAATTATGCCTGAATTGTAATGGTTTTAGATTTGACACACACATTTGCACATAGTGAGGTTAAGTTTAGAGTTAAGCAAGATTTTATATTATTAATAAAAATTGTTTTGAAGATACCATTGTCTTGGTGAATTTCTTTGCTGCTGCTCTGTCATAAGTCTGACACATGAAGTATTGTTTTCCAGGTTGATCAGGACAGAGAGGTGGGACAAGGTTATAACATCATCAGTGGAATAGTTCCGTCTGTGGGCAAAACAAAATGGGTCCAGTGTCTCTCAGAGGTGCACTTTGATATGTTCCATCACCAGATGCATGAAGCATTTCATAATGTGCACTGGACAGTAGTCATTACAGCCTGTTACTGTCACACATTTTGGTATTAGGATGACAGTGGCTGCCTTAAAACCAGCAGGAATGATGGAATGTTCAGGATCTAAGAACCTCCATCAGTTGGTCCGCTCTCCAGTACCTGGCTGGGTATGTTGATCGCTCCTGCTTCCTTACGAAGGTTCACTCTGATAGAATTCTCAGCTAATCAAGGGGCCTGTTCTTCCAAATAGCTGATGCTTTACTATTGGCCATCATTCTATCCACTTTAGTACATTATGGAATTACTGGAAGTATTTTACAAAAATCTTCAGCTAACGTTAAACTTTATTATTGCACCTAAAATTTTGCAACGTTCGTTCCCCAACAATTGTTACACAATGGGAGTCTAAACATTTAAATGGAGTCTAATAGCCAAATGTTGAGTTTTATTCCACGTCAAGTGTTGAACCATGACAATTATGCCATAAGGAAAGCTTATTCCACCAGAAGCATTAAAAAAAATCTTCATTGCTGTAAATAGTATCACTTGCAATTTTCAGCTGGTTAGGTATTAAATGTGGAAAGCTAAATGACACAAAACAAGTATGACAAGTGTGTCAGTTAATTTCAACTTGTTGCTACACCCAGATCCCTTGCAATGTTGAGGCACATTTTGAACAGACTACACCCAGCACGATTCACAAATCCTCAAGTTGGTGAGGATTTAATCTGGGAATTTTAATACTGAATGTTTATAAATAATTTTCTCTGCACTAATGAGACTAAATAGTAATAAAAATCATTGAGTAAATGTAGCCTTTATTTGTTCATTAACCCAACACCCAACCCCAACCAACCAATTTTCCCTTGCAACCGCTGCAATCGTGTCTGCCTGTCCCGCATCGGACTGGTCAGCCACAAACGAGCCTGCAGCTGACGTGGACTTTTTACCCCCTCCATAAATCTTCGTCCGCGAAGCCAAGCCAAAGAAATCAGAAATTAATGAGTGTATTAACCAGAATTATCCTCACTCCTATCTGATGGTTTGGCTTGTCAAAACTGGGAGGATTTGCAAGAGGCATTCTACACCTTGCTTTACACTGTTTTGGCAATTGAAGTTGCCTGATTTTCTATTGAGGAAGCATGGACTCTGGAGAGAAAAAGATTACTGGAGTTACAGAAATCCAAGGTGATTGACAATATTCCTTTGATGGTGTAGCACTCAATCAGAACTGGAGAATAAGCAATACACAAAAGTGCTCAGGTCATGCAGCACCCATAGAAAGTTAAAGACAGTCATGCTCAGGAGAGCTGAAAAACAGGTTTTTTTTTTAAAAGGGGGAGGGAAAAATGACAGAACCAGATAAATAGCAATAAGTGAACACAATGAGAGGGTAGAAAATACAGCTGAAGTTAATGGGAAGAGGGTAACGGGCTAATAAAGCTCTGACAAAGGAAGAAAAACTGGAGACACCAGGAATTGGCTGCACAGAAATCGGAAAGGTTGATATTGATACTGCCTGGTTGGAGACAATACGAGGGGTTCTCCAATTTGCAGGTGGCCTCAACTTGACACTACACAAGGCCATGGACAGACATGCCAATGGTGTGTGGAATTTTAGTTAGCCAACTGGGAACTCCTTGCTGTTACAGCAGAGCAAAGGTGCTCAACAAAGCAATCTTGCAGTCTCCCAATGTAGAAGTGACCACATCAGTAACACTGGATGCAATAGAGATCCAAGATGGCAGTGAGCAGCTTGTAAGGTGATCCAAGATCTCCGGGGGGGGGGGGGGGGGAAGAGAATAAAGGATACAAGAAGATTCTATAAAATGACAAAGGGGTTCAAGGTGGGCCAGGTGGCAAAAAAAATCAATTTTTTGACTGATAAGATTGAGGACCTTGCTAGATAGAGAACTCTGCCCATAACACTAGTGGGTAGAATTGTGTCAGAATAAAGGCGATGACAAGGCTCCAGTATCTTTTTTGATTGTTATCTATTTTGTGGCCACAGCTTTTTTAAAAAAAGTGTAACAAATGTGTCAGAAGGCTCCTGTGGAATGGGAAAGTGGACAGAATCTCCATGGAAAAGTGACATAGGACTATAATTTTTTTTGGGGGGTGGAGGGTTTAAATTAATTTATTTCAAAAAATATAATTGGTAGCCCAGGCAAGGTTTAATCACCTCACTCATTGAGGGCACCCGCCCCCCCCCCTTTCCCGGGTACAAATTTGTCTACATACAGTAGGTGAAAAGATAGGAGAATTTATATCAATGGGACACTAAAATTTCAAAGAAAATGGATAACCCCATACTAAAGCATGTACTTCAGATGTGGAAAATAGTATCACTGTATTGATACAATCAATGTATTGGATTGAAGGTGGGGATATTTCCCAAATCACTTAACCCAGAACAACTTAATATCCTTGATTCTGGTAATAAAATCTGGACACCTGGTACTAGAAGGGGAAAAAAATCAGTTGTATCAAGGATTGATACAAGCAAAGGCAGCTTGTGTCGTTTGATCAATTGAGGGAAAAAAAAACAATCTGATCTTTAAGGGAAAAAAAATTGGGACCATCCATGACTACCTAGATGTAGTAACATGGAGATTCTAATTTGACAGGGAAATGTGTGTAAATTTATCTTTAAGATGTATTAAATATTTTAAAGTGAGGACCCGAAGCCAGATTTACACAGGTCAAGGGAGAGATGGGAATCGAACTTGGGTACAACAATTAATGAAGACAGGTGGCAGGACCTGTTAGAACTTTTGTCCACTCCACCTGGCTATGTACAAAGGAAAATATCTCTGGGAAGACTTGGGGGACATTCTTTTAAAAATTACAAAAGTAGAATTTTCCCCACAGGATCCAGAAGTGTACCTTCTGGGAAACATTGGGTACATGAATTTTAGACTGTCCAAATACCAAATTTTGTTCGTGAAGGTCACCTTGGTGGTTGCCAAGAAGTGTATAGCTGTTTCGTGGAAGTAAGACTCCCAACTAAATGCCACACAATAGAATGAAAATGCAGAGTTGGATTCCCCTGGAGAAAATCACAAACAATTCAAGGAAGAAACACAACACATTCATTAAGGTGTGGCAATCTTACTCAAAATATGCTGGCACACAGATTATTTTTTTTGGGGGGGAGGGGAAAAGAGAAGAGAACTAAAGGTACTGTAGCAATCTGTCCCAGAAAGGGAAACTAATGTGATCAAAGTGGGACATGCTTAGACAAACTGTTTCTTTACTTGCTTTTTAATTTAATTGAATCAATGCAATTTAATTGACTGTACCTTCAGTTGCATGAAGGGATGGGGATAAATTCAAACTCTATGTTACATGAATGTTTAAAAAAGATTACATGGTTTGTTTGAATTTTATGAGTCTATGAAAATTAAAATATTTTTAAAAACTGGATGCAGTAAGTGACCGATACAGATTTGCAATAGTCCCCAAATAGTGGTGAGGGAGGTGCACACGTAGGTGCTAAGGAGACAATTGGTGGCAAGGGAATGAGTGGTCAAGAAAGTCGCAGAGGGAGCAATCCCAATGAAAAGCAGAAAGGAGGGGAAGGTGTGCTAGGCACTGGGATCCTGTTGGCGATTGAAATTGCAAAATATATAATGTATGTAGAGGCTGAAGGGGTGGTAGGCAAGAATAAGGGAAGCTCTGACCTTGTCAAGTCTGGGGAAAAAAGGAAAAGGCTGGGAAATAGACAGGCAGGTGAGGGCAGAGTTAATGACAGTCAAAGGGAACTCACTTTTTTTTGGTTTTGAAGGACATTTAAGATGTCCTGTTATGGGAGCAAATGCAGCAGACAGCAGAATGAGAGAAAGAAATACAATCCTTAGAGGAGACAGGGTGGGTGGGAAGAGAAAGATAACTGTGGGAGTTTGTGTTTGTGGGTTTAATAAAAGATATCAAAATAAAGAGAGATTTAAGAACATACACAACATAATAAAAAGCAGTGGGCCATCCAGCCCAACAAGTCTGCTCTGCCATTCAATAAGATCATGGCTGATCTGAAACAGTGATAATGGTTTATTTTTTAACCTCAAAAACCTATCAAGTTTAAAAACTATTCTAAAATTAAAAAGCCAAAAATACTATTGTTTAGATGTGCTAAAACACTGGATGTGAAATTTCAAGAATGCAGACTACAGCAAGCTCAAAGCTAAGCATTCCTCCTCACTAAAATGCCTCAAGTAGTGTACACTATGAATGTATTTTTAAACCAACCTGTCAGCACGAGACCCAAATCTTTGTTATTTGAATAAACAATGCAATTTAATAACAGCATTAAGAACAAACCTTGAATGAGCAAAAGTTTTAATATTTAACTTTTTAATGCGTAACAGTGTAGTCAACATGATTGTTTTTAAACAAGGGCCAATAAATTGCACTCATAATTCATGCATAAATAATCAGGTGATGCAGCACAAGGACAGTAATTGAGAAAGTTAACATTAATGAGAATCAGGAGTGTTTGAGGGCAACCATATTATCTGCTTGCCCAGAGACCACACAAACAGTTGGAAAATAATCTAACTCAGATTTTGTAATTTACACTGGTTTGGTCCAAACAGGAATGACTAACACCCATCCTTCTATTCTAATGGCCATCAATTTTGTAGGCTGCAATTAGAGCAACAGGAAAGCCCACACATGTAGTATCTGTCTAGCGGACTAATGGTGACTGCTTAAGTGATATCAGTACAGAACGCATACGCGATACATCCTTGGATTGCTTGCTGGTTTTAGGATTGAAATCACAAAGACGTGCTACTCGCTCCCATTCTGTTCCAGGTGTATCTTCTTCACAATCCTGGACGAAGGCCTCTTCTGCAGCTCTAAAATGAGAACCAAAGGTGAGAAAGCAGCATCGCATTTGCCACTGTATATTCAGAAAAATGTGTTGACAGTGGTGAATTTTTTAGCTACTGCTGTCAGCTATTGAACTGTCATCTTCAGTGGGGGCACAAATGTATAGGCAGGAGCAATAATTACTTCACAGTACCCCAAGCAGCTATTCAACAGCAAGTTTAGACAAGTTTAACCAACTCGGAGCGTTATGGCAGAGCTTACCATTTGTTCCTTTCCAACCCAAAGCTTCACTGGATGTTCAAACAATGGGTGAAATGATTCCATCTTTTACTGAAAAGGTTGTAGACCATTTCCAACAAACCCTATTAATAATCTAGAATCAGATATCTATTCATTTATTCATTTTTAAAGATTAAGAATCAAATCCAGAATTTTGATGGCTGCATGTCTTAGAAAACTAAATCATCATCAAATAAACTCCAACTTTAACTTGCTCTTCTCTCAAACCAGCAGAATAAAGGCTTGGTTTTCAAAATGTGTTTCACAAGGTTTTTGCTGCTCCAATGCAAATGTTAAGCATGTTCATATAGCCTAATTAATTGAAGATGGAGGAATTTTCTACTCCCAAATATCTGTGAATCAAGTTCATCATGAAAACTTGCATTCATTCAAGATCACTGAACTGCATTTCATCTGCTGGTGTGCAAATTCATTCAAAGCAAATGAAAGGAATGGTCTGTCAATAAAGTTAACACACAAATGGATGAATGACATCTTTACAGCCCATCAACAATGAATAAGAAAAAATATTGAATGTCTGAGTGATTCATTATATGTAATTTCGAAGAGATACAGCCAAAGCCATTCATGCAGCCTTTGCATATACCACATCTCAAGATGAACTCGAACTCAGTTTATTCCTATTGCAGTTAAGTCCAATTGGTCATTTAAATCTTCAAATTTTATTTTCTTTTTCTTTTGCCAAAGAGAGGAAAGACTTTCCAAGGCCCTTGTTCTGTTTCCTTGGATGGAATGCTCATTCAGGTCGCAATTTGGAAGATTAACCATTCAATTAAGATTTTAGAAGTGATACAAAAGTTATATAAAAACATTACATAATCAAGTTCATAACTCTGGCTTACAAGGTGGCCAAAAGAACAAGCAAATTCTGAAAATCATTCTGGTTACTCCTTAGTCATCTAGATATTCTTTGCATTAATTACTGGGATGATGAACAATCTTGGACGGATGTGAGTGAAAGCAGATTTAGGATTAGATACAGAATTGCAGCATGAAAAACAGAACCAAAAGCAAAGTTCAATCAATACTTTTTTTTTTAAACAATTAAATAAATTCAACTGTACTGTAACAGCAATGAGAAAATGAGATGAAATGCAGATGAGTCGGGGGAAAAAAAATAGCCTGTTCACACCACAAATACCTAGAATTCAAAAAATGGACAGTCTGGCTGTTGACATCTTGAAGCCAAAGTAAATTTACGTCCACCTTGATGCAACTGTTGTTCATTTTTGGCTATCACACGACCATTGGCTTGCATGAGAATGATTGTATTAGGTGCAATTCAGAGAAACATTAATTGATTACGTTCTATAAAGTAAGCCTTTAAGTTTGTAATCTCTTCAAGCTCTTATTGTCACAGACTTGATCTTTGCTTTGCATTGGTGCCATGGATGTTCTATCCCAATTAGAAAGTCTTGGTGGCTCATTTTCTCAAGTCATCTTACAGTTGCAACAAAATTCAATCCAAGAACAATCACTTTTCATCTGGACTTCACAATTTCAATTGTTTAAACTAGGGGTGGCCAAACTACATCCCTGGGCCAACTGCAGCCTGTTAGCCATTTATGACTGACTCATTAGAAAAAATGGCAGTGCTGACGGAGCTGTTTAATAGCAGCGTTACCACTGGTAAAGACCCCCGGAGAGTGGTCTCAGAGCTTCCCTGCATGGTCCAACCGCCCAGCCTGTTAAAAGAATACAGTGATTGAAAACTGCCGGGCTTAATATTGTTTGGCCTGTGACTCCTTATATTTTTCTGTGCATAGCCCACAACCAAAAATGCTTGGCCACCCCTGCTTTAAACCATGACTAAATCAGTCACCTTTAAGTAAATCAATAGAAATTTTGTATTACACTGCAACTGGTTTTACTACACAAATAGTGCTCCAAAACTTTTGTCCACTTCTCACCCTGTTCACCATACATCACCCATTTAAAAATTTGCAGTTTCATTCACTGACAGTATTAATTGCAAAAGCTTCAAGGTTCTCAAACCTGAACAAATAATGGTAGCTATTTCCCCTCAAACTTGCCATTCATCTTAATGCTTCACAAAGTTGAAGGACCTAGTGGCTCTTACAAGCCATTTCGACCCATGAGTCTATGCCACCCAATTTACACCTAATTAACCTATTCCCTTGGCATGTTTTGAACAATGTGAGGAAACCAGGGTCCCTGGGTAAAACCCCCCACAGACATGGGGAGAAGGAACAAATTCCTTACAAAGAGTGTGGGATTTGATACCCAGTCCAATTGCTGAGGCTGTAAAGGCGTTGTGCTAACTGCTACGCCAACCATGTGCACCGAAAATCTCAAATTCTATCATTTCAGATTTAAAGCATGCCATTTATCTGGATTTCAAGTTCCATGGCCTCTGCACCTCTCCTGTAGAAAGTGGCCTCAAATGCTTAATGTCAAAGCTCAATGGAGAAACCTACTATTAAAAATACCTGCAACTGAAAAGTAAATACAGTAGCATGGAGGAAAGGTTTTTAATTTATTAAACTTGTACCAGGACTTTTTAAACAATGAATATGTACAAGGAACAATGGGTGTTGACATCATATCAAAGAAAATTAAACTCAATTCGTTGAAAATAATTGTTCTGCTTTAAATGCACCAAATAAAAAAAAAACAATGCAATGAAGTTAAAACAATTAAAATATGATACGCTCTACCTAATGCTAACATTGCACATGCTCTACCCAAAAACTATTATCAGAGTTTTAATGTCACAACTAATTCCAATGAGTCAGTATCTACAGTTTTGGCTTGCTGTTTGAACAATACCACCACAACTATATGAATGTAGGATTTTGACAAAAATGTCAACTATCTCTGTCTCTACAAATGCTGTCCGACCCTCCGTTCCAGCAGAAATTTGCTCACTAATTTTAACCAAATCCATCCACTGCAGTTGTGGCTTGTGCTGTGCACAAAGAGAGATTAGACAACATTACTACTGATGATTCAACACAAAATATATGTTGATGTATATGGGAACATGTAGATTCAGTGATCCTGTTAAATTAGCTCCAATACATTGTCTTGTCTCACCTGAACAGCTGCTCAAGGCACTGGGGGGGGGGGGGGGGGGGGGGGGAGAAAGAGAGGGGGTAGAGTGATAGATTTTGGAACCATGTCATTACATCAAAAAGTTTTGAGAATGAACTTCTGGCTTTTATCCCCCCTCCAAAGACAATTAAAGTTGGTTGTCAAATATTGATCAACTCTATGCTCTAATCTAAAGATCAGACTGCAAAATAGTCTTAAAGCACTAACATTAACTGAGATTTAAAATTTCAAATATTTTGAAAGTGTTCTACAGCTAAAGTGAAATTAAAAAAGAAAATAGCCAACATACACGTAGCCTATCACATCAGCGAAGGACTGTTTGTAGAAAGCTTCGTCAGCGATCCTATTGCACATGCATGTTAGTCCAGAAAATGAACCAGCAGATCAACAGGAAAGGGGGCATAGAGTTGCAACAGGAACAGAAAAGGGATAAAAGAGGAAGGACAGTGTTAATATTTTAAGCATTTAACTTTTGTCTGGAATAAAGCTTGGAAAATTGTTAGGTGAAGAAAACATCCATTGTAAATCTGCAGTTGAAAAGTGTATTATTAGTTAGTTCAATGAAAAACTAATGTTACCACGGTCATATTACATCAAAGATCCAGTTCTCTCTCCCCCCCCCAAACCAATTGAATCCACTCACTATAATAATTACGTGAACATTCTTGAACATTCAAATCAATACATTCCAAAAATAACAAGCATGCTTTTTTAATGTTATTCCAAATAAAAACAATTATGTAATTTCCCCAAAATCTAGTACAAATACTTCTGCAAACTTTAGTCAACAAAAATTGTATCGTGGGCCACCGAGTCCAACTCCTTCTTCAAAATTTTAAAGAATGCTTTAGTTCCCAATTTCTCAAAATTCTTAATAATAGTCCTCCAACCCACCCAACACTAGCAAATACCTTCTAACATTAGTTGTACTGTATTCAATTCATGCCTCAAATGCTGTCAAAACGGTTGAATCTCAATCTTTTTGTTTTACTTCGCTTACCAATTCTGCCAGATTTCCTCTCAATGTACTCTGCTCTTTGAGAGAACAATTCCATCCATTTTACATCGCACCTCACCCAACAATAACCATTAACTAGCAAAATCTCTGGTCTCCAATGACTCCAGATTGCCAAAGTGTGGTCAGAATTGAACCTGAACCAGCATTTAAAGTTCAGCTGTGCCCCTTTACCCCTGCCTCTTGCACCCTCGTGCCCCTTTACCCCTGCCTCTTGCACCCTCGTGCCCCTTTACCCCTGCCTCTTGCACCCTCGTGCCCCTTTACCCCTGCCTCTTGCACCCTCGTGCCCCTTTACCCCTGCCTCTTGCACCCTCGTGCCCCTTTACCCCTGCCTCTTGCACCCTCGTGCCCCTTTACCCCTGCCTCTTGCACCCTCGTGCCCCTTTACCCCTGCCTCTTGCACCCTCGTGCCCCTTTACCCCTGCCTCTTGCACCCTCGTGCCCCTTTACCCCTGCCTCTTGCACCCTCGTGCCCCTTTACCCCTGCCTCTTGCACCCTCGTGCCCCTTTACCCCTGCCTCTTGCACCCTCGTGCCCCTTTACCCCTGCCTCTTGCACCCTCGTGCCCCTTTACCCCTGCCTCTTGCACCCTCGTGCCCCTTTACCCCTGCCTCTTGCACCCTCGTGCCCCTTTACCCCTGCCTCTTGCACCCTCGTGCCCCTTTACCCCTGCCTCTTGCACCCTCGTGCCCCTTTACCCCTGCCTCTTGCACCCTCGTGCCCCTTTACCCCTGCCTCTTGCACCCTCGTGCCCCTTTACCCCTGCCTCTTGCACCCTCGTGCCCCTTTACCCTGCCTCTTACACCCTCGTGCCTCTTTATCCCTGCCTCTTACACCCTCGTGCCTCTTTCACCCTCATGCCTCTTTATCCCTGCCTTACACCCTCATGCCTCTTTATCCCTGCCTTACACCCTCATGCCTCTTTATCCCTGCCTTACACCCTCATGCCTCTTTATCCCTGCCTCTTACATCGATCATGCCTCTTTACTCCTCTATATCTGCCTCTTCCACCTTCATGCCTTTTTACTCCTTTATTTCTGCCTCTTACACTTTCATGCACCTTTAAAAAAAAAATACCCTTAATCATTTTCTTTTTCAATTTTCAATAATTCATGCATCCTGTTTGATAGATATCCAAAATGGCAAGTTCATCAAACTCTAGTAAAGTAATGAACAAACAAGTGCAGAACATGGTGAAAAGTTAAAAATCATGCGAGGCATACAAATATACTTGCATTGCTTCAAGTACCTGGTTTACGATGAGCAAAGGGGAAAGTCACAATCTTAGTTTTAATATTGTAATTTTCACATCAACATTAGATTTTAGGAACTATAATTTTATTTTGCAATGGTCTCAAGCTTATATCTTGTGCAACTAAAAATGTAGCAGATCAACAACTAGGTTTCACATACATGAAGCCCAAAAGTATCAGGCTACTTGAGCTAAAAGATTGATTGAATCTGTAAACATTTCTGAACTGGTAACTGGAATTATAGGTAATGAATGTTCAACTGGATTACACAATGTCTAATGAATTTCATTTTATTTGAAATAGCCTGTAATAGTAAATATCCAATTGGTTGTTACAGTTAAATCGCACAACAATTTATAAACCCAGTTGTGCACAGTTCAAGTTTAGATACAATTTTATTCTGTAGTTTCTCAAGGATACTCAGCAGCTTTATGTGCAATAAACGATTCAAACAATTTATATTTGACTTTTGAATTTAAAATTAATGAATATTCTACAATCGGAAACCCTTAATTTGCAAGTTCTCAGTCATACCTGTTATTTTTCTTGATTTTCTCCAATTGCTCATTCTGTCGAACATACCACTCTTCCAGTTCTTTTCTTGCCTTTTCTTTCCATTCTAATTCTGCTTTTCGAGAAGCAGCATCTGATAAGGAAATGTTTTAGTTGGAAATTTAAAAATACAAATTATACTTGATGCATTTGATTCTCAGTTTTCCTCCTCGCCACTTTCTAGTTCCAAGTGCACAAATCCTTGTTTTCATTTACAATACTTTAGCAACACATCTGATGCTTCTGGGATCCGAGGGAAATGATTTAAAAAGTCTCCAGGAGTGCAAAGAATAATTATGAGTTAAAAGAATTAAAAGAACTAATGAATGAATGAATGTGGAGGGATTTGGTAAATTTATCAAGGTCCCTTCCATCAATTGAAAAATTTACCAAAAATGCCAAAATTAGCCATTTGACTCACACTAAAAACCATTCAGGTTACAGAAAAGGGCAATTCACTTTACCAGAATAGTGAGCATTTCAGTAAATTAATGAGATTTGGAAAATTAGAGACAAAAAGATGGGGTTGCAGTTTGAAGTAGAAAAATGATAACTATAACTGCACAAAATTATGAACTTAGACTTTAGCAAAGTTTACTAATTAAGGGCAAAGTAACTGGAAATCAAGTGAGTGGATAACAAGACACAGTAGCAGAAATAGGTAATTCAGCCCATCGAGTCTGTCCCACCATTCAATCCTGATCTGATCCATTTTCTCTTCTCAGTCCCCACTACCTGGCCTACTTCCCATAACTATTGATATGCTGGCTAATCAAGAACCTATCAACCTTTGCCTTAAATACACTCAATGACTTGGCCTGTGGCAACAATTCCACAGATTCACCACCCTCTGGCTAAAGAAATTCCTCCAAGAGGATGCCCTTCAGTCTGAAGTTGTGCCCTCAACTCTCCAACCATGGAAACAACCTTTCTGCATCTACTCTGTCCATGCCTTCTAACATTCAAAATATTTTAATAAGATTTCTTCCCCCCCCCCCCTCCTGAATTCCAACAAGTACAGGTCAAGAGCTCCTCATATGATAACCCTTTCATTTCCAGAATCATCCTTGTGAACCTCTGATTCCTCTCCACATCAGAACATCGTTTCCTAAATGAGGAGCCCAAAAATGCTCTCAATACTCCAAATGAGGTCTCACCAGTGCCTTATAAACCCTGTTCTTATCTTCTATTCCTCTAGAAATGAATGCCAGCATTGAATTCACCTTCTGCACCACCAACTCAACCTGCAAGTTTACCTTCAGGCTATCCTGCAG
This sequence comes from Narcine bancroftii, assembly GCF_036971445.1. Classification (NCBI taxonomy): domain Eukaryota; kingdom Metazoa; phylum Chordata; class Chondrichthyes; order Torpediniformes; family Narcinidae; genus Narcine; species Narcine bancroftii. The sequence continues at coordinate 32,834,589 of NC_091477.1, read as the reverse complement.
AAGGATTCCCAGTTCCCTTTGCATCTGGGAATTTTCAATTTTCTCCATTTAGAAAATAGTCTGCCCATTTATTTCTTCTACCAAAGTGCATTACCATACAGTTTCCAATTTCATTTGTCACTTCCCTGCCCATTCTTCTAATCAGTCCAAGTCCTTATGCAGCCTCTCGGTTTCCTCAACACCATCTGCTCCTCCACTCAACTTTCATATCATCACCAAATTTAGTCACAAAGCTTTTCATTCCATAATCTAAATAACTGATATACAATACAAAAAGTAGTGAGCCCAACATTGACCACCGTCGTCCATTAACAACTGGTAGCAACCAGGATATAATCCCTGTACTCAGACTCTATGCATCCTGCCAATGCTCTACCAACACTAGTATGTTTCCTGATATACCATGTGCTCTTATCTTTTTAAGCAGCTTCATGTGCAACACCTTGTCAAAGACCTTTTTTTCTGAAAATCCAGATGCATAACATCCACTGCAAGAGTAATATGGATAGAAAAATGGAGGCAAAAGCAGTCTTCATCACTCCACTTACTGAGTGCTTGCATAAATATTAGGCCCATAATAACAGTTAAAGAATGAGAGCTGGATGATTTGGGGCAACATGGTTGGCATAATAAAGCAACACCTTTATACCGTCAGTGATCAGGACTAGGGTTAGAATCCCATGCTGTGTAAGAAGTTTGTACATTATCCACATGTCTGTGTGGGTTTCCCCAGGGGCTCCAGTTTCCTCCCACTGTTCGAAACATACCGGGGTGCAGGCTAATTGGGTGGCACGGACTCGTAGGCCAAAATGACCTGTTACTGTACTTTTTTTTTATTTAGACATGCTAGTAATACAAATAGTTCAATTTTCACTGCCAAAAGCCAATATTTTGGCATGAGCCAACTGGTAGGTTGCAAATTTATGATTAACCCAAAGCCTGTTAAAAATGAACTATAATAATAGGAACTTAGCCATGCTCCAAAAGATACAAATTTTACTTGAGAAAGCTCCACGATACACGACCATTTGAACTCTTGCACAAAGCTTCAAAGTAAAACACCTAATAGGATGATAAACTGCTCCAGATGTAGACTTGAATACTTCAAACATTTTGTATCACAAGTGGATACCCAATGTGTCCAAAATGGCTTAGTTTTATATTCAAGAGTAAATTCTAATAAGCAAAATATTCTACTTTGTTGAGACAAGCTTAAATAAATCATAAGGATATTCAGTTTTAAGGATGAAGTAACAGCTCATAATGATTTAATTACAATAATTTAGCCAAGTATATCAAGTTTGTGTATTAACTAAAGCAGATGGGGAAATTGGTGCAACTTAGTTAACCATGCTTTAGTATATACTGGTGAACTTCTCTTCCATAGTCCAGAAATTCTCAAAAACTACATTTATAGTTTAAGCCTCTCATGAGGAAGAAAGATAAATAGGTTTCATTTAATTAATGGATAATAATATCCATTTCCATTTTATGATTTGCATTAGAGTCTTAATTGTATATGCTCAAAACCAAGTCTTTACCTAGATTTTCTAGACGGGTTATCTGTTCTTCTCTCCATTTTCGGATACTTTCTGGTTCCTGACTCAAGCGGTCTGCACGAGCTATTGCTGCATAACTATCATTTGGACCATTTGATTCCTGTAGAAACAAAGCATTACAAAAATACAACTCAATTTCTATTGGTGGGTCTGCATTGAAATCCATGCTTACAATGTACAAATCTCAAGTATTTAACCTTCAGATTATGATTCAGCATAATATAGTACCCAGAACATTTTTATTGGTCCAATCAGAGATTTTATTTTCTTCATTGAGGTTTAAAGTCGTTTCCAAACTTCTGTCCACCAAATGCTGCATCAGGGTTTGAAACATGAAAATACAAAACACAAACACTGCCATTGCATTACGTGATTTGTGACATCACTACCAACTGATTTATGACATCATTGTCACTTCAGAAAACCTCAAGGGCATTTTTTTTTTTAATTTTTTCCATTTCTCTTAGTTTTACATTAAGAAACTGCCATTTTGTCACCTGTCTAATCAAGCTTACTGCCCAATGCTCTTCATATTAGTCATGTTAAAGTAATATCCTGTACAAAGGAAATTAGATAAATTTCAACCAATCATTTCTGCCGACAGGCAAAGTCTAAGGACTACACAGAAAATCATTTTCTTTCTAAACTGGTTCTTAAAAATTAAGCATTAAAATTGCAACACACTTCACTCCAAGTAATCACTTATTTCCCAAAGTCCATATGCTGGAATTCAATTTAATAACCTTAATATTACAATCAATACTGATCCACGCCTATGCTTATCATGGTATAGATCCTCTACAACATCCATTTGGACTCCTAACCCTCAATGGCAAGATCCAGCATAATCAAGATTTTATATGCACAAATTTTTTCATGTAGAAGTATAAAAAAGCCCAAGCCATAAAATCGCTGAGTCAGTTAAACGCAAAATCAATCCAAAATGAGAAAAATAGCAAATCAACCTTCAAATAAAAAATACAATTTCATCAAAATAACAATTTAAACACTTCCTTTTTCAAATTAATGCAGACCCCACCACTCAACAAGGTGGCATAGGTTGTTTGAGCAAATTCCTCACTCGGAAATTCCTGTAATTAAAATATTTTCCACACTCACCTGATATACTTCTCCATTAACTGCAGTCAAGTCTTCTTTAAAACCATCTAGGGGAGAAAATTAAAAGTTTATTTAATCAAAGCCTCAAACGAATATTTGGGTTGCATTTTAAGTATGCAAACATTGTTGTCAGCAACATCAATTTTTACATTTAACAGGTGAGATTTAACACAAGTTGTCGGATTGTCATTTCCATGGCAAAATTCCAACCCAACAAATTCTAGTCAGAATTGAACTGAATACTCCAGTGATTATTTGCATCAAAATGCTTAGACAAATTAAACAAGCGTTTGCTTCTCCTAAAGGAAAAATATGCAATCTTCAAAATAAAACTGAAATGAAGGCAACGTTTTCTTCACTGAGGAATCAGATACAAATTTCTAGAACACAATCCAAACTGCTGCAATGAGCACCTGGTGATAACAAGACAACCTTAAATAATTTAAGACAGACAGCTACATTTCATTTTGAGGTGACAGATCCAGAAATGCAAGATCTGCCACCATTTTAACCTTTGTTGTTTCAGATAATTGCAATGAATGTCATAATCTCGCCCTCACCAATCCCATGTTCAAGATTTCAGCACATTTAGGCTCAAAAATATTTGTTTGTAGATGTTGGACAAATTAATATTAAAGTAATTGCACGTAGGATATTTAAGAAAATTCAATTAGATATTTTGAATTTGAAGGAATATGCCAAAAAGAATTTTTTAATTTAAAAAAAGTGATTAAAATAGGTTTGCAATCGCAAATGAGAACTCTCAGGTGAAGGTGGGAGGACAAGGAAATGTTAATGAGTAGTACAGAACTATTATATTTCCGACAACTTTCAATGAAGTTATGAGATAAAGATTTAGTCAAGCAAATTGACTGGAAGGCAACAGTGAAAGTGAATGCACAGAAATGTTGCACAGGATTGGAGGTTAGTAGATTAAAATATTATCCTTCCATTCCAAATATATTTATGATAAATTTGATTTGGAGGAAGAGAGGAATAAACACACTGTTTTGCAGGTCATAAAGGATATTAGTGAAATGCCAGCAAAATAGGTACAGGAAAAATTAACTTAACAGGAATACACCACATGGGCCTTCAAGCCAACTTCTCTTTAAAAATTAGATTTGATCTTGGATTCTGCAGTTTCTTTATACACCCCCATGAATTTAAAAAAAAAACATTTGGTCATGAACATACAATTCAGCTTTCACAGTCTACTAGGATAGTGTTCTGATTCATGACCATCAAAAGAAATCTCACCTTGCTAATTAAACCAAATTTGAAATTTTACATGGAAGCATTTCAAGACTTTGGTCAAGAAGAAACAATTAAACATAGGCACAAAAAAAAGGCTTGAAACAGGGCGAATGAATCAGAGGTACAACTTGGCTCCTTAAACATAGGGGCCCAACCTTCCATTCTCCATGAGGTGAGGGGAAAAGCATGCTAATTTGAGTTCAATAGTCCCCAATGCAAAATCTGTACTACTGAGGGTTGAGGACAAGCATAAAGGTAGAAAGTTCTACCTGCATACCTGAGGAGCAGATGGAAATAATACAGCTCAATTTCCATCGCTTCTGCTGCTTTTTGATTATACACAGTGTTTAACAATGACAGGACAGTTGACAAATTGGTTTATAAACTTATAGGACTCCAAGTAAGAGTAATAGAAAGTCACGAATAAACCCAAGGTTTAGTCACAGTGAGGTTATTGCGTCCAGTTCTAGATATTAGAACTTGTAAAGATGCAACAGCTTTAGAAAAAAATCTGCAGGTAGAAACAAGTTATTGTAAGAGAAGATGCTGGAAAACTCAGTAGACAGTATCTGTTGAAAGAAACAGTTAATATTTCAGGTCAGGAATCAGTCTCAAGAACCAAGAGATGAAGGGTGAATATTTTCTCTTCCACAGATTCCACCTGATATGCTGAGCTTTTCCATGCAGAGTGTGGTTTTATTTTAGATTTTCACTGACTGCATTTTTTAAAATATTGTCATCTGAAATTATTCCAGTTGAGAAGCTTTAGTCATGTTGTTAGACTGGAGAAACTGGTATTCCTTCTCTTGAAACTAAGCAGAAAACACACTGGCAGACAGAACCAAGAATCATAGAATGAAGACACTTGTTAAAAGATCTGTTCGCTGGAAGGAAGAATGACATCATCAGATCAATTAAATGGCTAGAGATAGAAAGCTGCAGCGCAAGTCAGGTGGGTGTACTCTTGAACAAGTCACAAAAGTTAACACAACAGGGCTTCAGGAAAATTTGGAAAGTTAATGGAAAGCTGACGCTAATTTCAAGGAAATTGGGGTACAAAGTAGAAAAGTTATACTACAAACATACAAGGTGGTAGTGAGACAATTAATGAAACCTCAGCAAAGATTTACTTGGTGAATCTGGGCACAAGGGATTAAGGAATTATCACTTTTGCTTATGGTTAATCATACAATGCCTTTATCCAGTTTATAAAAGTATTTGGAATCACAAAAGCATTAAATGTCTCATCTAAAATATCCCATTCCAATCGATCAAATGCTTTCTCTGAATCTAATGCTACTGCTACCATGGGAATCTAAGTATTTTGTGCTATATTTACCAAACTTAAAAATGAAAATATGTTATTTGCTGCTTTTCTATTTTTAATAAAACCAGTTTGATCTAAATTTATTAATTTTGACAAAAACTCAACTAGCCTATTAGCTAACAGTTTCGATACAATTTTATAGTCTGTATCCAATAATGATATAGGTCTATATGAAGAAGGCTGTAAGCAATCTTTCCTTTTCTTGGAATTAGTTATTAATTATGTCTTAAAAGATTCAGGTCGATCATAAACCTCTTTCATTTGACCTAATGCCTCCATCAATGCAGATATTAATAGCTCATTAAACTTTATAAATTCTGGTGGGAAACTGTCTTCACCTGGCACCTTATTATTCTGTAGAGACATTAGAGTCTCAAACTTCTTTTCCTGAAAAATTCTTGGACAATCTTATCTTTTTGTCCTCCTTTAACATTAGTAATCATCTCTCAGACTCTGAATGATAAAGTTTAGCACAGAAATCTTTAAAATTAATATTTATTTCCTGCATTTTATAAGTTATCTGTCCTGATAATTTCTAAGTTGCAATTATTATTCTAGAAATCTGTTGTTTTTAATTGCCATGCTAAAACTTTATGGGCCCTTTCATCCAACTCTTAATATTTTTGTCATGTTCTCATTATATCTCTCTCCACTCTATCAATCTGCACGGCATTAAGTCTTAATTTCTTCAACTCTAACAATTTTCGCTTCTCCCCATCTTTATGTACTTGAATTTTCCATCTCCAATTTCATTATTTCTTTATCTAATTGCTAGTGCCTTCATATATTCTCTTTATTTTTGAAGTATAACTTATTATTTGACCTCTTCATTGAATCCCATAATGCAAACTTACTCACAATGGAATCCTTACTAGTGTCTAGAAAAATTTTGTTGCCTCAAAAATCACAAAATTCCCTTTTCAACAAAATAGTATTTAACCTCCATCTATATAACCTACTATATAACTGAAAAACCTCACAAAGATAAGCGTATACAGAGCCGTTGTCATACCCACACTCCTGTTCGGCTCCGAATCATGGGTCCTCTACCGGCACCACCTACGGCTCCTAGAACGCTTCCACCAGCGTTGTCTCCGCTCCATCCTCAACATCCATTGGAGCGCTCACACCCCTAACGTCGAGGTACTCGAGATGGCAGAGGTCGACAGCATCGAGTCCACGCTGCTGAAGATCCAGCTGCGCTGGATGGGTCACGTCTCCAGAATGGAGGACCATCGCCTTCCCAAGATCGTATTATATGGCGAGCTCTCCACTGGCCACCGTGACAGAGGTGCACCAAAGAAAAGGTACAAGGACTGCCTAAAGAAATCTCTTGGTGCCTGCCACATTGACCACCGCCAGTGGGCTGATAACGCCTCAAACCGTGCATCTTGGCGCCTCACAGTTTGGCGGGCAGCAGCCTCCTTTGAAGAAGACCGCAGAGCCCACCTCACTGACAAAAGGCAAAGGAGGAAAAACCCAACACCCAACCCCAACCAACCAATTTTCCCTTGCAACCGCTGCAATCGTGTCTGCCTGTCCCGCATCGGACTGGTCAGCCACAAACGAGCCTGCAGCTGACGTGGACTTTTTACCCCATCCATAAATCTTCGCCCGCGAAGCCAAGCCAAAGATATAACCTACCTTTTGTTCTTCTTCCAATGAAATAGACAAAATTAAAGGTGATTGATCTGATAAAACCCACGCTTGATATTCCACTCTTTGTTCTCTATATTGAAGTTATCCACGAATGTTTTGCATCGAAAAGAATAAAAAGAATAATCTCTTTCATTTGGGTGGATTTTTCTCCATCCCGATATATCTAATTTAGGGTCAAAAGCAAAATTAAAATCCCCTCCCAATATAACTTTTCCCTTGGCATTTGATAAATTCATAAAGGCATCTTGTATAAATTTGCCATTATCTACATTCATTAAGTTCATTGTTCCAAATAAATCTGACAATTCACCATAACATACATCTATATTAATATCCAATATTTTAACCAGTAAGATTTTAATATTGCAGTACCTCTAGCCTTATAATGAAAAGATGCTATTACTGTTCCTTCCCAATCTCTTTTTAATTTGATTTTTTTCCATTAAATGTGTTTCCTGTAAAAAAGCTATGTCTGTTTTAAACTTGTTCATAAACTAATAATTTTTTTCCATTTTATTCCATTCTGAATTCAATTTATCAGCCATATAAACTCTCAAAATCCAATCACCATCCAACTTTCCATCTCCACTCCTCCTACATCCAAAATACTAACTAAATATTTCATAACATTATCATCAGATTTAGGTGTATTAAAGATAAAAAGGAAACAAAGACAGAAACACAACCCGCTCCCCCCCCTCCAAGAAGGCGTACATTATTAACATCTGATCTACAGGAGTTGTGATCAAAAACAACACCCTCGCACTAGATTCCGTAGAGGCCTGGCTCATACTCTCACCTAACTCCCCCGAAGTTAGGCCTCAAATCTACTCAAACTTACAATGATCATTTTTAAAATAAAATAAACAGACGTGTGTGTGTGTCGTCCTCTCTAATATTCTCTCTCCTCCTACAACTTGTATAATTTTATTATACAATAGACAATAGAAAATATACATCCCCAACTGCAATATTTCCACTTCCTCTCTCTTCCCCCCCCCCCCCCCCAAAATATCTCCCAGTTCTCATCTCATTTTCTCAGGCAACGAATCAGCAAACACTTGGGTTCAACAAACAATCTATTTCATCCTCAAGAACAAAAATTTATAACACTTAAAACAAAAGTGTGACTTTTTTTCCATAGCACATTTTTAATAGCATTAAATTCTTTTATTTTTTTCAACCAATTAAAGCTTATATCAAGGTAAAAGAAAATCTTATCGTTATAAATCAATGGCAATTGTCTCTCCTTTTCGTAGCCAGCTCCAAGATCTTCTCCCTCACTTCATACTGAACCAACTTGACCAGAATCGAACATGATTTCTGATCTGGCTATGGCTTAGATCGTAATGCTCGTTGAGCTCTTTCGATCTCAATATCTCCTTGAAATTCAGTTACCCCCAAAGTTTGAGGAATCCACTGTTGTAAAAGTCTCTTCATATCTTGCCCTTTATCACCTTGTTCAACAATTTTTATATTATTTCTAAAATTTTCTAACGCATCAATGTTTTTGTGTTAATTGTTCTTTAGTTACAGCTGTCTCAGCTTGACTCTTCTTCATTTGCTATTTAACATGCTGAATTTCAAATTCATTACTTTTAATTTTTGTTCCATTTGAGACAGCATTCTCCTTACCTTCTTCATAGAACCCCTATTTTCAATTAAACCCTCATTAAACCTTTTAACTTCCATTGTTAACTAACAAAATTTGCTGGAAAGAATCCATATACTTTTTCATTTCAGTTGTAGATATACAAGACTCCTTTATTTTCTCCAGTTTTTTGGCAAAAACTCTGTTTAACATACATTTCTTCTTCTTGCTCCTCTTGATCACTGGAGCTGGAGGTTTCTTGAGCTTTTATAAAAATTTGCTTATACACAGTGTCACTTCTTTATCCGTAGGAGTCAGCCATTGTCGGGGGAGACCTTGTACAGCAATGTCCAAGGTCTCCTCTGCTCCAGGTCTGTCACCAAGGGTACACCTTCCGGAGAGCTGCAGGATCCTTCTTCAAAGTAGGCCTCTCTTTATTAGCTTCTTTTTCTTTTTCAAGTTCTTGAAAAATTAACAGTCAGTTTATCTTTCTTAGGAGGCATTGTTTATTGTTCTGAAGGTCTTCCGATAGCTTCCTCTTCTATTGTCTTGCAGTCAGTTCAGGCTTCTTAATTCTTAAAACTTTTTCAGTGAGAGTAGAGCATTCAAGTCTAGCCCCATGACATTACATGGCACACCCCCCTCCTGCGGAGGATGTTCTTAAATAGAGTCATAGCAAACAGATTTTAATCAGTAAATAAATCAAGGACAGAAAAGTGTACTTGGAAGTTTAATCATTCCTATTGAATGGCAGAGCAGACAAAGGATAACACTGTCTACTTCTCCCATTTCTTATCGTCTTTTAACTTTTTTAAAAAAAGCAGAAAGTGCTTCCTTTTTGAAAGACACTGACAAAGGTCGTGGTAGTAGAAGTAATATTAAAAGCAACAAAGGGTGATTAATTGCAGTTCTAAAGAGCTTAAAGGAACCCAAGAACCTAAATGGGAAAAGAAAACACGAAGATTACAACAAGAGGACAGGAACAGCTGGATAACTTTTACATTAAACTGCAAGACTCCACCAGGTAAATTTCCTTATGCTGTAATGTAACTACTGATGGTTTATAACTAAATCAACAAAGCAGATGAAAAGGATAAAAGGCAATGTGCACATTAAGTACTTCAATAGATGTTATCAGATAAAAGCTGATAATCCTGTTTTTGAGCACCTTCAAAGGGCTATGCACCACAAACCTTCAGGTGAAGCAAGAGTGCACAAGAGTCATATGATAGCTAGTCAGTGCAAAGCTTATATTTCAATTTGGATATGAGGGAGCAAATGCCAGGTTTTAAATTTATAAAAATAACAGCAAATCAATTCAGGTAAGGTATACCATTTAAGGGTTATGGCATTTGAAAGCAGGAGCAAATTGTCACACAGCTTTTCTGTTCAATTAAGCACTCAAAATGAGTCACAGGTCAATTCTTCTCCTTGCTGTGCAGTCAGGAGCACACTAATGCAATGCCAAGGTTACTTCAGTAAAGTATCCATTGAGATGACCAATGATGCATAGATTTAAATACTGGAGTTAATGATTATCTCTTGCCAAAATAGCCAAATATTTAGTTTATTCCATTGGTAAGCAAAGTCGAGGATAAGTTAAAATCCACAATCTCAAGGTTTCCTTTAATAAACTCCAATTACATGCTCAAGTTTACAAAAGATTATTAGATGCCAAACCAGTCTTAACAAAAACAAATTTGTATAAAAGAGCCATTCAAGCCAGCTCTATTGATGACCATTAGAGTGGAATTGAACACAAATTACACTTTTCCCCCGCTATCCAATAGAAAATTATCCTGTGTTATTGTCCAAATTGTTTGTCTCTAGTCATGACTAACTGATTTAAACCAATAGAAGGGCAAAAATTTTCATTGGTGTAGCAACTAAACTGTTAACTTTATTCTTCCAATATTTGTCATCAGTTTCCACATGACTGCTTTTCAGGTTACCCTGCTGCAATCTTGAAGACAGTCGGCACTTTCAAGCTGCCTTGTAAAATGGGGTTAACGAGGCAATTTTCCTTGTTAGCACACCACGCACCCGGTCAGCATGCTCCTAAATCAACCGGAGGTAGTCAGGGAACCCAGTTAAACTTACCTAGGTCTCGTCCGCTGGTGGCTTGAAAATGAAAATGGCCAATCCAATTATTCTGATGACATCAGCTCTTACATGCACGTTGGGGCCAAGTTCAAATGTAGAGGAGGAACTCAGCAGTGCAGGTCAGGAAAGGGGATATTATAGATCGTGGTTTGAACACGTTTCCCAGGAAAAGCAAGGTTAAAATCTTTTACTTCATTTCATCTGTCAGTGTGTGATGCATCACGGGGGTGGGATCCCCCTTAAATCGCCGGGTTGGCAACTTAATGGGGTGATCCCCCTGCAGGTTAAAAGGTGCTGGGAGCACCTTCGACTGATTAAATGCACCTGGGTCCCAGGAGGGTTACCCAGGTGTGGCAGTTTAAAAGTGCCTAGTGACTTGAAGGCACTTTTCACAAAGGTAAACAATCATCATTCTTTTATGTAAAGGTTGAACAGAACTAATAGAAATGTAGCAGCCTATATTTAAACAAAAATTCATATATTTAATTCAAATATTAGCCTTTGAATTTACAATTAATATGGTGGCCCAGTCACGTTCAAAGTGAATTCAAAGGGTCTCCGGACATTATTTAAAAAAGACGAAGCTCATCCATCTCAAGGTTTGGAATATTTTATGTAAAATTGATGACAAAGTAAAATACAGTCATAGAAATCTTTCAATATTTATATTAGTAACCCATTTAATGAAAAAAATTGTGAAAACTAATGGCTGGAAGAACAATGGTTTGAAGATCATTTGTGGTGGGGGGGGAAGGGGTGGGTGGTAGGGATGACAGAGGAATTGTCAATGTTTTGAGTTGAGACCCAGCGTCAAGATCGACTGAAGGGAAGATGAACAACATTCAGAGGAGACAGAAATGCAAGACTGGGTGGACAGAGGAGGGATGAAGAATTGTGGGGAATGGCGAAGTGGTTGGAGTTGGTATTCAGTGTCATGTGGGGGATAGGGTGGAAGCAAAGGGAAAAGGCAGATGGAGTCAGTTGGTGGTGGGGAAAAAAATGTTGACAGTTATTTAGGGTAAAGAACAGAATCACAAAGGGTACCATTGCTAGTTTCTGATCAGCAAGATGAAAACAGCAACTACTGAGACACAGGTGAAAATGGAATCAGATGGGCTTTTCAGTGCTTAACATGCATGGTCTGAAATTGGATGAATATGGGTGCTGGGGGTCAGGAGGAGACAACATAATTAGAAGGAGAAAGATTGGAACACAGGAGACAAGAGTTATCAGCAGTTGTAGTCTTGTGGTCCTGCTTATCACTTTCTAGGAACTGTCTACACCAGCCTTCCTACTCCATTTGCTTTTTTTTGTTTTTATCCATCATTCACCAGCCTGTCCACCAACTCCACAATCCCCCACCCCTCACCAACAACTGCACCTGCTAGTCATCCTTCATCTTCACCCTACCGGATTTTGTTGCCTTTTTTTTGGTAAACCAGAGCAACACAACAGCGACACAGCCGGGTTTACCTTCAGTGTATGGAATCTGACAATCGTACCAGGTCAGGGAAGGATTCTTGCTCTCTTTATTCTAATCATCTTTCCTCTTTAGTTCTGATGCAAGGTCTCAACCCAAAACATTAACAATTCCTCTCTCTCAATACCACCAAACCCTACACAAGCAGACAACCCGGGTTCCCAGAGTTGTGGTTTTTTTTTGCTCGAGATTCCAGCATCATGTGGGCAAAATGGTGAATTAAGCTCTCCTAACAGGCTGTGTCAATTGAGCAAATCACTAAAGCAGGGATAACCAAAGGTCGTAAATCTGTGCCACACACAGAAAGAGGGAAATGGCTATTAAGGGCACTGCGATTGCACACGTTTAAAAACTAATTAAAGGTCAAAATCAGGAAACTGGACGAAATTCACAAAGGATTCAAAATTACAGCAGGTCCTTTTTCTAGCTTTAACTTTGCAAACTTGGCAGGAATTCTCCAGATATCACGCGGGAAACAGGTCAACAGCGTCTTCCCCCTCCCCTCAATGACTCAATGACAGATTCACAATACGAAATCTCTCTGGAGTCGCGCTGAAGCGGAAAGTAAGGCTACACAGGAACAGGAGTCTTTTACGGAGTAAGCAATGTCATCTCGATCGATGACACTGCGAAATTCAACACTGCCCGGCTCAACTTGCAAAACCACCGAGCGGAGTGTCGACCAACTAGTGTCGACCGGACTTGGTTGCCTCTTTATTTTTTTTGGTAAACCGGAGCAACCCAACAACGACACAGCCGGGTTTACCCTCAGTGGATGGAATCCGACACTCGTACCAGGTCAGAGCCCAAAAGGCAGAGCTGGAAGAGGCTGGCGGCAGTCAGACTCCGGTGCCGGGGTCCCCCGCCGAAGTGCAGGTCCTCTTCCCCCCCACGCCACTCACCTCCGACGTCTTCCGATTGCGGCTGCAAGGCCGCCGGCACCTCTCCCCCGTCCAAGATGCTGAAGCCCTCGTCGTTCTCGATGCCGGCGATCTCACTCTCCTGCTGAGCGAGGAAGGCTGCTGCCGGGTCCTCCTCAGCACTGCCCGTGGTGCCGTTGTCGGAAGAAAAGAAACCGAAGTCCTCAGCCATCTTCAACGGGGTACTAGGCCGCTGATCGAAACCGGAAATGAGCCACGACACACAGGAAGTGGCTCCACGAAACTGACGTCACCTTTATTCCCCGTTCGGTTCCGAAGCCCCGCCTCTCTGCCACATGACCCAGCACGTTCCGCTCGCTGATAGTTCCAATTGTTGGCCTTCCTCAGTTGCCAGGTACTGACACAGGCAGCGATGATGGCCCACGGTGATGGATGTGGTTATGGGGAAGCCCCTCTAGCACTGGTAGGCGTCTCGCCCTAACACCAGGTCCAAACAAAGTTCAGTAATTTGCCCTGGCACCAGCCCAGGTTACCTTCCTCAAAACTTCCAACACTCTCCCTTGGCTGCTCACCCAGGTACTTGTCTATCAATCTCTTGGCCCACTTCATCCTTGCACATTAACTTCTGGCATCCTTTCTTGATACTATAACTTTATTTCACCCCCCCTCCTTTTTTTAATATATATAACTGGTTATATACGGGTTTAATTATGGTTGTTTTAGATCATATCATCAAGTTAGCCTGAAATTACTCAGTGTCTTGACCAAAAGATAGTATAATGCAATTTAATTGTCCTCTATCCAGAATTATTTTTAAGAAATAATGTTAAATAAACAAATTGATAACTAATGTGAATTACCTTTATGTTAATTTGTCATATGTATATGATAGAACATCCTATTTGTTATATTAGTAGACTTTGTATGTAGGATTTGTATATTAAAGTCAATATTTTAAAAAGGAAAACTTTCTTAATCTCTGTGTGTATTTCAGTTAACCACTATCCATAGTATGATTGCATAATTGTGCCAATTCAAAGGCCTGGACGAATGATTAGGAGAGATGAGTGCCCAACTTATCCTGATAGTTAGAGAATTTATATTCAATTAGTAAGTCAAAATTAAAATGAAGAAAATAACCTAGTGTTAGTATTAGTGATCACGAAACTAATAAATTGTTATATAAACTAATTTGGCTCACTAATGTGCTTCAGGGGTAGGAAAACTTGGCTTAATGAGGTGTGGCACAGTTATTCATTTAGACTACTTTAAACAGACAAACAACTCTATTAAAATGTTTTGTGATTTAGGCTATTCCTAACCTTAACCCAAAAACAATTTTAACATTTGAAAGGTTCCTTTGTTTTAATATTTCACTGAATGTTGAGAGTTGAATTTATGAAATCCTTTTATTGTGTGTGCCTGAATTTTCTGCAGAGTTAATTTGCGTGCTTTTGTGTATATACAAAGGACCAGTTGCGTCTACAGCACCTGATTAGCGAGCTCAGGGTCACTATTTGTCTGATTATGTTCTTGTTAATTGCTTAAGGACATTTTATTTGGTTATAGGTTTTAAATGAATCATTGTCAAATGTCCAAGTTCTGTCTTCTACAAAAGATTGTATCTCATATCGTTCTGCATTGTCTTCTGGAATTGTATTAATGATAAACAGTTACTGAATTATATGTCAGGTTAATAGAAATGGATCATTCTTCAAAAATAAGTATCAAACTTATTTGTATTTAATGTAATTCATCCAAATAAGCAGAAATCTTCTTGATAGAGTCTGAGGTAACATTCATAACTGAGAGCTCAACAAAATGCCACATACAGTGTATCTGAAATTTGATCTATTTTATGGACTCCACATTCCAGTAAATTATTTAAACTGCCATTCTCCAAGTGTAGGGCTAGACAGTGAATTATTGCCAAAACAACATGCACGCACGTAGTGTGCATTTTGGCCAATTCACAGCTCACCTGATCTGGTGTTGATCTACTCAATGGGTGCCACTGGACTAAATCCTCCGTCATTCTTTATTTGATTGCAAACTATTAAGGTTATGTTCATTCTGGCTGCCTCCCTTTTGCCTTATTAAACATTCAAATTGAAAAGAAGTCCAACTTGAGCATCAAACAATAAACCCCAAATTATAAATGAAATAAATATGTTGCCCCGTGTCAAACATGTGCCTCTCTTTTACACAGTCTGTGTACATGGAGTGAACATGATTATGCCACTATTTTAATGCTTTTTTTTCTTGCCCTATGGTAACTCCTATTTTATCTCTGTATTTATCTTCTCTTTTTAATTGAAGGTGGACCATTAATTTTTTCATTAAAGTACCTGTTCGGCTGCAGCAAGTAAGAATTTTGGTGCATACATTCAATAAATATCACTCAACCTAGTTAAACCCAGATAATGGCGGACTTTATTGCTTTTGTTAATTAACAAGCCACACATCAATTTATTTGTTGAAAAAGTCATTACAATTACTCAGTTCCATTTTCTAAAAAAATGCATGGGTACAAATATGTTGCAGTCGCACACAATAAACACGCATAATTTTCCCACTATCTTTGCTTTTTAATAACATGTGTTTTTTAAAAAAAATATATATGCTGGTAATCTGAAACAAAACAAAGTTCCTGGAAAAACTCAGCTCAGGCAGCATTGGATCCTGTCTGACTCTGGGCATTTACAGCATTTCCTGTTTTTGAATTAACTTTAAGATTAAAACAATTTTTAATATACCGAGAGGTTTGCATTTCGTTTCAATTCAAAAACTGTCGATAAGATGCACAATTATTTCTGCGTAAGTTTCTGCATATATTTTTAAGTTTTAATAGAAGTGTAAGCAGATTTAATATTCATAGGGTGTCTGCAGACGTAAAAAGGCACCAAAATCCTGGTGGAACTCAGCCGGTCTGCGAGAAGTTTCGGTGTGTTTTTATGTCTGCAGACGCGAGTGAATTTCATGAAATCGAAGTGATCACACCCTGCCTCCACGTCCCGGCCACAGAATTTGGTTTAGTCACAGTTAACATTTGAAGCTGGGCAATGTTTACTTAGCATTAGGGAATTCTACCTTACGCATTAGTGATTAAACATGTTGCGATTGGCCATCGTCTTCGAATATTTCAGAGGGACATTTAAAAAAAATCAGAGCCACGTGTCCTTCGAAGAAGTCTTCAGATTTTGGGGCGGTGCGAGTGACCCTGGGCTCTGATTCCAGAAGCCTGGCCCGAATCCGCACTTCAGGGCACCGTCCTTGCGCTGTCATACTCCCCGAGCAGCACGATTCTTTCGACCCCTTGCCACCTCCACCACTCCTATGCCGCAACTCCTGCCATCTCTCCCGCCCCTGTAACCTCCACCATCCCCTGCTATCTCCACTGTCCTACTGCCAACCCAATGCCCCTGCTACCTCCACCCCCCTGCCACCTCCACCACCCCCTCTGCCCCCTGCCACCTTCACTGCCCCATGCTGCACCCCTTGCCATCTCCACCAACCCACTGTCCTCCTGGCACCTCCATGCCCTACAATCTCCACTGCCACCTCCTCCGCCCCCTGACACCCCTTCCGCCCCTGACACCCCCATACTCCCTGCCACCGCACCATGCTGCACACCTTGCCCTCTCCACCATCCATCTGCCCTACTGCTACCTCCACCACCGTGTCACCCCCACCGCCCCTGCCACCTCCACCATCCCTCCTGCCACCTGCATCAACCCCTCCGCCCCGTCACCTCCACCTCCCCATGCCGCAGCCCTTGCCATCTCCACCATTCCTCTGCTCTCCTGCCATCTCCACCACCCTTCCACTAAGCCCCATGCCACCCCTGCCACCTCCACCGCCCCACATCGCAGCCCTTGCCATCTCCACCATCCATCTGCTCTCCTGCCACCCCTCCACCCACTGCCACCCTGCAACCTCCACCTCCCCATGCTGCACCCCTTGCCACCCTCTGCCCCTGCCACCCACTCCACCCCATGTCGCAGCCCTTGCCATCTCCACCATCCTTCTGCTCTCCTGCCACCTCCACCAGCCTGTCACCCCCTCCGCCCCTGCCGGCCTGTCACCCCCTCCGCCCCTGCCGGCCTGTCACCCCCTCCGCCCCTGCCGGCCTGTCACCCCCTCCGCCCCTGCCGGCCTGTCACCCCCTCCGCCCCTGCCGGCCTGTCACCCCCTCCGCCCCTGCCGGCCTGTCACCCCCTCCGCCCCTGCCGGCCTGTCACCCCCTCCGCCCCTGCCGGCCTGTCACCCCCTCCGCCCCTGCCGGCCTGTCACCCCCTCCGCCCCTGCCGGCCTGTCACCCCCTCCGCCCCTGCCGGCCTGTCACCCCCTCCGCCCCTGCCGGCCTGTCACCCCCTCCGCCCCTGCCGGCCTGTCACCCCCTCCGCCCCTGCCGGCCTGTCACCCCCTCCGCCCCTGCCGGCCTGTCACCCCCTCCGCCCCTGCCGGCCTGTCACCCCCTCCGCCCGTCACCCCTTGCCGCACCCCTTGCAAACCTCCTCCACCCTGTCACCCCCTCCGCCCCTGCAAGCCTGTCACCCCCTCCGCCCCTGCCAGCCTGTCACCCCCTCCGCCCCTGCCAGCCTGTCACCCCCTCCGCCCCTGCCAGCCTGTCACCCCCTCCGCCCCTGCCAGCCTGTCACCCCCTCCGCCCGTCACCCCTTGCCGCACCCCTTGCAAACCTCCTCCACCCTGCCACCCCCTCCGCCCACTGCTACCCTGTCACCCCCACCGCCCCGGGCTATCCCCACCACGTCCCCATGCCGCACCCCTTGCCACCTCCACCATCCCTCCGCACCCCTGCCACCGCTCCCTCCGCCACCCCCTCCGCCCCCCGTCACCTCCACCGCCCCATGCCGCACCCCTTGCCATCTCCGCCATCCCTCCATGACCCTGCCACCCCCACGACATTTGTGACCGAGGTCGGCGGACGGCAGAGCCGAGAGTTGCCGAAGAGTCTCGGCTGCTTCCGTCACTGGCCACGAAAACCTGCAAATCCAAAGCGGGAGCCGCAGAAATGCTCGGCCTGCTTCTGGAATCTTAGCGCGGAGCCAGAACCCCAATATTCTCGGGCTGGGGCTTTTTTTTTTAACGAATGTGACTTTACCCGAAGATCATCTACTTCCGCACAGGCCTGGATCGCGAAGCCCAAGATGGCGGCGCCTGGGAACGAGGAGGAGGAACTAACGCAGGAACAGACAGAGAAACTGCTGCAATTTCAGGTGAATTCATTACTATCATGTCATAGCACTGAAAGTGGCGCAGGCTGCATTCCCACGCCGCTTTTTATTTAACTTCTGATCTTTATTTAATCACGCTGAAGTCTGCACCTGTGGCACTCCTAAATGTTTCTGGGAGAGCCCCATCTAACCCCATTTATTCTGCACTCTCCCCAGCTTATCAGTCAGTGCCAGTATCATTTCGACAGGAATGCTAACAGTTGACAAGGTAGACTTAATTAATCCACCTCCAGTGCGAAGTCGACATTGCCCAGCAACACATGTTAACTGGAACCAAATCAACTTTCATTTTGTGCATGGCTCAATGTGATTATTTCCACTTGATGTCCGTTGTGGACCTGATGCATAAATAAACCTACAGTGTAATGCTTACGCTTTTACTAAAACTTTAAAATATTAGACAGAAACTTACTCAGAAGCAGTTGTATATTTTAAGAGACCGTTTTTGAATTGAAAATCTGCAGGTATATTAAAATTATTTAAATCTGCAAGTTATTTCAAGAAGTTGTTCTCGCATTGTACTCATTGGAAAGTAAAATATTAAATGAAGGAGCACGTCAGATTTTTATGGTAATTGGCTGAAAACAATTCATAAAGTAAACAAGGGTCTTTAGATGCATGGCTTTGCATCCAAATGTTGAGAATAGTTTAAATCTTGCTGTTTAACTGTTTAATACATTGCCAATATAACTCTAGCCAATGCAACAGTTGGTGAAATTGAATATACCAATAGAGTTTCTAAGCCATGATTATGTTGTGAAGATAGGGATGTTGTATTGATGTTTCTCAGCTGCAAATGCCTTTACGGTACAGGTATACTCCGCTTTATGAATACTCATTTTACGCAAATTCAGTTTTACGAAGAAACCTGTGTTCGCTATCCAAAAGAAATTTGAATGGGTTTCCGCTTTTTCAAAAATATCCTTCATTAGTAGTGAATGGTTTTATGCCATTTCAGCTTGTGAAAGGTTTCATAGGAACACTCTACTTTCGTAAAGTAGGGTTTACCTGTAATACCATAAACTTTTGATGCGACGTATACAAATGTTTACATAGGAGAAATCAATAGGTACCCTGATGTACAAGAAAAAGACAGGACAAGTAATGTGAATCTTTATCAATTTAAAAATTTGGAAACTCCTCTGCTGTAGGTAACTTGTTAACAGATAACCAAAATCATCTTCTGAAGAGTTTGATAAATCAGAGTCAAAAATGTTTAAGCATGGGTTGAAGGTCATTTGAGATCTTGGGTATGAAGATACAAAGTGGTAGAACAGTTTTGAAATGGGACTGCACAAGATCCTAACAGTTGAGGCTCATAGATCTTGTTGAGGTCATGTAGAATTGGAGGTGATCCGAGGTAGAAAATTGTAAGGTTTTTAAATTGAGCTGTTGCTCAATATGAGTATAGGCTAGCCAGCACAGGAGAGATAGGTGAATGAGACTTGGATCATATTAGCATCAGATTTTTGGATGAAATTTTAAGATTTCTTTTAACAATGAAAGTAGAACCAAAGATGAGAGCAAAGAGCATAAAGGTAATAATGAGACATGTAGGTTTTAAGTAGTGGATGAGTTGAGACATTGACACATTTGACAATATGTCAGTAGCCTTTTTCACCTTGCCTAACCAATATCAATGAACTGGTTCAAAATAACGTTTTTGCCATTCACACTGGACCAATATTAACTAGTTCTTGCACCCTTTCACACTCACCACCTGGCATCCCAGAACAGAGGAATGCCAATCCTCCATTAACGGGACCCAGCGTACCCCCGACCCTTAAAATACTGGGCTAACTGGTACGCCGATTCAAAACAAATCAGTGATGATACACACTCCCGAGGAGGTTCATCCCTGAGGCGATCTGACACCTGCGCGCCGGTTTGTGAGCATTCATACTGGCATGTTAACAGGTAGATTGGTGGTTAATTACTGGGTTAAAGATCCAGTGTGAATGGGTCTTGTGTTTCAACTCATCCACTGCTAAAAGGCAGTGGGTGTAAGTCATTTTGGTCCTGTAGGTTTTATGTCACTGGATGCTCGTTTTGGAGTGAGGGATAACACTAAAGTTGCAAGTGGTCTTGCTTGGTTTCAAATAGTTGCTATTGCTAGTGAGAGGTATTTGTGTTTGTCTAGAAGTCAATAGCTTTGATTTTCCACTACTTTACTGAAGGAAATTTGTATTCATCAAAAACTTTTTTGGATAAGCAGTAACACAATTATAGCTATGTTAATACTCTTAAATAGGATCAAATGTATCTACATTCTCACACATTTCATGCCAGCTTTAGTGCTAGGGCAGACAATGACATTTAGTTAAAAATGTAAAAATTAGTGGAAATTGGCCTGAAAGAACCCATGAGATAATTAATAAATTGTCAATCTTTGGCTTAAAGAATTGCATTACACAGTGAGGCATTTTTAAAAAAAAATTAAATTCAATGTTGTCATTTACCTTGCTTCAATTTAACAATTTTTCATTTACTTTTCCCTGTAGGACTTGACTGGTATTGATTCAATGGACCAATGTCGACGCACTCTAGAACAGCACCATTG
Source organism: Narcine bancroftii (assembly GCF_036971445.1). Classification (NCBI taxonomy): domain Eukaryota; kingdom Metazoa; phylum Chordata; class Chondrichthyes; order Torpediniformes; family Narcinidae; genus Narcine; species Narcine bancroftii. Next base: position 32,813,795 of record NC_091477.1, on the reverse strand, counting down.
GAATATTGAGGTATAAAGGAAGCAAAATTTCCTCCAATGTGTGTAAAATATGATTGTCTATGGTATTGATTGTTTCTATTTAAGTTTAAAATTCTGATTTGTAATTTGTTCAGATGTGTGAATGTTAATATTGTAGTTATAAATTGAATGATGTATTTGAGATAAACTACGTACTTTGTCATGTGTTTTTAATAATGGTCGAAATTGGTTTTAATCCTATGTTTTTTACTATATCCTGCCAACCCATTTTATTTTTTAGGCAGCTGTTCAGGACAGGCTAAATGAACAAGAAGGAGTTCCCAGTGTCTTCAACCCACCTTCCTCTCGTCCACTTCAAGTCCACACAGCTGACCATCGGATCTACAGTTATGTAGTTTCAAGGCCACAGCCCAGGGTAAGTACACATTACAATCGTTTGATTTACAGTAAAATCCCCATTATCTGGAATTCAATCAACTGGAAACTCAAGCAACTGGTAAAAACAATGGAGGAAATAAATAAATAGCATCTCATATAAATAAGACTGGAGAGATGGATCCTGTGGGGGAGTGCTAAGACATAGTTAGAAATGCGGCGATTTGCCCCATAGCTATCAATGCTCCACAACGTTCACCCATTCTCGTGGCGGAGAGTCGGGTTGTCAGCGCGAGGAAGCTGTGCTGAGAGCCTGACCAGGACATTTGCATGGAGGTGAGTCTAGTGGTGCCAAGCGCCTGACCAGGACACTTGCGTGGAAGCGAGCCAGGTTGCGCCAAGGGACTGATTGCGTGGAGGTGAGTTGGCTTGTGCCGAGAATCTGACCAAGACACCAGGATGAAGAGCTCGCGTCTGGGATGACTCCTAAAGTGTGTCTCTATCCCTGCCTAGTAAAAGTCTTTATTTTTAGTATAAAGTGTATTAATGTTATAACATAGACCAGCAGCAATAGAAATTCACCAAGACAATGGTTTCTTCAAAATTATCATTTTTATTAATAATATAAAATCTTTCTTAACTCTAAACTTAACCCCACTATGCACCAATAAAGTGTGTGTGTGTGTGGCAAATCCCAAACCATTACAGTTCAGGCACAAATCTGAAGAGATGATTTTAAAGTTTAGTCTTAGAAATATTTTATGTTGAAACAGTCTTTAAACTGCTGTTCAAAAGTTCTCAAACTCACGAATTCTTGTAGATTTCCTTTCAGAGAAATATTTTTTAATTCGAATTACTTTTTCACAAATCCCCCTCTCTTGTGTGGAGGTTTCGGAACTTGTTTTTTTTACACGGTGATTTCACCATCCCAGACCATTACAAATGGGCACAGCAGAACTGCCCTCTCTTGACAAAAAGACAGTTGAAGTTCCTTTTCTTCAGCCACTATTTCTGTGTTCCTTTCGTATCAAAGGGAGAATGCCCAACAGTACCTCTCTCATTGAAGGGTACTGCAGCTCTGACTTCAGATAAAGCATGGTTCATTATTAAAAATGCTGCCTTGAAATGTCCCAATCACATGACATGACATCACTGCTAGTTCTTAAGTTTTATTTTCTTCAGCAAGATGAGTCAACAAGCAAATGGCCTTCTGTTTACACGTGCTTTCTCCTTAGCAAACATTCATTGTCTTAGGTTTCATGGATACAATAATCAAACTGCTTAATGCTTTGAAGTAGCAGTCAAACTGTCTTTTTTTAAATTTTTTTTTATTTTTCGCACTATAAACCACATTGATCAAGATACTCTTTGAGCAAACATTCATTGTCTTCAATATTTCAAGGGCAATCACTCCAGTTTTTATTGCTCTGCTTACAGCTGGCCATAGCAGTCACAGCATCTCTGTGTAAGTGTCTTTGTGTGTTTTTCTCTGTTTCCAACCCACATAATTCCCTTACAAAAAATAATGTAAACTAAAGATTCCGTAACAGTAAGGCTTTATCTGTAAACTTGGGGTAGGGGGTTAATAATGACGGCAACACTGTTACAGGAATTATTAATTAAAATTAATAATAAAATTAGCTTTACATAATTAAAGACTACATCCTGATTTTTTTTTCCAAATTAATTTACATTTTGCATGTGTTTTGTCTTTTAAATGGTGTATTTTTAATACAGGTATATTAGGCATCATGCAAAGAGAAGATGATGCCGCTTTAGTTGCCCATTCAGAGCCAGCTCTTCAGCGCTTGACGTCCTGCTTTGCGGAAACTGCCAAAATGTTTGGCCTGGAAGTCAGCCTGAAGAAAACTGAGGTCCTCCATCAGCCAGCTCCCCACCATGACTACCAGCCCCCCCACATCTCCATCGGGCACACAAAACTCAAAACGGTCAACCAGTTTACCTATCTCGGCTGCACCATTTCATCAGATGCAAGGATCGACAATGAGATAGACAACAGACTCGCCAAGGCAAATAGCGCCTTTGGAAGACTACACAAAAGAGTCTGGAAAAACAACCAACTGAAAAACCTCACAAAGATAAGCGTATACAGAGCCGTTGTCATACCCACACTCCTGTTCGGCTCCGAATCATGGGTCCTCTACCGGCACCACCTACGGCTCCTAGAACGCTTCCACCAGCGTTGTCTCCGCTCCATCCTCAACATCCATTGGAGCGCTCACACCCCTAACGTCGAGGTACTCGAGATGGCAGAAGTTGACAGCATCGAGTCCACGCTGCTGAAGATCCAGCTGCGCTGGATGGGTCACGTCTCCAGAATGGAGGACCATCGCCTTCCCAAGATCATATTATATGGCGAGCTCTCCACTGGCCACCGTGACAGAGGTGCACCAAAGAAAAGGTACAAGGACTGCCTAAAGAAATCTCTTGGTGCCTGCCACATTGACCACCGCCAGTGGGCTGATAACGCCTCAAACCGTGCATCTTGGCGCCTCACAGTTTGGCGGGCAGCAGCCTCCTTTGAAGAAGACCGCAGAGCCCACCTCACTGACAAAAGGCAAAGGAGGAAAAACCCAACACCCAACCCCAACCAACCAATTTTCCCTTGCAACCGCTGCAATCGTGTCTGCCTGTCCCGCATCGGACTGGTCAGCCACAAACGAGCCTGCAGCTGACGTGGACTTTTTACCCCCTCCATAAATCTTCGTCCGCGAAGCCAAGCCAAAGATATTAGGCATCATAAGAATGTCTCAAGTCTCTCATATCTGACATCCGCGATCCCCAGAGGTGCTGGATAATGGGGAATTTTACTGTATTTTAATTTTGAAAAGTATTTTGTGAAGATCTTTGGAATTCAGTTGAAATTATTGTGTAGTATCATATTTTGAGTTGTTTGTAATAAATTTGATTTCTTTGAATACTGTGCTTGTTTTGAAATTCTGTACAGTATTAATAAAGTATTCCTTTTCATAGTTGAAAGTGTGTTGAATTTTAGTACCATCTTGCAAACAGTTTGCTTTATATATAGACTTGATAAAGCAGAATAGATCATGGTATTTGTTATTATACATAACTATTTTTGGTTAATAAGGACCCTCCTTGAAGAAATTACAGTAGTTGACATTGATTTCTTAGTAGGTCAAAATTCTTATTTGAATTGACTATTTTCTTTCATGAATGCACGTCGTTTATATACTTTGTGCATTGGCATATAGTATGATAGTCTAGTACACCAAATAAGACCGAAATTGAAGGTTTTTTTGATGTTATTAAGACCAAACTAAGTTTATGTAGTTTGACCCTTTATAGATATTAATGACATCTGTTCAATTTTTCAGGGACTCTTGGGATGGAGTTATTACTTGATAATGCTTCCATTCCGATTCACGTATTACACGCTACTGGACATTTTTAGGTGAGATACTATGAGATTTTGCTTTAAATGCAATTATTTTTTAAAAAAATCTTGAATTTAATCTTTTTGTTTTGTAGGTTTGCTATACGATTTATTCGGCCAGATCCTCGGAGCCGTGTTACTGACCCTGTTGGAGATGTAGTTGCATTCATTCAGAATTTTGAGGAACAATATGGAAGGATCCATCCAGTCTTCTATCAAGGAACGTACAGTCAGGTTTGTACAAATATCCATTATGGAGCTTTTTTGTTTAAAGTTTGCTGGTGAGAGTGTTTTGCAGTTTAGTTTATCTTGGTAGCTTTTCACATTTACCACTCTTATCTTAGCAGACATGTAAATTGGACTAGTAAATCTTATTCCAAGTGTAATTTCAGAAGCCAATGACAATTAATCTATTCTATGATTCTTTTTAATTTGTATTCCATGCATATCGTCAGTGAGGAAATTAGTTGACATTGAAGAGTGATTCCTCAATTGATCAAAATCCTTGTTTGAATTACATAAGTTTTTGTTCATGTATCATTAAATTATCAGATTGACATTGTAAATGACCATTGAATCCAGATTCATGGATTTTTCCCTTGTGCAATATTGTCAATAGAATATTGTTTGGCTTGGTCTTTAATAAAAATGATTAAAAGTATGTATTTCTTTGGGGGGGGGGGGGGAATTAGCTATTAGCTGAGCATTCACTGCCTATTCAAAGGAGCCATTGTTTACATTTGACCTACCCAATAAGTACTGATAGGTTTGTTCTTCATGCAATAAATGAGGGTAATGTGCACAAGGGCATGTTTGGATTATAATTAAGAGCAGAAATGTGGCCATTTTTTTTTCAATGAAGCCAATTACTATGTATTCACTATCCTACCAGGGAGATGAGATTTCTTCTGTCAATATATGTAACAACACAATTCTAAGCCAAATTCCAACAGAGATGCTAACATTTGTTCTAATGCCACTAACTGTTGGACTTTATAGTTGACCCAGGCCATTTCTATACAAAGTTTCTGCTTTAAGCTTTCAACAATTTTTCTATGTCAAAATGGTTAGTAATTTTTCTACTTGTTTCCATATTCAAATAGGAAGATTAATTTTATAGCTTTAATTCTCATTAATTGTGATTTATTATTTGCACTAAATGCAGGCACTGAATGATGCCAAGCGGGAGCTTCGTTATTTATTAGTTTATCTTCATGGAGATGACCATCAGGACACTGATGAGTTCTGTCGGTAAGAGAGGGTGGCATGTCGTCTCTAAAATCTGAGGTGTTGTTTAATCAAGACCAATGCTGTGATTCAGTTACCTACCTGGAAGTTGTTACTTATATCTACAAGAAACACGTTTCTATCAGGTCTACAGGTTTATTGTTTGTGACTGGAAATCAAAATTTGTCTCTCCTGTTCAATGATATTTTAAAATGTCAGCTGCAGATGTATTAATAGGACCAAATTAATCAGACAAGGCAACACCCAGGTTTCATTTGAACCTGCTTGGCTGATGACATTTGTCTTAAAAACTAACTAAAGGTTAGCTGATAATTGATGAGCTGATTGCCATTGGTTTTTTTTTTAATGAAAATAAGTATTTAAATGAAATAATATTCCAGAGACCATGTATATCATTCTATATTTGTTGCTGTGTAAATAGATAATAACTCTGGATGAAGATGTGAAGAATGCTTTCACTGATTTAGAGGCGAGAATTCATTTTGGTACATTTGTCATTGGTATATATAATAGAAGAAGTCCTGAACTATTGCTGAGGGAAGTTCAGCTATATAAATACTTTTAATTCTTCTTTAAAGTAAATTATGAATTTGTAATGCATAAACTCACCTGCCATCAAGAATAGTTTTGTTTTTCACTTTACTTTTCAATTATTTTTTTCTTAAGTGTGATCAAAGAGCAATCTGGTGCCTCCAGTAAGAATCCAAGTTGTCATTTTTTTATGTGCATGCCAAAGGGGACATTAAAAAATATTTGATGATAGAGGTATCAGAGCAGGCAACTGATGGTGACGTGAAGGAAGGATACTTATTGAAGCATCATTTAATATATCATTCAACTAGGTGCCTCCTCATAAACATGTAGTGGTAGTTGGGGGAGGTGGATTTGTGTGCATTCTGTCTTTGAAGGATAACTAAATGTTGGTTTGTTTCTACCTCAGTAATACAATGTGCTCTCCAGAAGTTGTAAACTTCATCAATACAAGAATGCTTTTCTGGGCCTGTTCCACCAGTAAGCCAGAAGGCTACAGGGGTAAGTATATTTTTTTGCTTTTACAGTTATAAACACTGTTGCCACACTATTGAAATTTTCCTTGCTTTTAAGTTAATCTTGAGAAACAGGAATTTAACAGGCTCTTCCAGCCCACAAGCTTGTGCTGCCCAAATACTCCCACGTGACCAATTAGCCTACCAACCCTGTACGCCTTTAGAACATGAGAGGAAACCGATACACCCAAAAAATAAAACCCCGTATGGACAGGGAGAACATACAAATGCCTTGCAGGCAGTCCATAACATTGAGTTAATTGCACAGAAAATACAATCTTACCTGAAATCAATGGGAATTGCTAGATTCCTTTATCCCAACTACTTCTGATGCCAACAATAGTGGGATGAACTATTTTGGCTTTTTAGCTTATTCCTGTCATCAACTTCCTGCAGCATAATAGAACATCGTATTATGTTCTGTTGTTTTAAATGCAAATATCTTCCTCCTTCATGGTGTCTGTATTTGGGTTTCTCACCATAACTCCTTATTGATATTTGTCTCTTAGAAAATTTCAGCACCGAAACAGTCCCCTTTGGTCCATGCCATGGGGCTGAGTTTGCTGAAACAATGTTGTTGATCACTGGAAAAACAGACTAGATTTTGCCAAATAAACATTTTGATTGGATCATGATTTCATACAAGAGTGAATGGACTTGGTTAGTGATTTGTTGTGCAACATTGACGTGGATAAGAGAGATTCAGATGGGGAGGTACCCGTTTCAAGGAGGGATTTTGCAGAGATACTACTTTGTACTCTCGCATGTCCTTGATTCTGTTTGTGAGGTCCACAGCATATATGCAGGAATGGAAGTATCAAGGAATTTTTTTTTTTAAAAAGAGTTGGTTTTTCAATAATGATCTAACATGCGGTTTTGTATTTCAGTATCTCAAGCTTTGCGAGAGAATACCTATCCTTTCCTGGCAATGATTATGTTAAAAGAGCAAAGGATGACAGTAGTTGGTCGTTTGGAAGGTCTTCTTCAGGCTGAAGACTTTGTCAATCAGCTGACATTTATTATGGATGCTAATGCAACATATTTGGTATCAGAGCGACTTGATAGGTAAGATATGGGAAGAAAGTTCAATTCTGTTAATCCCATAATGAATGCATTCAGTGTCAAATTTAGATTGTATTCATTAGAATAAAATCACAATATGCATGTTGTCAACTTTGAGAATAATGCATATTAATACAATATGATTGTGAATGAATTCTTCACCGAAAGCTAGTTCATATCAGACTGTTTTAACGTACAAATACTTGTTTGGACTCAATAAAGTTAGTATGAGGATTATTTTACTTTTTGGTATACAGTATTTTCAAGTGGGGCACAGCTCAATTGTATGTGTATTCAGTGCAGTTTCCTCTTGCTCTTTGTGACCTAAGCTTGTATAACCAGGGTCTTAAGTTCAGGGAGAGTTTTAAATCAGAATTATTGGATAAATCATTTATTAAACAAATCAAAAGTGAAAATCAAAAATACTGCAGATCCTAGAAATCTGAAACAATCAGTTAGGTAGCATATGGGAGGATCAAAAGTGGTTGTTTTGAAATGAAACATTCAAAATGGTTTAAAAAATTTTGCAGGAAGCAAACACGAGAGAAAGGAAAGAAAAAATCAGTTTTGAAACTTGCTAATTTTATTTTTTATTCAATTAATTCTACATTAGTCAATTTTCTATTTAATTTCTAAAATCAGATTTCTTAAGATTGTCTTTTCTCTGTGCTGTTGAGATGAGTTTAGTCTCTATTGTGCTAATATTGATGTCTCAAATCTCAACTATGATAATGGATTGGACTTCTGACCAGAGGGCTCATGTTTAAGGCACATAGAAGCTGGTCCAAATTTTATGTTTTTACTCAGAATACTTTTTCATGTACCTTCACAAGGGAGAGTTTACATCTCTTAACAGGCACTGTGGGGATGGATTAGGAGAGAAGTAAATCTTATTTGTAACTATTTTGTTTATATTACTAATTTATTTTTTGTGCCATTATTTTCATGGCTTTTGTTGTGTAGATCGTGTGCAATTAAATCCAGTAGGGACCTGTTGACAACTTATTGATGCTGTTTATATTCTCTCATTTTAGAGAGGAAAGAAATCAGACACAAGTGCTGAGACAGCAGCAAGATGAGGCTTATTTGGCTTCGCTTCGTGCTGATCAGGAAAAAGAAAGGAAGAGAAAGGAGGAACTGGAAAAAAGGAGAAAGGCAGAAGAGGACATTAGGCAACAAATGCTTGCAGAAGAAAGAAGACAACGAGTAAGGTTTCTTCTTTAAGAAATGCAAAAGTATTTTGTTAAAATATATACTTTTATTCTAAAAATCATTGTGTAATTGTGACTGTTTAACCAATGACTTGGCTTTCTGATACCCAAGTTGGTTATGGAATAATTAAGCTATATAAACCATCACTGGATTAAATGACCTCTGAATGTTGGATGAAATGGATTTTTCTGGCCATTAACAAGCAAAACAGATTTGGCTTGGTCTCTTCCTCTTTATCATTATCTAAAGCAAGTAGCTGGTTAAAATGGAGATCAGCCATGATTGACTTGAATATTGGAACAGACAAGAGAGGTTGAATGGCCTGCAACTTTTCCTATGTTGGCCTGTCAGTGGCACAGTTACAAGGATGACTGATTCCACAGCAACATAGCAGCAAACAGGATCAGATTGGAACAAGATCAGATTTGACAGTGCTTTCTGAAACTAGGCCTGGTAGCATCATTGTATGTGCATATTGGACAATTAATTTTTATTAGTACAATTTACTTTGTGTTTGAATCCAAAAATGAAGAAATTCTCCTAAACCTGCATTAAATGTGAACATGCATCTTTGGCATAAATGTGAAGGGATTTTTGTTTGTTTGTTCATGACCACAGAGTTTACAGGAAGAGAAGGAACGCAAGTCTGAACGTCTTCCCCCTGAGCCTTTTTCAGACCATCCAGACAGTGTTAAAATTGTCTTTAAGTTGCCAAATGATACTCGAGTGGAGCGACGGTTTCTGTTTACCCAGTCATTAACAGTAAGAATCTTCCATGTTTTTTTTTAATTTGTAGAATCAAATGCACTTGTTTTGCATTCTGTTAAAACAACCAGGAGGGTATACAGTTGGAGTGGGTGCTTGGATGGAAATCGTATGAGAAAGTAACGTTTAACCATTTCAATTAAAGGGTAAAAGTTGCATTATTGTTACATTTAAAATGTAACATATATGAAATTCTTTAACTTTGTCTACCGTAAGACAGATAGATTAGCATTCCAAAAGTGATTTTTTTTTAAATTAAATTTAAATTTTAAACATAGACATACAGCATGGCCCACAATCCCGTGCTGCCCAATTTCACCCAATTGACCTACAACCCCAGTATGTTTTGAAGGGTGGGAGGAAACTGGAACACTCAGAGGAAACCCACACAGACATGGGGAGAATGTACAAACTTACAAACAGTGTCCGATTCAAACCCCTGGTACTGTAATAGTCTTGCACTAACTGCTACACTAACTATGCCAAGCCTTGCTGTGGAATTTTTCTTAAATTTAAAGTCACATTCTACCTGCCTGTGATGGTACATGCATTAAAATTTTATGGTATTCTTGTATTGAAACAGTTCTTTTCGGCAGTGTGAAGAGCATTATTGGACAATCGATTGGCCTTGTTAACCTTTCAATTATCTTTTGTTTAAATTTGAATAGTTAGCAACTAAATCTTCTAAAATCAAAGTGTTTTATTTTCTTTATTTAAACATCTTTTCTGTATTTGGCTTTTGCTTAAAAGCAGAGAAATATGAAAGTTATTGAAAATTAGTCCTTTGATTAAAATTTTACGATCAAAGCATATATTTTACCTTTGTTGTGTCCATAAAATTTTCTCACTATTGCATGCACAAATTTGTCCAATGGTTAACTGAACCACACAGATCATCTGTTTCCCTGATAACTGGCAATTAATCTCGTATACAAGACTACATATGGCCTTGGCAAAAGTCATGAGAAAACTGTCAGAGTTTCGGCTAAAAAATATCTAATAAGATAAAAATTAGTCTTCTCTGGAACTCCCCACAGTGGAACTCGTGATCAAGGCTTACACTAATAATGGGCATATTAGAAATGTCCTGTGGTGTAGCTGCCTCTTGTAGATGTGTGGTTCATTAGATCTGCAGCAAAGGGAGAAGCTAAGAACAAAAATAAAGTTATAATTTTGAAGAAACTAATATTTTGTTCTTTCCTTCTAGGTAATATATGACTTTTTGTTTTCCTTGAAAGAAACTCCGGAGAAATTTCAAATAGTTGCTAACTTTCCACGTAGAGTACTCCCCTGTGTGCCCACAGAGAAGGAGCCAAACCCACCCACTCTGCAGCAGGCTGGATTGAGCCGCTGTGAAGTCTTGTTTGTTCAAGATCTTACTGATGATTGAATTGGACACCAGCAATAGGTTAAGATTCAATAGCTGCACAGTTTAAAGGACTGCAGAGACTTTCTCACAAATGAACCAAGTTTCTGCACGCATTGGCAAAGGTCTATGCAGCTAGGTTGCTCATCATTTCCTGGGATGAACTGTGCTGTCCATCAATATTTTACTTAAAAAAAACCTGAAATGTTGAGCAGATTTCCATCAGAAGATTTAAAAGTCAATGAATCCATTTCTCCATCCAGATTACACCATGGAGAGTCCCAACACCTTTCTGATGGTTTTGTTTTCCCCACTTTGTTGTATTTCTATTAAAAAGGTGAAAAAATAGACCAAAGGAAGGTTGGCTGTTTTTGAATTATTGGAACCTGAATTGGTTTAAGTTCTTATTACCATGGCCTTTGCTATGGTGAAACCTCAGTATGTAGTTTGTCAGCCTATAGTGCCTGTGGTAACTAGAGCTTGCTCCATGTTTAATACCTGAGCAGCCTTGTCATCCTCGAGGTGTAATTTATTCCAGCAGTTTAAATTAAAACTGTTTTAGAATTTTATTGTGTTGAATCATTTTTGTATGCATAGATTTGTTTTTAAAATCATTTTCTGTAACTTAAGTACAATTGATAGCTGTTCACAGTGCGCTGAGTAGTCAAGTTTGAGCATTAAAAATCTATATTGCCTTCACCTATCTTGTTCCTTCTGCGCTTCCTATCATTGCCAATGTTTGTTCTTGGTCATCGTCCACTATTGTACTTGTGTATGGATCATGCATCATCTTCAGATTAACTTTTTTTTCCGTGTTGGATTTGGTGCATCTATTTGTAGTGCTGTATGTTTTTATTTTATTGGGGAGAAATGAATATTTATAGCCTCCTTTGAGAATATGACCAAGGAAAATAACATTTTCAGCAGAGAGTGCCCCCCCCCCTCCCCCCTTTTCAGGCTCTATCCAATGGCTCCTTGATCAGTTTGTCGCAATGTATAAATGTAGTTTTTTTTCGATACTGTTTGATTTGAAATATTGCACTTCTTTCTCTAATTAGCATCTTAATGTGTCAAATGACGTGTCATTTGTTTTGCTGTTCTATCAAGATGCAATATGACTTGTGTCTGTCTTGAATAAATAGTGGGTGGTGACCAATAATGAAATTAATTTACTACCAAAACAGCTCTTGGCTTTAATATACTGGCTCATTTAATTATAATGAAGTGATACTACTGACATTTCCTTTCTTGACTAGATATGTGCTTGCAGCTATTTTATCTGATAAAAATACAAAGTTTGATTATTTTGGAGTGCCTATATGCACTACTCCAAGATTAGATAACCATGGTTAATATGTGATGTGAACATAAATGATCAATTTGATTTTGTCTACAATTGCTAGTGTTCAGATTTAGTTTTTTGCTTGGTGTAGTTGACCTTGAATATATTTTTATATAAACCTATAATAGCAATCAATATAACTTTTGTTTCTCATGTCTGATTAAAAGCAGTTAACATTTCCAGATGCCATAGGTATTAATACAAGTTGATTGAAAAGCATAGCAGTGTACAAAAAAAGTTCATATTGGCTCTTGATTCCTGCAATGTTGAAGCTGCAGTATTAATTGCTTTTTGTTCTTAATTTCAAAATCGGACTGACATCCAAGACCATGGTTCCAGAAGCTTGTCTTGAATTACTGAATGTTTTCATGTAATTACCATGCATTCATATTAGGATATAATCTCTGCAAAACAAAAGCAATCTGATTGAAATGTTGTGTTTATGATTTTTGCAAGCGAGGATCTGTACATTATGGCTGCCAAAAGAAACTTCTTGGTTGACACTTTTGAACGAGACTGACATTGTGGCTAGCCTGAGCTGACTGGGAATTTGGATGTGTGAAGCAAATGTCTTCCGAATAGAATAAGGTATTCTACATCATAGTTACTTCAGCATAAAATGTTCGAAACACCCAACTTTTGCCTTGATTTGCATTCTGCCCTTGCTGAAGATGCTATTAATGCATATTTACTCCTAATTTGATGCATTTAGTATAACATTCTAAATTTGAGTTGGGGCAAACTACAATGCAACCAGTACTGTATTGACATTTTAGGATTGTGCAATATTTTTTTTTGTCTTACTCCCATCAGTCCAATAGTATGCAAATACAACTTTTGGATATTTTAATGGTTCTACAGATTATTGTTATAATTTTGTACATATGAGTATATTCCTAATAGTCCTATTTGAAGAAAAGGAGGCAAAAATTCTTTAAAGGACCATTTTTTTGTTTAAGTTTTTAAAAATGTTAAGTTAGTTGAGTGACACTAAATAGAATTTTTTTTAAAAAAAGACTATGAAAATGCATTTTTTCTAATGACATAACTCATTGCTCCAGAGGCTATTTATGCATTTCATACCTTTCCTTGGTAAATGTTTAAGTCAATTTCTTTGTCACTTTTGCATTTCTGGAGGGAACAAATTTTTGAATCCAATACTCCTATTCAAACTGTGAATAGATTTGTGAAAGGCAGGAAGTTAAGCAAGCTAATTGAAAACGAATGCCAAAATATGCCTCTTATTTTCTGTTCACTTGGAAATCACTCTTTTCAAAACCAAAATCTCCTCCATGAGTTAAAAGATGAACAAGGGCATTGAGTGATACTGCATCTGAAATTGAATTCTGGAAATAAGTTTCCATGCTCAATCTGAAACTAAACATTGTATGATATGCTGTAAATTCAGATACTTGACCCATGTCTTGTAATTTATTGAAATTTAATGAATACAAAATAATAATTATTTGAGGAATGTGTGAGTGATTTGTAATTTAAAAATGATTTGAGTTTGATTAAGTCGATTCACATTGCCAGAGTTGTCGACTTATTATGTGCTGCCAATATTGCGTTCAAATTTCATATACTGCAATGTTAACAAAACGCTTGACCTTGCATAATTACGTTATGGTTATAAAATGTATGATTCACTGAACTTATTTAGACAAAACCAGTCTCTCACATCTCCATGATCTAATCATTCTTGTTCAGAAATGTTAGAATACTTGTGTTGTCTTTGTGCTGGAACACTTCCATTTCAGATAAAATTTGTCAAGCAAGAGCCCTGAGCCCAGTCAGAGAGACACTAACTTCAAGATTCCCTTCACAGATGGGTAGGATTTAAAGAGAAGTTAAATTAAGGTAGAGGTAGACAGGGTACAGAAAAAAATGATAAGGATGTTGACTGGGTTGAGTTAAAAGGGGAGACTGAATAAGATGGGTTTTTTCCCTGAAGTAAGCCTAGAGATGACTTGATGGAATATAGCACAGGAACAGACCCTTTGGCTTGTGTTCAAATTAAACTAAAACTTTGCATCCACTCAATACATCTCCCTCTGAAAGTGCAAACAAGCTTGCATGTGCTGGAGGGACAATAGATCTTAAAATGAAGGATACTGTGATGTGGGTTGAAACAAATAGTGCAATGCCTGATCAATGTATAAGCAAACACAGGACAAATGACTCCCATTCCTAGGCTTGTGCCGAGGAATGCCTAACTATTATCACGTGGAAGTAATCTCAACAATTCCCCCCCCCCCCCCTTCACAGCATCTTCCCTGCATTCTCCTAAAAGTTGTTCTTTAAAGCGTGCTACCTTTTATCACTCTTCATTTCATTTTTTGTACCAAATAATTTTCTGTTCAATCTGACCAATTGCTTAAAGTCTTCTCTCTATTTACAACACCTCAAAATTTTATTTCATTTGTTATTTATGAAGTTGTGCCTTTCGACATAACCAGGGCCAGGTCTTTTTTTTTAGGAATAAAGAGGAATGCTTTCACAATGATCAGTGATCCCTTTCCTTCATAGAACTGTTCACTACTGGTTTCTGTCCATCACCCAATTTATTTCCTGCATCAGTCACTATCCATTTAATCACAACCTCAATTTATTAATTCCCAGTGCCATGTGTCATTCAGTAATTCATCAAACACTGAGTTTGAATTCTAACCTTTTTTTTCAGCTGTGTTATTCTAAGCAGAAACTATCTGCACTTACATTTGCATCCAGTTATAATTTTGCATATGCCTTCAAACCACTCTATTTCATATCATATAAGCACAGTGTACAAGCTCTGTTCTGGCATTTGTCTGATTTTTTCTATTTTCTTGTCTCTTCTGTGCGCTTAACCCAGACAAATAAGAGATAATATTGAACCAAGCTGGAAAATCAGTACAATTTCCATCAGTACTGGAAAACCACAAGTTTGAGTTCTTAGCCCCCTGCTTTACTCACTTTACGCCTTCAACTGCATGGCTCGGTATGACAACAACACCATCTACAAATTCGCTGATGATACCACGGTAGTGGGCTGTATAAAAAGGGGGCAATGAGTCAGCTTACAGGAGGGAGATTGAAAACTTGGCTGACTGGTGTACTAACGATCAATCTTACACTTAATGTTCCCAAAACCAAAGAGCTGATTATGGACATTTGGAGGGAAAAATAATGGAGGTGTATGATCCAGTGAATATTGGGGGATCAGAGAAGGAGAGGGTGAGCAAATTTAAATTTCTGGGAGTCACCATTCCTGGGTCCAACACATGTAAAAAGTACGTCAGCAGCTCTACTTTCTCAGGAGTTTGCGGAGGTTTGGTATCAAAAACTTTTACAGATGTGTAGTGGAATGTGTGCTAAATGGCTGCACTGCCTGGTGTGGGGCCACTGATACCTCTCATCAGACAACCCAATATATCACAGGCAAATCTCCCCACTTATGAGAAAAATTACATGGAATACTGCCATTAGAGAGCAGCAACAGACATTAATGATCCCCACCATCCAGGATATGCTCTTTTCTCACTGCTGTGAACAGATAGGTGCCACAGGACATGTACCACCAGGTTCAGGAACAATCGCTTCCCCTCCACCATCAGACTCTTAAGACAATAAACTGACTCATTTTAAGGACACTTACTTTGCACATAATTTATTATTGAATATTTATTTTATGTATTACACAATCAGTTTGCACTTCTTTATTTACATTACTCTATTTTAGCAACACATCTTTTCTTGAGTATAGTTTTTGTGCTATATTTAAATATACATTCTTCCTGGTCTGCAGGAAAATGAATCTCAGGGTTGTATGTGATGTGTATGAACTCTGACAATAAATGTAAGCTTTATTCCTGAACAAACAAAATCAGGATATCTTTGAACTAGACCCTTTTTATTCATTCAAATTTTTCAAGGCAATTAAGTGGGGTTAGCTATGGAGGCTTCCAGACTGGGCTTTTAGAAAAGCCCACTATTCTGGATGCATTTGAAAATAGCTGACTGGTTTATGGAAAAGGTTTTATGACAAAAAGTTGTTTGATTTTGTTTGTGACTTGGGTAAGAGTGAATCAGGTATGAATGAAAGAATAAAGAATGGGATCATAGATTATGAAAAAAAAATACATAATTTTTAAATTTTGTGCTGAAGTGGAAAAGGGTGGCAAAATACAGGATGAGAAGGGAAAATAAATATTGGGAATGAAGAAATTTCTGAGGTTTTAAATGACTATTTTGTGTCTGTCTTCATGATGGATGATACATCTGCCATGCAAAAGACCGAGGTTACGGATGCAATGGGAGGTAAGGGCATGGATACAATAGCTATCACTAATGAGCAAACTTGTGAGCTTAAAGATAGGTAACTCTGCTGGTCCTGATGGAATGCATCCTAGAGTAATGAAAGAAAAATTCTAGTAGAGGCTTCTACTCTGGCCTCAAGGCAGGTCCCAGCAGATTAAATAAAGCAACTGTCACAACACTGCAAAAAAGGATATAGGCAAAAGGCAGGGCACACTGGACAAGGAACATTTTGCTTTTGGATGCATTTTAGGCTTCTGATCACAAAGATCACCATAAAATATTCCTATCAAGAATTTTTTCCCCCAAAATTTGAGGAAAATCAGAAATGCCTAACTTGTATATATCTAAAAAACAATACATTTGGAAGTTTAACATTGGCTTTCAATTGTTCAAAAGAAGCAAAATTATTTTGAATTAAAAAATCATTGTAGCTTTTGATTCCTAATCTATACCATTCCTAAATACTTGAATCTAACAAAGAAGGTTGGAAAAGATGATTGTTGTATCTATCATAGGACTGGCAAGAGAAAAACTATTATAGCCAAAAAAAGTTCTTGATTTACTTTTTGATTTGCAGTTCTTCCAGCATGGATTAATATAAATTATTTATAATATTAGGTTTTAAAACGGCCTCAATAGCTGGGATTAAGAATGATTGTTTGACTGCAGGTAGTCCTTAAATTGTGACCCACGTTGAGTTACATCCACCTGCATATACGACCAAATTTTTTTTTTTTAAAAAACTGCATACGCTTAGATTTTTCATTAAAGGTCCATTTGTTGAATTTTTTTGAAAATTTGTTTTAATACCTAATTAAGACATGCGAATCAGATTTACGACCAATCAGAGTAATGACCAATCCTTCGGTCCCAATTACAGTCATAAGTTGAGAACTACCTGTATATCATTTTCCACTCTTGATTAATGATTCCTCATTTTGTGCATGACATTGTTGCAATTTAAGGTGGTGCATAGAATACATACATGTCCAAATTCGAATCATCTCGCTTTTATGTTGATGTCGATCCATTATGGGTAAGTATAAAATCTTTGAAGCTTCATTGATTCATATGTTCTGCGAATGCCCCAATTTAGAAAAGATGTATTTCCAAATTTTATCAATAATTCTAAAGATAATGGTAAATTAGAACCATGCCCTCTCATTGCTTTGGTTTTTCTCAGAGAATAGATTATTGACTTCAACCCAAGAGAGAATTTTAGCTTTTACCTCATTGATAACCAGACGAGCCACTTTAATGAAATGAAAAGATGATGTGTGCCATTTAAGCTTGGAGAAAATAAGATACAACATTAATGATAAAAGTTTTAATTTTACAAAATGTGGGGCACATTTATAGATTATTATCATAATTGCAAGAGTTAAGAAGTCTGGATGCTCCAGAGACGCTCTTGTCTAATGTCCAAAGGATACTATTCGACCCATATCTTTACATCCCTACAAGTTAACCTTGGTTAAAGGGAGGGGTTAGATTAGAGTATTTTTTATTTAACTAGTTAAATATGAGTTTAATTATGCTTTATCATTGGATCATATCTTTAATTAATATAGAATTTACCCCTTGTTTTTATAAAGAGCTTGTTAATTTTGTCTGATTTCTTTCCTATCCAAAATGTCATGTACAGTTTTTTTAAGATATAACCTATTTTTGTGATTTCCTGTCATATGTCTACCCATATATTGCCCACACAACAAGATGTTTTGGTTAGTCCATTGCATGCCTGGGCATGCACTCAGTGTAGGTGCTAAATAAATATTGTCTTGGGCATACTTAGTCAGGATACTTGCAGACAGGCTATAAAAGCAACTCGCATATATAGATGATGTTCATTACATTCATATAGATTGAATGGGCATGTTGATGAACATGTTCTTCAGGCAATAGCATACTGAGTGTGCTTAATAGCATTTATTGTCTACAGGAAGATTCAGCACAGCAGAAGTGTCTTGTCAATGTCGCAACAGCTGTGATATATTCTGTTACATCTGTGGTGAGTATAGCTTCAGGCACAAAGACACAGCATGAATCCACTCATTAAGAAAGCCTATGTATGTGCTCTACTTCAGTTGGAAAATTAGTAATCAAGACAAACCTGGGATCTTCATATTTGTGCAACATGTACAGTCAACCTTATGTCAGCATCATGATGTGTATACATCAGATTCCAATTTATTGTCAAGAGTACATACATGACATCATATACAACCCTGAGAACTTTTTTTCCCCACGAGCAAGACAGAATTACCACTTAATGGAGCGCATAAAACTGTTTAACTTTCACATATAAACAAATGTAAACAAAATATGCAATACAAAGAGGGAAAAAAATCAATAAGGTGCAAAAGTAAGAGTCCTTGGTGGAGCGAGTCTTGTGGCACCTGCACCTCTTTCTTGATAGTAGCAGTGAGAACAGAGCATGTGCTGGGTAGTGTGGATCCCTGTAGAGACCATAATGCCAGGGTATTTGCCAGGGTTTCTGATGTCATAACCAAACCTTCACAAACTCCTGAGGAAGTAGAGGCACTGATGAGCTTTCTTCACAATGCCATTAGTATGTGGGGTCCAGGAAAGATTCTCAAAGATAATGACTCCCAAGAACTTAAATTTGTTCACCCTCTCCACCTCTGATTTCCCCCAATGATCACTGCTAAATTCAATAAAAGTTAATTTAATGTTTTTCCAATTTCCTATGTGATACAGCAAATCTGAAATTATCTTTGTGTTCAGTTTGAATCTATCATAATCCCCATTTTTTTGTCAGGAAGGAAGTCTTTTGGGGAAAAAAATTTATTGTCCAGTGTAACTATAGGCCAGTTAGTTAGGAAAATGTTTGAAACTATCATTAAAGAATAAATAGTGAGACATCTGGTGCAAATGGATCCATCAGGCAAATGCACAGCATGAACTTAGCAAAGGCAGATCCTGTTTCACAAACTTGCTGGAGTTCCTTGAGGATATAATGAGTGCAGTAGATAGAGGGGAACTGATGGACATTATTTACTTGATTTTCCAGAAGGCGTTCAATAAGGTACTGTGGAAAAGATGTACAGAAGGATGTATAGCCATATAGCCATTTACAGAGTGGAACACAGGTCAGGCGTGTTGGGAGTGATGTATTAGCATAGATAGAGGATTGCTTAACCAACTGAAAGAGGACAATCAGGATACAGGGGTGTATTTCTGTTTGGCAGTCAGTGGTGAGTGGGGCCCCATAACTGTTCACGATATACATTAATGATCTAGAAGAGGTGACAAAGTATAGAAGTCTCTTGACAAACTACGATCAAAACACATGCAAGACTGGGGAGCCAACACACTCGACCACTGCTACACCACCATGAAGAACGCCTACCGAACCATACCACAACCACACTTCGGCAAATCTGATCATCTGGCTATAAATCTACTCCCAACGTACAAACAGAGACTGAGGACCACAGCACCAGTAGTGAAGACGGTGTAAGTATGGTCAAGGGAGGCAGTCAAGTGTCTGCAGGACTCTTTGCATCAGTGGACTAGACCATATTCAAGAACTCATCCATAGACTTGAATGAATACGCAACAGGTGTAACCATCTTCATCAAGACCTGTGTGGATGAGTGTGTGCCCATCCGCACGTCCTGGGTGTTCCCCAACCAGAAGCCTTGGATGAATCAGAGGATTTGCAACCTTCTGAGGGAGAGAACAAGGGTGTTTAAGGCTGGGGATTTAGATCTCTACAAGAAGTCCAGGTATGACCTGTGGAAGGCCATCTCTGAAGTAAAGTGGCAATTCCAGGGGATGCTAGAGACAGATAGATGCCAGTTATGGCAAGGAGTGAAGGCCATTACAGCCTACAAAGCAAGGGTGAACACCTTAGATGGCTGTGATGCTTCATTACCTGATGAACCTAATACCTATGCCCACTTTGAGAAGGAGAACCCAACAGTACCTACTAGAATTCCTGCAAAGGCTGAGGACCTTCTGATATCTATCTGAGAATGACATCAGAACAACATTCAAGAAGGTGAACCCTCGCAAGGCCCTGACAGTGCACTGAAAATCTGTGCCAACCAACTAGCTGGAATGTTCATGAACATTTTCAACTTCTCATTGCTGCAATCAGTGGTTCCCATCTGCTTCAAAAGGACATCAATCTTTCCAGAACCCAAAAAGAGTAGTGTGAGCTACCTTAATGTCTAGCACCCAGTAACACTAACATCAACTGTGATGAAATGCTTTGAAAGGCTGGTCATGGCCAGGATTAACACATACCTAAGCAAAAGTCTGGACCCACTGCAATTTGCCTATCGTCACAATCGCTCCACAGCATGCAATATCACTGGTTTTCCACTCAGTTCTGGATCTTCTCAAAAACAGCAACTCATACATAGGACTGGTCTTCATCGACTACAACTCTGCAACTGGATCCTTGACTTCTTCACTGGAAGACCAGACAGTACCAATTGGAAACTTCTCCTCCTCTCTGACAATCAACACAGGTGCACCTCAAGGATGCATGCTTAACCCACTGCTCTACTCATTGTACACCCATGACTGTGTGGCCAGGCACAATTCTAACGCTATCTACAAGGATGAAGCATACAGGAGGGAGATAGATCAGCTTGGTGAGTGATTTCATGCCAACAACCTTGCGCACAACATTAGCAATACCAAGGAGACGATTGTCGACTTTAGAAGGAAGTCAGGCGAACACGACCCAGTCCTCATCGAGGGCTCAATTGTGGATAGGTTCAAGAACTACACATTCTTGGGTGTCAACTTCTCCGAAGGTCTGTCCTGGAGCCTCCATGTCAATACAATCATGAAAAAGTCTTGCCAGTGGCTATACTCCCCACAGATGAGGTGCTTGAGGAGATTCGGTATGGCACCAAAGACTTAAAACATTTCTACAGGTGTGCCGTGGCGAGCATTCTGGCTGGTTGTATCACTGTCTGGTATGGAGGGGCCAATGCTCAGGACAAGAAAAAAAAACTCCATATGGTTGTTAACTTGGCCTGCGACATCACAGGCACCAGACTTCACTCCATCGAGGACATCTACAAGATGCAGTGACTATCCTCAAGGACCCCACCACCCAGGCCATGCTATCTTAACTCTGCTACTATCGGGGAAAAAGGTACAGGAGCCTGAAGACAAGCACTCAGTGGCACAAGGACAGCTTCTTACCTGCTGCCATCAGATCCCTGAATAATCAATGAATCAAAGATGCTGCCTTACTTTTTGTGCACTATTTTTTATATCGTTGTGAGGTGGTTTATATGAATGTTTACACTATGATGCTGTCACAAAATAATGAATTTCGTGACTGTTTGTGACAAATTCTAATTCTGAGTATGTAAGTTTGTTGATTTCACTAAATTGAGTGGAAAAGCAAATTGTGCAGAGGATACGGAGAGTCTGCAGAGAGATATAGGTAGGATAAGTAAGTGGAAGATGGAGTACAATGTTGGTAAATGTGAGGCTCTCCACTTTGGATGGAAAAACAATTTAAATGGCAAGCAACTGCAGTATGCTGCTCTGCTGAAGGACTTGGGAGTGCTTGCGCATGAATCACAAAAGGTTGATTTGCAGGTCCAGCAAGCTATCAAGAATGCAAATAGTATGTTAGCCTTCATTGCTAGAGGGATGAATTTAAGAACCGAGTAAATTCTGCAACTGTACAGGGCCGCATCTGGAGTACTGCATGCAGTTCTGGTCTGTCACCGTACTGGAGGAAGGATGTATTGGTGCTGGAGGCAGTCCAGCAAGACTTGACTTCTGAAGCTGCAGGGATCATCTGCAGCAGCTGGTGCTCCCTTTGTGGCCTCCTCTCTGTCGGAGAGACAGGATGCACACTGAGAGATTGTTGCGTTGAGCATATTCACTCTGCAATAACCATTTTAATTCCACACATGCTTATCCACATTGACAGGTCTATCCATGGCCTCGTGCACTGCCAAACTATGGATACCTGAAAATTGGAGGAACAACACCCAATATTCTCCATGTGACACTGAACCAGACAGCATGAGCATCAACCTCCAGTTTCTATTAAACTCCTCCCCCGACTCTGTCTCCTTTCCTCTAGCTCACCACCCCTTCCCTCTCCATTCAGAGAGCTAGCCTCTCCCCCATCACCTTCCAAAATTTTCTCCTGTCCTCCCACCTATATCCACCTATATGCCAGTCTTCCTCCCTCTCTCCTCACCTTTCTAATCAGGTGCTTTCCTGCATTTTGCTCCAACCTTGACGAAAGGCTCAGGCCAGAAACATTGGTTACTCCCCACAGATGCTGATTTGCCAACACTTTTGTGTATTCCACTACAATTGCAGCTTCTGCTAACTTTCCTATTTGACTCTACCCATACAATTCATATATTTATGCTAACAGCATCTCCATATTGTATTTTCACAATTGCAACTAGCATTTATTCAAGACCTTAAAACATAGTTTACTGTTAACCTAAGTCTAGAATGTCTGTTTAAGAAATTCTGTTTAGTTTCAACTATTTAACAATTTATTTTTCCAAGCACCACATTTTGAGAAAGGTGTGGAAGACGTGGAAGGGATTTAATGGACTAATTCAAGGGAAGAGGGACTTAAGTTACTGGATAGTCTAGAGCACACATGTCAAACTCAGGCCCGCGGGCCAAATTTGGCCCGTGATATAATTATATTTGGCCCGCAAGATCATATCAAATATGTATTAGAGCTGGCCCGCTGGCCGCCGCGCCAGTATAGCGCATGCACAGCTAATACTGCAAATCCCAGAATGCTTTGCAAATGAATTGGCGCCGGCCCGTCACCCCACTAATCGCCCCCACCTCCTCTCTTTACTTTCATTAGCATCTGTGACCTGTCGCCCAACTCACACGTAATAAACCCCTTACGAAAAATGGCCAAACCAAAGACAGAAAAGACCTTTCAAGACAAGTGGGAGGCAGACTATATGTTCATCATTTTAAAAGACAAACCTGTTTGTCATTGAAGCAAGTTGTTATTTTTTTGACTTGTTGGCTTGTGGAAAAAAAACGCATTTAAAAGGAGCTTAAAGGCTATAGAGAAATATTATTTATTGAATATTTTATTTCTCATTTGTTAATGCTTCTTCTGGAAAGAGTTTAACCAAAACTATTATTAAACATTTATTTTAATAAGAAAAAGTTTAACATTACATATGTTGAAAGAAGAGAAAACATGCAGATGTTGTTGAAAATTTTCAATAAATATTTAGTTTGGCCCACGACTTAATCCAAGTTTTTAATTTTGGCCCTCTGTGAATTTGAGTTTGACACCCCTGGTCTAGAGGGGGGGGGTGCGGGGGTGGTTGATACATAAGTGTTGGGACCAATGGGATGGAAACTTCTTATCGGTGAAGGATTCAACAAAGAGATTAAAAAATAGGACTAAATGGCAAAATAACCCAAAGTGATAAGAAAACAATTGTTTATGATTTGGATCTGAAAACACTTCTAAGGATAGTTGTGATGGCACTCAAAATGGTGATGAAGTTAACATCCAAAGGATTATTTTATATGACAAGATGCAAGTAGTTGTTTTTGAGTTTGGATAAGCTGGTACTCATCTGTGCTGGGCTAAAGTAGCTGTAGAATGTTTTAAAGAAAATGATGGAACGAAATAGCTGTCTAAAAATGGGAAAGATAACTCCTTCTAAGGGAAATAGCTAGAACCTGACTTGAACACTTAAGATAAGGGCTAAATTCCGTAAATTCCTTATTGTAACATCTGCTGATAGGACTGCTTGAATGGAATACCGTGACCTGCTGAAGAATGCTGTCTCAGGAAATGAAATGCAATTCCAAATATGGAAAACTTTGATTAGTCTGTATTGTATTTAAGTCCCTTTTGTATTACACACAGTGAGTGGGCATTCAGAGCAAAGAAGTATCAAGTAGAATACTGCTGAGTTCTGCCACTCCCATCCTGGATGAAAGTAATAAATGTTCTGTTTAACTAACTTGTTAATTGTATTTTGTTACAAGGAAATAAACTTCAACATTGGCTTAGTCGATAGGTCACTGACGACTGAAAAAGCGGCTACAACATTACTGGGACCAGATGGGGAGAATTCTGAGCTCAAAGTCGGACCCCTTGTGACTGACGTCCCACAGAACCTCCCGGGAACATTGTGGTCCCTCGTCAGAGGTTGATCTGGTTCCCTACCGAGATCACTTGTAACATTTTGGCCACTGGGTTCGAGTCCCTGTTGAGGTAAGAAAAGAGGGTTCAAGTCCCTGTCGGTGATTGAATATTGGGATTAGAATTTCATTTTGTGATTTGTTGTCAGGGTTAGAGTCCCCTGAGGGGTTGAGTCCCTCTTTGTGGTAGATGCTAGAGTCCCCTTTCGTGATAGATGGGATTAGAGCCCCTGTTGGTTTGGTAATAGAGGCTCCAGTGTAAGTATGGGGTTTGAATCCCTGTTGTAGGAGGTTTGATTGACTAAAAATAGCAGAGACAGAGTAATTAATTTGGGAAAAAGCTGCAGCTTAAAAAGTGGAAAAATTAATGAGAAAAGAGAAATGGAGCAAGTGTATACAAAAAGATGACCAATCTAAAGAAATAAACTGGAGGGGAAAAAAAGCAAGTCATAGAAGGACAGTGAGTGTAATGTTCAAAAAAAACGAAGTCCTGCAGGCTGAATGTGAGAGGCAAGAAATCAGGCACCAAAATAGCTAACAAAGAGAAACAAAGGATGGTAAACCCAGCGATTGGGAAGTTCTGAGGGGTGTATGTGTGAGAGAAATGTGCACACATACTGGGTTTGTGATAATTTTTGCAGATTGAATGCATGGATTGATATGTAGCTACCTAATTGTATTTTAAGTCAGATAGAAAATTAAAATTTTTAAATAATTTTTTTTTTAAAAAAGGCAAATGTCAATTTTTGCCACTTTTTTTCTCAGCTATGGATTTGAAGTGACATTTTTGGTTAATGAATAGAAAGTGATAAAGAAAACCCCAGGGGCCCATGTCAGGCATGATTGCAAGAATGATGAGAACAAGGAATGAAAAGATTCCTCCCCCTATGTACCCCCCAGCAACTACAATTACACTTGCCTCATGTCCCAATAGTACGAAGCAGGAGGAAGGGGTTAAAAATTCAAGATGAATGTTACCTGCAGTCATTTGAAACCTAAGAAATAGAGGGCAGGCAAGATCCGTTCTGTTGTATGAAGAACTAAAGGGACTAATTACCTTGAATGTAAGCCCTTCCTAGAAGATACTAAATAGGAATTTTGGAGATTATGACATTTAACAGCAACCCTCAGATTAATTTAATGCAATCTTTTATTTTTTTTTTTATTTTTCACACTATGAACCATACTAACCAAAATACACACAAACATTTCCCTCTTGAATATACACAGTGTCATTTTCTCCCCTTTCCCCCCCTCCCTTCCCTCCCTCCTTCACTCCCCCTCCCCACCCACTCAACGTTCAACATATATGATACATTACACCCATTAAACAATGTCATCACCCAATGAAAATAAACAAGAAATTTGTGTCTTCTACTTTTACATACTGGGTCAGTTCATTTCGTCTTCTTCTCCTTCTGTCATTTTAGGCGGTGGAGGTCCACGGTAGGACTTCTCTGTTGTGTTCCATGTACGGTTCCCAAATTTGTTCGAATACTGTGATGTTATTTCTTAAATTATATGTTATTTTTTCCAATGGAATACATTTATTCATTTCTATGTACAATTCCTGTATTCTCAGGCTATCTTCTAATTTCCAGGTTGACATAATACATTTTTTTGCTACAGCTAAGGCTATCATAATAAATCTTTTTTATGCTCCATCCAAATCGAGTCCAAGTTCTTTACTTCTTATATTACTTAGAAGAAAGATCTCTGGATTTTTTGGTATGTTGCTTTTTGTGATTTAATTTAATACCTGGTTTAGATCTTCCCAAAACTTTTCCACTTTCTCACATGCCCAAATTGCAAGTACTGTTGTTCCTGTTTCCTTCTTACATCGAAAACATCTGTCTGATAATGTTGGGTCCCATTTATTTAACTTTTGGGGCATGGTGTATGGCTTGTGTTACCAATTATATTGTATCATGCGTAACCTCGTGTTTATTGTATTTCTCATAGTTCAGAGCATAGCTTTTCCCATGTTTCATTCTTTATCTTTATGTTTAGATCTTGTTCTCATTTTTCTTTGGGTTTACAGCTTGTTTCCTCGTTCTCTTTCTCTTGCAGTTTGATGTACATGTTTGTTATAAATCTTTTAATTATCATTGTGTCTGTAATCACATATTCATAATTGCTTCCTTCTGGTAACCTCAGCCTGCTTCCCAATTTGTCCTTCAAGTAGGTTTTCAGTTAGTGGTATGCAAACATTGTACCGTGAGTTATACCATATTTGTCCTTCATTTGTTCAAAACATAATAATTTATTTCCCGAAAAACAATTTTCTATTCTTTTGATCCCTTTTCTCTCCCATTCTCTAAAGGAAAGGTTATCTATTGTGAAAGGGATTAGTTGATTTTGCGTCAATATTAATTTTGGTAGTTGATAATTTGTTTTATTCCTTTCTACGTGAATCTTCTTCCAAATGTTGAGCAGATGGTGCAGTACTGGTGAATTCCTATGTTGCACCAGCTTTTCATCCCACTTACATAGTATATATTCAGGTACCTTCTCCCCCATTTTATCTCGCTCTAATCTGGTCCAATCTGGTTTTTCCCTTGTTTGATAAAAATCTGATAGGTTTCTTAATTGTGCTGCTCTATAATAATTCTTAAAGTTTGGTAGCTGTAAGCCCCCTTGTTTGTACCATTCTGTTAATTTATCTAGCGCTATCCTCGGTTTCCCCTCCTTTCCATAAGAATTTCCTTATTATTTTCTTTAGCTCCTTGAAGAATTTCTCTGTTAGGTGAATTGGTAACGATTGGAATAGGTATTATATCCTTGGGAAGATGTTCATTTTAATGCAATTTACCCTTCCTATCAGTGTTAGTGGTAAGTCTTTCCAATGTTCTAAGTCATCTTGTAATTTCTCCATTAATGGCTGATAATTTAGTTTGTATAGATGGGCTAGATTATTATCTAGTTGTATACCTAGGTATTGGATTGCTTGTGTTTGCCATCTAAATGGTGATTCTTTCTTAAACTTTGTGAAATCAGCATTATTCATTGGCATTGCTTCACTTTTATTTGCGATGATCTTGTACCCGATACTTCTCCATATTCCTTCAATTTCTTATGTAATTCTTTTATTGATATTTCTGGTTCTGTTAAGTATACTATGATGTCATCTGCAAATAGACTGATTTTATATTCCTTCTCTTTTATTTTTATCCCTCTTATTTTATTTTCTGTTCTTATCAGTTCTGCCAGTGGTTCTTTAGCTAACTCGAACAGTGAAGGAGATAGTGGACATTCCTGCCTAGTTGACCTGCTTAATTTAAATTGATTTGATATATATCCATTTACTGTCACCTTCGCCGATTGTCCCTTATATAATGCTTTAATCCAATTAATATATATATATATTTTTTAATTTTTTATTTCAATTAATATATTTCTCTGGTAGGTTGAACCTCTGTTGTACTTTGAATAAATAATTCCATTCTACTTTGTCAAAGCCTTTCTTTGCATCTAAGGCAACTGCCACTGTTGGCATCTTGTTTCCTTGTACTGCATGGATTAAGTTAATGAACACAGATATTGTCCGTCTTTTCTTAATAAATCCAGTTTGATCTAGTTTTACTATTTTTGGTACACAGTCAGCCAATCTGTTTGCTAATAGTTTAGCTATTATCTTATAATCTGTGTTAAGTAGAGATATTGTACGATGCTGGTGTTAGTGGATCTTTCCCCACCTTTGGTATTACTGTAATTATTGCTGTTTTGCATGAATCTGGCATGTTTTGTGTTTCTTCAATCTAGTTCATTACTTCCAGGAGAGGAGGAATTAATAAGTCTTTGAGTGTTTTATAGAATTCTATTGGGAGTCCATCCTCTCCCGGCGTTTTATTGTTCGGTAGTTTTTTTTAATATATCCTGTATTTCCTCTATTTCAAATGATTTTATTAATTTACTTTGCTCCTCTTCTTGCAATTTCGGTAGTTCAATTTTAGCTAGAAACTCATCTATTTTGTCTTCTTTCCCTTCGTTCTCAGTTCGATGTAGTTGCTCGTAGAGTTCCTTGAAGTTTTCATTGATCTCTGTTGGGTTATATGTAATTTGTTTGTCCTTTTTCCTTGATGCCAATACCGTTCTTTTAGTTTGTTCTGTCTTAAGCTGCCAAGCTAATATTTTGTGGATTTTTTTCTCCTAGCTCATAATACTTCTGTTTTGGATTTTTTCTCCTAGCTCATAATACTTCTGTTTTGTCTTCATTATGTTCTTCTCCACCTTGTATGTTTGTAGTGTTTCATATTTTATTTTTTTGTCTGCCAATTTTCTTTTTGTTGTATCTTCCCTTATTGCTAATTCTTTTTCTGTACTTGCTATTTCCCTTTCCAGCTGTTCTATTTCCCGATTGTAGTCCTTCTTCATCTCAGTTACATAACTTATTATCTGCCCTCTGATGAACACTTTCATTGCATCCCATAGTATAAATTTATCTTTCACTAATTCCGCATTTATTTCAAAGTACATTTTAATTTGTCGCTCAATGAATTATCTAAAATCCTGTCTTTTAAGTAGCATGGAGTTTAATCTCCATCTATACGTTCTCAGTGGGATGTCCTCCAGCACTATTGCTAATAATAGGGGTGAGTGATCCGATAACAATCTAGCTTTATATTCCATTTTCCTAACTCTCCCTTGGATGTGGGCTGACAACAGGAACAGGTCTATCCTTGAGTATGTTTTATGTCTACCCGAATAATGAGTATTCCTTCTCCTTTGGGAGAAAAGTTGCATATATCCAAAAGTTGCATTTCCTGCATCGATTTAACCATAAATTTGGTTACTTTGTTCTTTCTGCTGGTCTTTTTTCCAGTTTTATCCATCTTTGAGTCCAAATTAAGGTTAAAGTCCCCTCCTATCAGTATATTCCCCTGTGTATCTGCAATCTTCAAAAAGTTATCTTGCATAAATTGAGCAAATTCCAAAATTCTGAACATATCTGACACTTTATCATCACATACCTCTCTGCTAGATCTATTATTTCCTCCTCTATTTTGATTGGTACATTTTTATTGATTAATATAGCTACTCCTCTGGCTTTTGTATTATATGATGCTGCCGTTACACGCCACACCCAGTCTCTCCTTAATTTCTTGTGTTCCACTTCCGTTAGATGTGTTTCCTGCACGAATGCTATATCAAGTTTTTCTTTCTTCAGTAAATTTAACAGCCTCATCCTTTTGATTTGGTTATGTATTCTGTTAATATTTATAGTCATATAGTTCAACATGGCCATTTCATACTTTGTTTACCTCTCATTTCTGCTTCCTCATCACCATCTATCCCCCATATCTATTTCTATTTTCTTTTTTTGAACACACTGTAAGACAACACTTCTAAAACATAAAATATTTCCACTATTCCCACATCTAAAATTCCCTTAACCCCAAATGTCCCCCCCCTCTCTGAGTTGCCCTTGCTGGGCAACCACAACTCCCCTCTCCATTTGGATTGCGAACCCGCTCGCAAGCGTCAACTGATTTCGCAGTGACCATTATTCTCTCCCACTCAGCCCCCTCCAGAAAAGACTTTTATCTTCACATATAACAAATCTTACCCTCTTAATTCCCCCCTTCCTTTCTTCCCCTTCTTAGTTCTTACTTATACATTATTTTTCTTCTTTATATGAAGTTTGTCACCCTTCTTGTTCTTGTTACATCTCTTCATCTCTCTGTCAGTTTTGCAGGCGTTCTGCAAATTCTCGTGCTTTCTCCAGATCCGACAACAGTCTGCTTTGCTGCCCCGGGATAACTATTTTAAGCACCGCTGGATATCTTAACATAAATTTATAGCCTTTCTTCCATAGGACTGATTTTGGTGCATTAAACTCCTTCCTCTTCTTCAGCAGCTCAAAACTTATGTCTGGATAGAAAAATTTTTTTTGACCTTTGTATTCCAGTGGCTTTTTGTCTTCTCTCATTTTTTTCATTGCCTTCTTCAATATATTTTCTCTTGTCGTATATCTCAGGAATTTTACTAGAATGGATCTTGGTTTTTGTTGTGGCTGTGGTTTTGGGGTTAATGTTCTGTGTGCCCTTTCTATTTCCATTCCTTCATATCTTTGCCTTCTTCATATTCCTTAAGGCCCACTATCTTTATATTGTTTATCCTATTATAGTTTTCCATTATATCCATCTTCTGAGCTAACAACTCCTGTGTTTTTTTAACTTTTTTTTATCAGATTCTTCCAATTTCCTTTTTAAGTCATCTACTTCCATTTCTACGGCTGTTTCTCGTTCTTCCACCTTGTCTACTCTTTTCCCTATTTCTGTCATGACCATCTCTAATTTACTCACTTTTTCTTCTGTACCTTTTATTCTTCTTTTTATTTCATTAAATTCTCGTGTCTGCCATTCTTTTACTGCTTCCATATATTCTTCAAAAAATGTTCTATCTATGTACAGTCCATTCCCTTTATCTTCTATTTCTCTGTGCAGAGCTTGATGTTCTCTCTCCTCTTCCCATGTCCGCTCCAGGACCTGTGTCCTCTACCTCTCTTCCTTGTATCTGTGTCTCTTCTGACTTTCTCATTGGGCTGTTTATCTCAGTTTGCTGGGTATTTTTTTTTATGGTGTCTTGATGTTGGTCCTCTTCCTCTGGGCTGGTCATCTGCTCTTTCTCTGATTTCCTTTTTTCATTCTCCTCCCTCCCATTTCCGTTATTTTCTATATCTTCCCGCTGGGAGCCCTGCTGTTGGGTCTTTCTCAGCTATTCAAGCTGTGGAGTTCCACTCCACAGCTGGTCCCCCCTTCCGTCGGTGTTGTCTTTGTCGTGCGCATGCACGGTTGCGCACCTCTGTTTGGCTCCGTGAGCCCTCTTTGTAGTTGGGTTGCGACCCTGTGGGGTTTCCGCTGACCTCAGGGAGTGGGCTCCTCTTTCCATGGCGGGTCCCTGCTTCTTCGTACAGGTAAGGCCTTCACCTTTCTCTTCCGGCGTCTTTTCTTCCTGTTTGTTTTTTGGCTTTTCTTTCTTTGGTGCCATTTCCTCCACACCTTTATTTTTTTATTTGTTGTGGTTTGTGTGTCTGTGGCTTTGCTTTTTCTTTACTTTTTTCCTTCTTTTCTGAAGAGGGCTTGTATTCTCCTACCGGCCACCACTCCATCACGTGACTCCTCCAATTTAATACAATCTTCATGCAATACTTACCAGAAAAAAATGCATTATTGTTTAAGACAAATGTAAATTGGTCACACAATATCAAAGAACAAACAATGTGGAAATAAAAAAGATATATAAAATAAATGAAAAAACAGAATTAGAGTGAGAGATGCGAGCCACAGGAGAGGAAACTTTGGGATCCCAATTATATGTTGGGAATATCGACTCTAACCTTGCTTAGTAATCAACACAAAGGATGGTAAACCCAGCGATTGGGAAGTTCTGAGGGGTGTGTGTGTGTTAGAAATGCGTGAGTTAATAAAATAATTGGCAGCTCCTGCCCTGTCTGTAATATTTTTTAAAGACTGAAATTAAACTTTTTCTAGGCGTTATAGAAACTAACCCACCTAAATTATTTGGATGAGCAGCAGGGGAAATCTAAAAAGTTCTGTAGAATTTACTTTACACTCTCTTGCCCACACCTCCACTTTAGAATTTTTTTTCTACTATTCCTTCGTGACAGAATTAACTCTTTGTTTTGTTAATCTAAGTGCTTCCAGCTTTTTAAAACATCACTGAGCCCACATTAAATGTTCCACTTTAAACCCTTTAAAGATGAATCATGTAAACAAGCCAGTAGTTAGCAGATCTTTAAATATTTGCAGATTTTTTTAAGACATTATAAAATGAATTGATTTATTAAGTGCCCTTTTTTTGTTACTTCTGAAACATTCATGTAAGCGGCGTGACCCATACAGATGCTTGCATCTTTGTTAAAGAGATGAGAATTTTTAGGTTAATCACTTTTAGGGTTTTTTCAGGAGGAAAATTAGTTCTCTATGTGGTCGTTTCAACCTACACTGCCCCAAATATGGAAATTAAGAAGTGGTTCACCCGTATGTGTGCGGCAAAATAATGTTGGGAAAACAGTGTTTTAAAATGCCTGCTGCAGTGTAGGTTTTTACTGCAACTTTTAAAAAAAAACTCCGATTCCTCACTTTTAAACCATCCTTGTTTTTGTTAAACACTCCAATTCTTGAGGACTTTAAACTCAATCGCAAGTTAACCTAGTGGTGATGCAATCAATAAATAATTAAACAGAATTAATGAGATGAATGAATATTTCCAATTCATTGAGATGTAGCACCTCAGCAATAGACAAAATACTAAGGCATAAACAAGGCAAGCAGCATATTTCGAGACAAATGGGGCAGTGAGAAAAATTAAGATTTAAGAAAAAAATTAAACATTAATTCGACTTCATTCCTAGACTCAAAATGAGAACTATTTAAAGGATGTTGTTAGAAATCAGCAGAGATGCAACTGTGGAATAATTAACTGAGACAGAAAAGGGTAGAATATGAAAATGATCATATGTACTTCCATTTTTTTAATAGTATTTGGATTTTTCATTTTATTCAGATTGCATTCTTTTGCCTGTAAACAACAGGGAACCCTGAGAGGAAGGTCCCGGGGCAGAAATAAACTAACTGTTTTACAATTAGTTAACACAGACTGGATTTGCCAGACTTGTAATATGTGATTTACAGTAAAGGAATGCCTCTACCACTGAGAATCAACAATGGGAATAGAGGGGTTCTGCCCCCATATCCCCCTGCTGTGACAGAATATAGATATAGTTTTGGGAGATAAATTGGTGCAGAGTTTTAGTGTAGGTCACTAAAACAGATCTTATTTAAAATATTGGAGCTCTGCTGACATACCGGGGCCTCAAAGCCTTTGCAAAAGCTTTGTAGAGTGCCCAAGTGACTTCACTAATGGATTGTTGTTTACAAAAAGGCAACAGATGAGCTTGTCAGAACCGCACGTTGTCTGGAAAGGAACTTGCTGTTCTAAGAGGGTCATGTGATTTTGCAGAGAGAGTAAAACAGGCTTTCTCTCTGTGAGAGACACACACAGATCACTTCTACAGTGTTACAATCAGAAACAGCAGCTGGGACTGGAACAGGACAAGCTGGGAAGCTTGTGGAAAACCCCATTTGGAAGATGGGTTGTGAGTTCTTAGTTCAGTCTGGTCAAAGCCCTTGTGGTTCATGCAAGAGGAGAGGACTGGCTGTCTAATGTTTCACTTGGAGTAAGAGAAACAGAAAGGAACTCTGTGGTGACCTGAAAGAGGTTATCATCTGGAGAACCCTGAGGGGGCAATTTTTGTTAGCAAGCCACTAAAGTGGCTGATTAAAAAAGAACAACAAATCTCTCTGAGAACTGACAAGAACCTTCCTGAGCAGTAACCATTTACCTTTCAAGCACCAAAGCCTGGTGAACTTTATAAATGTAAAGTTCTGTGCACAGTATAAGATTTGCCTGTAATCAATGAACTTGGAGGAATGAGAAGTGAGATTGGAGTGTGAATCAAAGAACCTTGCTGAATTCACACACACATTACATACACATGTACTTAGAATTAGAAAGGGGTTAAGTTAGGTTAGTTAAAATGTGATTCTGTTTTCATGTTTTATGATAATTAAAAGCAACTTTTGTTTAAGTAACCATTTGTCTTTGTGAATATCTATTGCTGCTGGGCTCATAACACTACTTAGTTATAGATTATGCTGGCCAGCTAAACATGTTTACAGTACCTTGTATCTTTGTTACTTGATTATGTGCAGTGGCAAGGAAGGAATGATAAATATTATTGAAAAACCTCACTGAAGGCATGGTGGCATCCATATTTAAGTGATGCCGTTAAGAATAAGGAAATGGTTTGTGACAATAACACAAAGTCCGTAAAGATGTACCATGCCAGCAGGAACGTACCTCTTGCCATGAAGCCATTTTTTGTTTATAATTGACCATCTTGGTTAGAATCAGATTTAACTGAATTATCTTGAGTGCATTGCTGTAAATATTGCTTGATGATCGTACTTGTTTTAGTTGGTGGATTAAAAGTAACCCAACTAGCAATGATATTGCTTTGACTTTTTACAATAATGTTGGTTAAGATTTTGTTTTACTACCTTGATTATTAATTCCCTGAGGCACTGAATGCAGATAATGGTCCTTTGTATCCAAGATAAATGAAAAATTATACAAGGAATTGGGAATTGTGCAGTGTTTCCACTATTCCCATCAAAACTAGACAGCAGGAATAGTGGAATGTGCAAATAGAACATTAAAAAAAACTAAGATGGCACAATTGACTGAGGAAACAGGGCTAAAATTGGCTAACAAGTGCAACCCCTAGCATTGTTTAAAATGCGGGTGACACCACAGGCTAATTTGGAGCTATCTGCTGCAGAGATAGTCCACAGACAGCCAATAGACACGTTATGGAGCAAAAGCCCGCATTGCCAGTAGGGATGGATTTATTATCGTGAGGCGATGACGTGAGCAAATATTTGGGTAATCTGACTAGGACTTTTTTGAATGGTGTATTCACAGGTACATCAAGCCCACCTAAAAGAGGACGATCCAACAGAATCGAAGGGGTGAATATCCTAACATCTAACCTGAGAATGATGTCCTCGTAAAGAAATGGGATAGGAAGAAATTGGGAAAGGTGGAAAGGGCCATTACAAGTGCTGCTAATTACACTGGCCGCATACACTGATTGAAGGAAAATGGCCCATCTAAGACATTGAGACTTTTTATTATAACAGAGAGAAAGAATTAAAGCCCAACTACAACATGACAACTTTTATTGTTATGTCCTTTAGTCGCCTTGACATTGTGACTGAAAGGAGGAATTATTTAGTGACAGTAATTATAGCTTTGTAAATGTCTTACTTGTATGTTGATAAAATGAATATTTATAGCTGTTAAATCCATTTCCATATTCTAACCAACCCAATGGGAGGAGTTCCCTTAAGAAACATACCCTACCCCAGATAGGAAGTGAAAGAATGGATTTTAAGACTGAACAAATTACAGGCAAGTGAAAGAAAGGATATAAACATGAGGACAGCAGGATATAGCATAACATCTTTTATTTAAATGGTTCCTACAGTTGTGTAACCATACCAAACCTGGAGAACATTGATGTGAAGCTTTAACTATATACAATGAGACTTATTTTATTTCTGATATTAGACGTATCAAGGCTGACTACTAATTGGATGGAGTCCTGTTATTTGGGATATGTGCTTCCCTCTGTACATAATGTACAGAAGCTATAGCAATACCCTGATTGGCCAGAGGTAACTGGGGTCAGGACAAAGAGAGATATCTCAAAGATGGAGCAGGTCTTTTCTGTTGCCCTTCGATGGTAGGAGAAAGGCATCCAAAGAGCTGGTTTGCCGACTCAGAAGCTGGGGCTATCGGCTAATGAAGCAGCTGGGAAGGTGGTGTTGGCAGAGGTGGTTGCTATCTGTGCAGTGACAATCCAGAATCGAATGGACCCTGACTATTCTGGCTGGTTGTGGGGAGACCTGTATGATTATAGGTCAAGGCTTCTGAATGAACGGCTCTGACAACATCACTAAATGGGTGAACCACATGTAAAAAGAGAAATATAGGACTTGTGATAAATTAATACCAAATGCCTGTCCATCACAACTATTCATTTGCACAATGCTTTGCTACTGGGATGGATCCAGTGGATGGAGAAAAACAACTTTTATGCTCCCAACTACCCTTGTAGATTTTCTGTTTCTATGCTGTCCAAGTTGTCTCCACAGCCTTTTTTGTTATGGTCCTACTCAAGGGTTTGTGTGTTTTGATAAAATGTGTACAACTATACACTTTTAACAGTATAATTTAATTAGTTATCTTGGAATGCTAAAAGGAGGGAATGATGAATTTAACATCCAAAGAATTATTTTGTATGACAAGATGCAAATAGTTGTTTGGATAAGATGGTACTAGCTGCAGAATGTTTTAAAGAAAATTATGTAACAAAATAGCTGTCTGAAAAATCTACACTTAAGGTGTACACTTAAGGTGAATTCTTTAAATTCTGTAACATCTGCTGATAACACCTGCTTGAATGGAATGCAGTTACCTGCTGAAGAATGGTGTCTCAGCTAACTAAATGTAATTCCAAATATGGAAAACTTTGATTAGTCTGAATTGTATTGAAGTCTCTTTTGTATTACACACTGAGTGGGCACTCAGAGCAAAGTATCAAGTTCAATACAGCCGAGTTCTGCCACTCCCATCCTGGACAAAAGTAATAAATGTTGTTCTGTTTAACTAACTTGTTATTTGTATTTTGTTACAAGGAAACAAACTTTAACAATGGAACTGGATCAGTACTTGAAAGCTATGGAGAGAAAGCATTGGAATGGGAGTAGCTGGTTTGCACTTTTAATAAGTCAGTTTGGATTCACTTTTCTGTGAATTTTGAGTCCAAAACCACGTTAGCATTTAATCCATTTTAAAAATGAATTGCCAAGTATTACTGCAGATTCTAAAGTTTAGGTTTCTGGGAAAGAATGGAAACATTTAAATATGATAACATACTAAAAACATGTGGCAGTTGCGTAATTCAGCACTGATTGCGTGAGACTGACTATGGGTGATGTAACAATTGTGTAGCTAAAGAAGGGATAGGTTAAGACAGTTGATGCAAATAGTGGTCCTGAAAGTAATATTAGTAGTTCCAAGATATTATTTGCTACAGAATCCTAACTGGCAAAAGATTTTCGGCAATCATTACCAAATTTCCTGTTGGTAGCAAATGCATCACGTCCACTAGAAATCTGTACTTGTAGTTTCCTAACAAACATGTTAATATTTGCACAATTGGGTACTCATTAAAATGTGGGAAGGATTAGCCATTTCAAGTTGTTTGTTTTTGTTTGCAGGGAGTTTGAAGCATTATAGATGATGGGAAAGAGATCCATGAATATAGCTCAGTCAAGCGTGAAGAAATGGTGATAAGGTGGGAACGCTATGTGACATGGTAGAGTCAGGGCGTAAGAGCCTGACCATCCTGGAAAATTAAGTTTAAAAAGTGCTCTTTAAGTACAATAAATGAATTGAAGAAAAAAAACATTAGAACTGCATAAGAACATTTTAAATAGGTCTCCGAAAAGAAATAAATCTCTCACTGAACCATCCAGAGTCCAACGACTGGAGCAAGAAGATCGCCATCTGAGGCCTCCTGTCCAAATGAAGCCTGGGGCTGGAATGCAAGCTGCCTCCCAAGTAAGCCTTGTCCCCACTGGGATGTCTGCTGAAGCATCTCCGCCGCTGGAGAAGGGAGATGGCGTAGAAGATGACTTGCTGTACATGCACAAATTAAAAAGGGCCCCAGAGGCAGCTGGAGTAGCTAGCATTTTTGCAACAGGAAATCGGAGAGGACAGTGACAGTGAAGAGGAATAAGTAGTAATACAAGAAAAAGTTAGTTTCTACTAAAGGTAAAGATTAAAAAAAATCTAAGAAACATGAAGTTGAATACTCAAATGCAGACTTGTTGAGAGAATTGAGAGGACAATTAAAGAATACAAAATACAGATCAAAAAATATTTTGCAATTGTGAATAAGATGCAAGTTTCTTTGACCAATATCGACGAAAGAGTTAAAAATATGGAAGATGGAGTGGAACATGTACAGGGAAGAGTGGAGAATGAAACACTTGCATGGTTTATAAAAAGGAAAAAAAAACTTTGGAAAAAGGTGGATATATTAGAACATTTTAGTAGAAGAAATAACATTAAAATTGTTGGCCTCAAGGAAGGTATTGAAGGTCAAGATTCAATTTGATTTTTTTTCAAAAATGGATACCTGAAGTTTTGGAAGTGGAGAAGTTTGAACAACCAATTGCAATTGAGAGAGCACACAGAGCTCTCAGACCACAACCATCTTCAGATCAAAAGCCACGCTCCATACTGATCAAATGTTTGACATATCAAGATAAGAGGATATTGACTGCAGCGGCAGAAGGAGCAAAGGCAAGAAGTGGTCCACTTGATTGTCAAGGATGTGGAGTTTTATTCTACCCAGACGTAAACACAGCATTAGTGAAGCAAAGGAGAGAATTTAAGCAGATTAAAAATTCTCTTTGGCAAAAAGGGTATAGATTTATACTGCGTCATCCAGTAATTTTGAAGATCTTTTTGCCAGACAGTGGAAAAAAAAATCTTTTCAAATAGTGGCTGGGCAGGAGTTTGTGGTGACTAAATTAACATATTGGTTTAATTAAAACATTGTTTTTACATATGAAAGAATAATTAACAAATATCTGGTAAATATTGGGAAGGGGGGGTTGACTACTATAGAGTCATGTGTGTTTTTGTGGCATTTGCCGTATCATGGAGGGGGTAGCATGTGTATTATTTAAACAATGCTAATGGAGGGATTTTTGTATGTTCTTTAATTTTGATTGTTATGTGTATCATATTACTTATGTCTTAATTGCATTGTTCTTGGATTGCTGGGTAAGGTGTACTCTAACGGAAGATAATAATTGATTGAATTATTGGAGGAGGCAGATGGGAAGAGGAAGTCGGAACATAAGAATACAGCAAAGAGAAAGAGGGTATTGGCACACATTAAAAAAATTGAGAGTTGACTTAGATTTTTGCAAAAAACTCACTTTAATTGAAAAATAACATCAAAAATTAAAATGAGATTGGGTAGGATGTTATAGCCTCTTAATTTAATTTGATGGCGAGGGGAGTGGTAATTTTGATGAGGAGAAATCTTCCAGTTAAAATACAGAATGTAGTAACAGATCCAGCAGGGAGATGTGTAATAAATAGTACATTGTCAGATTTATTTAGAACTATGGACCCTTATGAATTTATTCAAGAAACATTTCTCAACTTAGCAGATGCTTATTAAAATATTTTAGTAGGTGGAGATTTTAATTTTTGTTTGGACTCAGCATTAGATAGGTTAACTAGAGTAGTGATAAGGACAACATCCATTTTGGCATTAATGAGAGAATTGAATTTAGTAGATGGAGAAGAATACATCCAAGAGAGACTATTCTTTTTATTCAAGTAGACTTCATTCTTATTCTAGAATTGATTTATTTTTAATGACAGCACATTGACCTGGTAGCATTATTGAATCTGAATATAAAACATGAATTTTATCAGATCGTTCACCTTTATTAATAACAGTTACAATGCCTGAATTGTCAAAATAGCATTAGCAGTTCCTTGGAAATCTAGGTATGGCATGATGGAATTCCGAGATGCATTAATGTGTTACCCTTGAGAAGATAACTTAAATTTAAGAAATAAATGACATATTTCTGCAAATTTTGCACCCATATTTATAAATTTCCTGTATAAATTTGTAGACTGTTTTCGAATCTAAGGGACTTGCGTTAACTTTCTCCACAAAGAACTTAATAGAATATATATTGGAGATCCGTGTGGTGAGTAACACTTTCTTTCCAACCCTTTCTGCTTTCTTTTCCCTTCATGTCTTTTTCTTTTGGGGTGTCCAGGGTGGGGGAGTAGAAATTTAACCATGGTGTATAATGGATTTATTTTTATATTTGTATCTTTTCAATTTTGTCAACGACTCCATGTACGGACTAACATTTTAAATATTCAAAAAATTGTGATAAATTAATTGACAAGCTAATTAACTTCAATATGGAAATGTATCATTTTCATACTTGGACTTCAATGCATATATTAATCATAGTTATTATTTCATTGTACATAAACTGACAAATATATACAATCTAACATCCATTTCAACAAAAAAAAAATGCAATCATGCTAGAATATTGTTAAGCTAGATCAAGAAGACAGTTACCTTAACAGATGATAATCAGGCTGTTAAGTTTGAAAGCCACTTGCCATATACTCTCACCACCTTCGCCAATTCTTCTATTCAGTTTTGTGGGTTCCAAACTCTTCCACTAGCTGGAGCAGGTGTCAGCTGGCAGGATGGACAGGTGGTCACGTTGGGAACTTGGTGTGTTCCTTCCACTCTTTCAGGTGGACATTAGTGGGCCATTGATGCATAGTCCCAAGCATTTCAATGCCATCATGAACGCCTCTCCACTTCAAGCATTTTCTTCATTTGAGCTATCGACAATGACCTCCTACACTTTGCCAAGGGAAGAAGTTGCTGAGAACAGAGGAAGATGTTCAAGGCTGTTCTCAAAACATCTTTGAAAGATGCTGAAGACCAGAGGAATCAGTCAAAACTGGATTACACTTGATAGTGATTCCAAAAAAAAAATCACATTTCAAGGAATCCTTTCAAGACCTGGGGTAATAGTAAAGCATTTACAGCAATTGAAATGAAAAAAGTGAAATTCCACTCCTGTAATGTAGCCATTGTGGCACTCATTGTATCCAGGATATGATTACCACTTACTTATAACTTAATTAGAAAAGGAAGATATTTACATAGATACACAGAACACAAACAGTAATGTGTCCATGATTCAACTTTGTGGGTCTCATCAACGTGAACCAATTTACTTTCCTGAAGTCACGGTAGCAGCAGCAAATTCACAAGTTGAAAAATGAAACTCAGCCACGAAACATGGTTTATATTGGTATACATCATACATTTATTAGTGAACAACCCTCTCAAATCAGCCACAACAATAAAAAAATGATTGCACTACCTGGTAAAGCATAACTAGCAACTTTCATAAAAAAAGTACAAATCTGTTAAAAATTTTGTCTCTGAAACAATTTGGTTTACAGATGTATAATACATTATAACTAGTTATGTTAAATGCTACAACAATATGATTCAAATGGGATGAAAACACAAAATGTTTAGCATCAGAACCATTTCCTATATATATATTAGCAAATTTCAAATACATACATGGCAAAATGAGGTAACTGTAACTGTGCAAGTACCAAAGCAAAAATCTTCCTAACACAGAACACAGGGCCCTGGCCCCTGGCCAATGGGTCTCCTACAGAGTCCACCGTCCCTCAGGTCAGGACTAATTAAAAC
The DNA here is from genome assembly GCF_036971445.1 of Narcine bancroftii. NCBI lineage: Eukaryota > Metazoa > Chordata > Chondrichthyes > Torpediniformes > Narcinidae > Narcine > Narcine bancroftii. The sequence continues at coordinate 32,772,563 of NC_091477.1, read as the reverse complement.
AGTAAACAATCCACTATCCCACCACATAAATCATTGGTAAACAATTGGTGGCATCTACAGAGCAATCAACAACCACAAATCCTAAAATAATTTAGCTGCTTGGAATAATTTTTGCACCACAAAGGCTGTGAGCTTAGGTATGTGTGCAGTACAGTGCATGGCAGTAATAGCTGAGCACAGATTCCCACCCCCACCCACAGCTGGATAGAGCTAGTCATCACCAGTCCAAGCTGGCCGGACACGCATGCATATGTGCACATTAAATATTTTCCCTCCTCTAATCTTTCACTCCAACACATTCACGCACTGTTATTCATGCAAACAATACAGGAAATATTTTGGAAGTGGTTAGGATAGTGTGTGCAAAAGCACACAGGAGAACTAGACCAGTGTATGGTACAAATACAAGAAAACATGGATAGGTACATTCAGACATTATACAGATAACATACACGCGCGCACATACAACTCAACCATCCTACTTCGCTCCATCAGTACAGTATGCTGGAGGGTTTATTGGGCAGAGTACCCCATCGTCTTCCACCTACTGTTTCTTATCGAGCATATGATGAAATCACAACCCCTTGAATTTCGTGTCAATACTTGGAATGATCCATACAAACTATAAAATGTTAATACACATCAAAATACACGCAGGTTAAAATCTTTGGAGTTTGGAACACAATGTTAGTACAACACAACTCCATAACTGTTTCTAAGCGAAGATACTAGGTGTTTGCTGAAGTCATCAAATCGCACGGTGCAAACAGAGGTAACAGGACTCCAGATAAGATCCTAGATTGCTGTTGTTCAAGGGGAAGGCTTAAGGTAACAAGGATGCGTGGGTGAACATTGTGCTCTTCCCCACATCACCTAGGTAACGTCTTCAATATTGCGCTGCAGAAATGGCTTCACTCTAGATCTCGGTGAACTTCAGAAGCATCGGCTCGACAGATAGGACATGTACGATTGGTCTGGGTAAAGAAGGAAAATTACTTTTGCAACTACAATTGCTGCCAAAAGGGCATCATAATTAGTAAAACTTAATGCTTTAATGTAAACTAGCAATTTCTTAAGTAAACAGGATAGAGAAGAATAAAAAAAAAATCAGTGAACTTGGATGCTCTTCTGTAATGTGATGTTACACCAGCGACCCAGGTTCAATCCTAATGAATGTGGGTAGAATGAAATAAGTCGTCAGATTGGTGAAAGGTGGACAGTTGATGGTTGGCACGGACCTTGTGGGCTGTTTCTGTGGTTTGTCTATGATCGCACGGCAGTGCAGGCCTACACTTTCCAGTGTATATGGATAACCCAACCTTGAAAAATGTGAGTCGCGTTAAACAAGGGCAGGACCAGAATGCCCTCTCTTCTTCAAATTTAATATCAAACTAATTCAGCTCCCTGAATCAAGGATGGCCCCTTGGGCAGATAGTTGGTGACTCTAACAAATGAATCAAAGATTTTTCCAGGATGAAAGCTATTTGAAAAATAATTTGTATTTAACATAATAAATAATCCTGCATGTAAACCTCTAACTTTAAAAGATGCCTATCACTGAAATTGAAAAACGGAGCTGGTCTATTTCAAGCTGTGTCCTTTGAAAATCCCACTTTCAGCATATTTATTTCAGCATTGCTCAAGTAACCTAAATGCCCATGATGCAGATTATTCCCTTATGTGCATATTCATGTGTCTATTAGAAGGCTCCTAAATGCTATCAGCTATGAAATCTATGATAATAATTCACTGTTACACATATAGAGCACCCTCAGGGACATAAAAATATGATTTCTGAAACTAAATTGAAACAATAAACTTACTGAAAGCTATTCTATAAACAGAAAATACTTTTTGTTTGAGTTTGTAAGTACAGTAGAAACACAGGACAGTTTAGAAAGGTGTTATATTTAACCTCCAACCCAGCTGAAGGAAAATCACCCCAGCACCTGTTTCTGGTTACAGCCCTGATACCCTTGTAGGTAGAACAGATTTGTTAGAGTAGGAGAAGTTAGAGTAGAGCAAGTTGTGATTTTCTTTTTTTGCCCCTTCACCTGGAGAATAGTGCTGAATCCTAATGAACAATTACAGTATGCCTATGGGGGATTGGTAGATAAGTGAATTTGCCAGTTGCTAGAGATTGAATGTTGCCTGATTGACGAACTGGCTGCGGTGGGGGATGTTATTTTAAACTCTCATAATTTTTACCTATTTACTTTCCGCGATTTTGTTTCGCTGGTTGCTTGAGGCTGCCAGTTGTGTAAGTTCTGGATAACAAGGATTTTTACTGTATTTAGTAGAGGTTCTATTTGGAATCAGAATTGAAGGGGCATTGCAATACTACAGGCTAGTTGAAAATAAATTTTTAATATTTTACCAATAACTAACATTCATCTGTCAACATAGATTGATGTCATTGTAAAGAAAATTTTAAGACAAATTGGAAAAACAACAGATCATTAGTAAAAGGTTCTAAGTTCTCCCACTAATGGATCAAAAATAGACATGAGTACGTTCTGTTGAGCATCTAACACTTAATAATTTATAGCAGACGGACAATGATCTTGGCAGAGATACAAGCATCTTCAGAAGTCGCCATTCTCAAAGGGGACCATAAAGCTCCCCCCCCCCCCCACCCCAACTCCAGGCCATAGCACCAATTATAAAATCTTTTTATGTAGTTTGGAGAAGTGCAGAAGAAACCAACTACATTTGACTGCTTCACAGGGAAGGGGGTCCATAAACGTTGAGCAGAGTCCTAAGGGGGGGCCACAGCCAAAAAACAGGTTGAGAATGGCTGTTCTTAAAAAATAATCATTCATCAATCATCGACCATCAGACCCATTCAAAACCATTTTATTACCTTCAGCCATTTATCAACACACTTGGCGTGGAACTCATGGTTGCAGGGTAAGACTCTGAGTAGCTGCCTTGACTCAAAATCGCTGAAGCACACTACACACCTGGAATGAATATAAAAATGTGTGGTTATTATGTGCTTAAATTACAGACCATGGTGCATCACAGAAATGTACTTCTCATCCAAGACTGCAATTCGTATGTAACTGATACACTTTTCATTGTGTATCAACTGTTTATTCTGTATAGAGTTATGAAGGTTCTTAACTGCGCATGCCATCCCCCACCCCTCCCCGATAAGTTCTGTTAACAAATATAAATGTAACTGCAATGAAACTCAAAATAGTAGTATTTATTTTTTTATGAAGCTGTTAATTCAGCATCAATACTGCATGGATCAATTGACATTATAGGTTGTAACTCTAATTCGGTGACGTTGGGATCTGGTCATTGCCAGACCGCAGCAAGTGCTGGAAAACAGAAATTAACCCCCTAATGGAACCCCCTATGCAAACATATCAAAGGTAGATCAAAGCTTAAAACAGGAAATAATATTGTGGGGGGGCATGATTAGCATAGCGGTTAGCGTAACGCCTTTACAGCGCCAGTGATCGGAGCCAGGGTCCCGTGCTACCTGAAAGGAGTCTGTACAGTGAAACCTTGATTTTATGTGGACCCGATTTAAACGCAAATTTGGATAACGCCATGAGTCATGGGATTTGGGGATGCTGGGCAAAATACAAGTACAGTGAAACCCCGATTTAGCGCGATCCCGGTTTTTTCAGGACGAGCTTTTATGGACCCCAACGATTACGTTAGAGTGGGATTTCACTGTACCAAGAGCAGCTGATTCAAACGTGCTGGTCCATGGGAGTTGCTGGACCACCTGGCAAAGAGAGCTGTAGAGTCCCCTATGGGTAATAGTGAGATGCAGAAGAGGAATCATTATCGATTGTGGAGAAGGTGGAGTTGTTGCAGAACCTTGATAGTGGCGTATCTGTGTGTCGTCTAACAGAAGATTATGGTGTGGGATCATCCACCATTTATGATTTGAGGAAACAAAGAACAGTTGTTGAAGTTTTACAGCAAGAGCGATGACCACAGACTGATGAATAAAAGGAAAACTTTGCAGAGGGCAAAAAAAGTAGATAAAGTGGTTATTGAATGGGTGCAACAACAAAGAAGTGAATGCATGTCACCAACTGGTCTGCTTGTAATGAATCAAGCTCGAAAATTCCATTAAAAACCCAACCTTGGTTGGCTGCAAAACTTTAAGTGTCACGGTATAAAATATCTTAAAATCTGTGGTGAAAAAGCTTCTGTAAATTATGATGCATCTGAATGTAACATAGATGAATTTGCTAAAATGATACCTGATCAAAACCTTAACCCAGAACTTTCTACTGGCGTTACCTTCCAAGAAAGACATTAACAACCACAGATGAAAAAGCACCATCAGGTTTCAAGGACGCTAAGGACAGGGTGACCGTTCTTGAATATGCAAATGGTGCAGGCACACACAGGTTAAGGTTGGCAATACTTGGAAGAGGCCAACATCCTCGCTGCTTTAAAGGTGTAACAAGGTTAACTGTGCATTATTATGCCAAAAGGAAAGCATGGGTAACGTGAGAATTTTTTTCTGATTGGTTCAATAACCACTTTGTACCGGCTGCACGCACACATTGTACAGTTGTCCGAAGAAAACTGCAAAATTTGTTTTGCTGAAGTTCTTCTGAGAAATAATGTGTTCAGCATTTATCTTCCCCCTAACGTTACATCGTTAATACAGCCTTGCAACCAAGAAATTTTACACTCAATGAAGAGCAATAACAAGGACTTTTTTTCTGAACTGTGTGTTCTATGAAGTCAACAGAGCCATATGGATTAAAGTCTTCATTAAAATTTTCACTCTAAAGGATGTAATTTATGGACTTGTTAATACACGGAGAAATATAAAACATTATAACATGCTTGGCATAGACTTTGGCTGTTAACAATGTTCAATGAAAATTAACCTACAGGTGAAGACTTGGAAGGTTTTCGTGTCAGTAACGAGAGGAGGATGATCGCTAACCTCATTGCTTATGCCAGAAGCGTTGCCACAGAAAATATTGGCAAGTTGGAGGCAGCCAACATCAAAGAAGTGCTGAACATTGACAATTGTGCATTCCTGGAGTAATGGAGAAATTGCTGAAATCGTATTCCATACCGATAAGCACGAGTAAAGTTATGAAGAGGATGAAGACATTGTGCACAGGTGAAAAAAACCCTATTGATGATATGGTTAAAATGTGCGATCTGTTAATTGGTGGAATGGAACAACATTCATTTATAAGTAAGCATGAGATTATGGGTGTTTATTCAATTAAAGAGAAACTGCCTAAACAGAATCCTTTTTTAATTATACAGATGACACTGGAAGAAGTCTTTAAAGAGTTCATTCTGACCATAATGTTTGAGCTGTAATGTGTGTTTACTGCATTTGCACTGTTTGAGATGTCTGTAAAATTAAAATAAAACAGGCTAGAGATATTATGGTCTTTTATGGTCTTATTTATCAAAATTTATTTAACATCCTCTTTGTGCGATTTTGAAATATCAGATTTGCTTAAAGGGACTGCCATTTTGAAATGATTCAGAAATCCAGAAGGTTCAAAACAACAGCAGTGTCCAGTCCCATTGATTGGGATAAAAGTTTAGGCACCTGTATTCGAAACCCCAGGTTAGAGATTGAGGGTGGAGGTCAGAGTTGAGGGCAATATCTTGGAAAGTTGGATTTCCAATCATCAAGTACAAAATTGAAGTTCCTTTGAACAGCGTTCAGAAAGTCTGTTTGAAGATCCTGATTCTTTTTCCCTCTTCGCGTTGTGCCAAGGTTTAAAAATAGTTTTCAATGTCAAAGAGGCATAGCTCCCATTTCAGACAGGTCATGGTAAGTGATGCCAGAAAGTGAGTGGCAGTGTGCAAGATGCAGTGAAGGCTGCCTAGGAAAAGAAAGCTGGAAAGAAACACTCTCTGCAATGGAGAAGTCATTCTCCTATAGCAAGAAGTAGTTCAATACCAGTATTTATCTGCTGACAGCAAACTATAATTAGATGAAGGCAACACATTTCTGCCTCAGCCTATTGCATTCTGACATTTGCTGCTTCCTCGACAGAAAAGGTAATCTTTTTAAACCTTAAATCATTCTAACTTTGTTTCATTGCTGACAGAATGGACTGCAACTCAAGCTCACTGTGTTATTTCCACCCATAATAGAGTTAGACTGGCAATGTAGCACTCTATGTGAAGCTTATTTGGAAAGGGTGAAGATTCTTTATTCCATTCTTCCATATTTCCTTATGTTGGAATGGGGAAAACAAATCAGAATGAAAGATGAGCAAACAGTATACATTTTACTTACAAGGTTTGTTCTGACTGGTGGTTTTCAGGATTAAACCGGTAGGACGGAAGCTGCTCTATGTCTGCTTTGGTGAGCCCCCGTGGCTTAGCTTCTCCCAATCGCTCAGCCAAGTTTAGCAGTGCCTATAAACACAAAATGGCAATGAGAGTAGAAGGGTGAATACAAATAAATACTGAAAATTAAATGAAAGGCAATCTGAAAACTGGAAGCGTAGTTGTTTCTCACTTAGAGGTTCAATGAATAAAAGTCCATGAAATGATAAATGAGAATTACACACCTCATAATTTTCAACTTCTACATCCTCCACCTCGAGCTCTACACTGATAGCTGGTCCCACAGCAGGAGGCACTGGAAGCATTGATCTGTGTTACAGGAAACAAGTAGTAATTTGATTTTCCAAATGAAAATAGACATTACGACAAATCCTTCATTAGTTCGTAAGTTATATGCTCTGTCAGGATAGTTCCCAGATTCACTTTTAAATGGTCTCCTTCCATACATACACAAGAGAATTTAAGTTCTAACTTTAACAAAAAACAGTTAAACTGAAAAAGTCTTGATCATTTATTGACTGATGTGTAGTATTATATACCAGTGGAGACACCTAACAGAAAAGTTATCAATAAGATTGTGTTACGAACTAACAAATCTTTTAAATTTTGTTTTGGACTAAAGGGACTTTGTTAGCACCAACACAGGAACAGCAATGGAAAATCTACCAATTCAAAATAATAGTTTTTAATTAAACTATTAACAACATAACATTTCTTACTTATCTGTAAACTTACTTAACTCTAAACTTAAATCCACTATGTGCAGATGTGTGTGTGTGTGTATAAAATTAAAGTCCCACTCTGAAAAGTCAATCTTTTAAAGTTCAGCATCATCTTAGTCTTGCCTGAAGGTCTTAAACTCCAAGTTCAGAAATAGTTATAAAGTGCTTTTAAACACTATATCTTCAGGCCTTTTTATTCACAATGTGGTTATTTTCTTCCACGATGAATTCACAAACCAAGACAAGGGTTAAATGAAGTCGCCAAACACAAAAATAGACCCAGTATAAATCTGTTCTTTGCAAAAGAGACAATGAAATGGTCTTCCTTATTTCAAAAGCCACTTATTCTGCGTTTCCCTTTTGCCAGGAGTAACACACAACTGGACCAATTCTAATTACTGTAACTCAACACTGACTTTCACAAGCTTTCAACTCCTGTGTCACAGGGGTTTTTTGACTTTTGTACACAAAACTGAATTATTCCAAAAACTGAACTAAAAATGTCTGAATTCGGTAATATATTTCTCCAAATCACGTGACCATTACTTAATCACTGAGTTGAGTCCCAATTCTTAGAAGCCACATGACCATTGGTTTTATTTCTACTAAAATTCCTTTTTCAAAACCATTCCATATCCATAACAACCTCTGACCTCATCTCTGTTCAAGAGGCTGAAGTGGCTTTGACTAAAAACAGATGGCTTCCTCAGCAGTTCTTGAATAATTAAGACCCACTTGAAATTCATTAGCTCTGTCTGTCCAAGACATGTTGACCAAGAGAATGAACACTCTTCTCAGAAAACAATGGTTCTCTAAATGTGCTGTGACCTGTGAGTGACCCTGTACCAACCCACAGCTAACTTACTAAGAATAAAGGTACAATATTTGAACTCTTATAATTTACTTTAAGACATTTTTATTAAAAAAATATAGTTTAACATTAAAGGTTAACACAAATCCATTACAATTGAAAGAGTGCAGAGAAGATTTACCAAGATGTTGCCAGGACTTGAGGAACTGAGTTACAGGGTAAGGTTAAACAGGTCAAGACTTTATTCCCTGGAACATGGAAGAATCAGGGGAGATTTGACAGAAGTATACAAAATTATAAGGGGTAGAGAGTAAATGCAAATTGCTTTTTCTACTGAGCGTAGGTGAGATACAAGCCAGAGGACATAGGTTAAGTGTGAAAGGGGAAAGGTTTAAGGCAGGGGTGTCAAACTCAAATTGACGGAGGGCCAAAATTAAAAACTTGGACTAAGTCGAGGGCCGAACTAAATATTTATTGAAAATTTTCAACAACATCTGCATGTTTTCTCTTCTTTCAACATATGTAATGTTAAACTTTTTCTTATTAAAATAAATGTTTAATAATAGTTTTGGATAAACTCTTTCATTGTCATCGTCATTGGCCCATTTCCTTTAGCGTCTGAAACCGTGCACATGACGAGTCAATGAGGGATAAATAAAGCAGTGGTCTTCAAACTTTTTCTTTCCACCCACAGACCACCTGAAGCAATCCCTTACTAATCACAGAGCACCTATGGCACAGGGACGCGAGTGGAAAGAAAAAGGTTGAGAACTGTTGTATTGTGATAACTCCACATCTGATTAGGTTAATTGTTAGGCAAGTGGTCAGAGAAGGATCCCCACCACCACCCCCCAACCCCAAGAAAGGCTTAAATCACAGGAACAAAATAAGCTTCCGTCTCACTGCTCCCAATCTTACACACAGTCCTGATGTGGAATGTGGGGTCGCAGCTCCACGTTCACCCGAGTTCAGGTGCTGTCTGTATGGAGTTTGTACGCTCTCCCCTTGTCTTGGACCAACAGGTCGGTCGCCTGACGAAGGCACCCGAACCCCCTGTTGAAACGCCGGCGTCCGGGGCGGTGGAGGAATTGGCTGAGAAGAGCGTGTTGCTCCCACCCCCCTCCCATGGTTGGAGAGGGATTAAACTGCGATCTCACGGCGCCGGGCTCGTCTCCAACAAGAGGAGCGGGAGGCAGGGTCCGCCGCGCACGGAGCGAGGGGGAAGGTATCACCAACGAGACGTTCGGTCCGGTGTCGCCGCTGAAGCGCAGACCCAGCGAGGATGGTCCCCAACTCCAGCCGCGTCTGTGTGTCCGGGAGCCAGGCGGGCTGAGTGCGGCGCTCCGATCCCCGGGATTCGGGACTCCGAGATCCCTCCACACCTCCGGCGTCTTCATTTTCACCTTCAGTGTGCATGTGCTATACTGGCGCGGCGGCCAGCGGGCCAACTCTAATATATATTTAATATGATCTTGCAGGCCAAATATAATTATATCGCGGGCCAAATTTGGCCCGCAGGCCAGAGTTTGACATGTGTGGTTTAAGGGGAACATGAGAGGGAATTTCTTCACACAGAGACCAGTGCAAATATGGAACAAGCTGCCAGCTGATGTAGGGAATGCTCAATTTTGGCATTAAGAACAATTTGGATAGGTGCATGAATGGGAAGGATATGGACTTGGTGCAGGTCTGTAGGATGAGGTTTTCTAATAATTCGATTATTGAAAAATAAAGTTCAAAGCTTAACAATATACATTATTGTTCAGAAGGCAGCTGTAGCAGCTTGTGATACTTCACAGTTAAATTCAGAACAGATTTCAGTTTGTGGAATACATTTGGCTCAATAGTCACAAAGGATCACTTACAAGAAATATGGCAAGAAGCTGGGGTAATAGGGTGGAGGTGGTGGCAAAGGCTGCTGTAAGCGGTATCGTTGTCCAGTCATTCTCCTTGGCATAACATGTGGGTATGGCTATTGAAAAGAAAACAGCATATTTCAATTACAACTCTGACAGCTTCTCCCTGTAATATATTCATTTCAGACCATTATCAGACATTCCCAGATATACTTTTTATAGATTATAACAGAATACCTCTCCCAATCTATGATGTCAAAGACTCCAAAGAGAAAATGGGGCATTTATAGAACACAGATAATATGGTTAAGTAACCAATTAATCTTGCAATAAAATATTTATTATCAAAATTTACAAATTCCATAAATTAAGAAATGTAAACTCAAATATTTTAAAAATCACGTGACAAAGATCAAATTTAAACTCTCAAATTCCATATTCCTTACATTATAGGAGGCATTTTCAGCCCATCAAGACTAGTTGGTTCCCTCATTAATTTCCCCTGTAATCTATTTTTCAAATTACTATCAACTCCTCCAATCAAACTACACACTTATGGAAATTTACAGCATTCCATTAACCTTCCAACATGCACTTATTTTTTTTTGGTCACGGAAGGAAGTCGAAGCATCTCAGGCAAACCCACAGGCACAGTGAGAACAAGCAGTAAACACTTGAGGTTAGGATCGAACCCGTTCATGAGAACTGTGAGGCAGTAGCTCTTCTAGCTGCACAATTATGCATGAAAGTAAAAGTGCATGAAAGTCTGCTAATGAGGACTAAAATAACATCATTCCTTGTTTCCCACACAAGCTGCAACAGCTCGGACACTCTGAAATCTGACACTGCTTACCCCTCCCCCTCTCCCAGCTTCTCGCCTTTCTCAAATTGCTCAAGGAACAAGTTCTGATTCAGCATCCATCTAAACAAGACCCACCTCAGGGACAGGTTACATGCTAGTACCAATTAGGATAAACATGGACGTCTGCCAGCCAAATCTGGATGCAGACTAGCAGCCCAATTCCCAATAGATGCATTCCTCATTCTAGCATTTTATACTTACACATTTCCATTCTGCCTGCAATCCAGGGAGGCCTCTCAGGAGAATGTTTGAAAGCATGCAAATGAAACAACTGTATCTGGACATACTAGTATGTTACCGTAGCCACTTTCAGGTGCATCCTCCGCCTTGAGGGCAGCTGCAGGAGCGGATCCCAGCCTGAAGACTCACCTTTCAGGTGCAACCCTAAAAGGCTGCCACAGCCAACCTGAAAGGGCCTGTTTCTCCAGAGGCGCCTTGTTGCGCCTCTGCATCTGAAGGAGGTGGGGCAACTGGTGCCACCTGTCATAAATATGCGGCATAGCAATGGCAGTCTTCCCTGCCCATAATCCCCCACGTAGATGGAAATGCTCGGCGTTTCCCACAGTTCCAGCTGCGTGGGAGTTTATGGGTAGGATCGACCGCCATTACTCTGCCACATTTTGAGCAGCCCCTGTCCTGACGGCTAGTGCCGGCTGCCCCTTCCCCGTTGCCTGAGCCCCCCTCCCTGCTGCCTGACAGACCCTGCCTTACTGGGGAGGGGAAGTCGGTGGTACGTTGGGGCAGGGGCAGCTGGGAGGGGGAGGCTGTCAGTTCGTGTGGCGGGGGTGGTTTGTCAGGGATGGTGGTGGAGGCTGAAATATTAGGGGCATTTAAGAGACTCCTAGAAAGGTACATGGATGGAAGAAAAATAGAGGGTTATGGGATAAGGGGTTTAGTACTTTTTTTTAAGGAATATACGAGTCGACACAACATCAAGGGCCAAAGGGCCAAAGGGCCTGTACTGTGCTGTCATGTTCTATCCATTTGTCTATCTATTTACTTACTTAAGGAGGAGCAGGCAATTACATTAAAAAAAAAAGAACCATCTTGGAAGGATGGAATGTGTGACAACCATATTAACCTTGTATGAGGTCCCAAAGAAACTTGACAGTTCTGTCCACTAGAAACTTTACAGGCGAGGCTGTAAATCACATGGATGGAGAGATGGATCAACAGGGACAAGTTGTGGGGGAGGAGGGTTTCAGATGTCTTGGGGGGAGGTCAGTGGCAGTTGGGGGTCATCACACCATCTGATGGTGCAAGCCAGAGAAGTGATTGGGTTATAGTGGTGAGGATTAGGGAAGCAGACAGCCAAATGTGAGAGTGGAGATCGTAGCAATACTGTTGAGATGAATGGGGGCTGTGATTTGGGGATATGAAGACAATTTGCATAATGAAACAGCTGCTTGGCAGGTTGTGTCCAGAAGGTTAGATCACCTGGGATCCTAGGTCAGTTGGCCTATTTGATTCAAAACTGGTTTGATGGTAGGAGAAAGGGTGTGTTAGTGGAGGGTTATCTCTCAGTTTGGAGGCCTGTAACCAGCGGTGTGCCAGGTCTGGCTCCATTGCTATTTTTCATATCATTAACATGATTAGTAAATTTGGAGAGGACACCAAAATTGGTGGTATAATGAACAGTGAGGAAGGATATCTAAATTTACAACTGGATCCAGATCATTTGGGAAGGTGGGCCTTGGTGTGACGAGTGAACTTTAATTCTGACACGTGTGAGGTGCTGTACATTAGTAAGTAAAATCATGGCAAGACTTACATAGCAAGTGGCAGGGCACTGGAGAGTGATGTGGAACAGAGAGACCCAGAGGTTCAGGTGGATAGTTCTATGAAAGTGGCAACTCAGGTGGGCAGGATGGGAAAGGCAGCATATGGGAGGCTTGGCTTCAATGGGCAGGGAATTGAGTATGAAAGTTGGGACCTCATGATGCAGGTATACAAGGCATTGGTGAGACCATACTTGGAGTACTGTATGCAGTTCCGGTATGCCAGCAATAGGAAGGATATCAATAAGATGGAATGGGGTTTAAAGAAGATACACCAGGATGCTGCCAGGATCAGAGGGCCTGAAGTTTGACAGGGTAGAGCAGCCATTCTCAACAGAGGCCCTACCCTGGGGGCCACAGCACATTTAAGTAAAAGCCTTTTCACCTCATGTAACATAAATATTTTAAATGTTTTTCTTTTAAAATGTAGTTAGTAGGAGAAAAGTATGGGGAAAAAAACAAAATGACTACTTCACAGGGAAGGGGGCTCAAAAATTTAGAGCAAAGTCCTGGTAGGAGGAAGTGGTGGTCCATAACTGAAAGAAAGGTTGAGAATGGCTGGCTGGCAGGTGATCTTAAAGAGATATACAAAGCCATGAGGGGCATAGATAAAAGTGAATGCTCACAGTCTACATTGAGATTCAATTCCCCAGTCAGAACTCTGATCCAATGAGCGTGCTTGTAGCAATTTAGGTGTCTTGAATACATAAAACATCATGTATGTCTGGCAGTTTGCATATTATTTACATCATAGATAGGTTTTGGATCTAACTTGGGAAAGAGCACCCATCATCGTACAAAACACCTGGTTGCACCCACAAATCATTTTAGACAAAATTCACTTGCACCATGCAACAACAACAAAAAAAAATCACTGCTCTAGAATAATTTGGAGTTCTTTGTTTTATTTGCTGTCTATCTGTATAAATTTCTCTTATCGTGACAAATCTTTCATCTCAAAGTACAAACAGGGCAGCAAATAAGTGGAGATCACATTTCTCACTGGTGAAATATACCTACGACCTACAATTTCTCACTTCTGATGCCCTACACTGATGAACAAGAGTAGGTCCTAATTGATCAACTGACTCTCCACAATGCCACCAGAATCCTGCTATGATTAATTACACAGAAAAAAAAACAAGCCTCTATTTATTGTTACTAACGAGACAGCCATTGCCTTTCTATCCATCAATCCAAGTCACATCTGTGCAAGCGATCGTATATTTTCTTCACGGCAAAATGTATATCTTGTTCCCATCTGTTGAAAGGCCGCACGGTGGGTGTGGCAGTTAGCGCCACGCCTTTATAGCCTTTATATCGATCAGGACCGGACCTGGGTTCGAATCCCACGATGTCTGTAAGGAATTTGTACATTCTTCCTGTGGAAGACCTTCTGCATGGGTTTTGTCCGGGGGCTCCGGTTTCCTCTCACCATACCGGGGTGTAAGTTAATGGGGTGTAATTGGGTGGCACAGACTCGTAGGGCCGAATTGGCCTGTTACGGTGCTGTATGTCTAAATTTTTAAAAATAAAATTTTAAAAATATATACTTTGCTGTAAATGGCATTGTCTCTCCCTGAATAATCTGGCATTTTTGTAAACATTCCTTTTTATGGTGCCCACATAAATGAAGCGCAGATTGAGCCAATAATATTCATCGACAACAATGTCAAAGCTTTCATTAAATATTATGATAACTTTTAGATATTTCTATTCCTCAAATAGTTGCCTTCTCTGCAATAAGTTATTTTGCTATCTTAGATTGCCATGAAGGATTTGTTTTTCTGGAATCTTGGTGCAAGTGTGAAGCACCTCCTGAACATCAAGTTCGCCAGTTAAGGGAATTGGTGGCATAAGATTTGATATGCCCAAGAATCCCACAGGGCTGATACAAGACAAATGTACCTGCTACTGGCTTAAAGTCTCTCCGGCATTGTGTGTTTTTACTAGCTTAAAGCAAATCACTTAACTGCAGTCAAATCAGAAATAGTCGATTCTGGAATTAGATCAAATTAAATGGGTCACTATTAAAAAGAAAACAAAATGGTGACATCAACTGGAGCAACAAAGAGATGCTAAACTGATCAAGGCAGAGAAACAACATTCATTACTTAGTTCTCTAGTAATGTGATTTTCTGACACCTTGGATTTGTTGTGACTTTCATCAAACAATCTGAAAGTCTAAATTACACTTTTCACTAGAGACAACTTTGAGATATACTTACCACTCCAAAGGGCAACTCCTGGTGTAAAGGGTCATGAGGAAGATACTGCAGAGGGACGGAGGTGGGCATGGCAGGGGGATGATGTGAAGGTGGGTATGTAAAACCTCCAACTGGATGCTGGTCCCCTCTCATTTCCACTTCATTCTCTATCCTCTGCAATGGCTATTGAGAAATAAGAGGTTTTTTTTTTAAAAAAAAAGGCTCAATTGGTACTTATTCCATAAACAAAGTAATTGTTTTGGAAGGAAGTTAAATTAACAGACAGTACAACAATGTGAAATAACCAGTGAACAACCACAACTTCGATCCCTGATGAGTATTTAAAGACTTACTGAGAATTTAGTAGTGATCCCATCTCACCAGATCAAACAGCCTAGCCACAATTACTCTGGACCAAGGACACTGAATCTAATCCCCCATCCTGCCACTGAATCTAATCCCCCATCCTGCCACTGAATCTAATCCCCCATCCTGCCACTGAATCTAATCCCCCATCCTGCCACTGAATCTAATCCCCCATCCTGCCACTGAATCTAATCCCCCATCCTGCCACTCTCCAATGAGCCCAGTTTGGCTGCATGTATTATTATTATTTTTAGATATACAGCACAGTAACAGGCCATTTACAGCCAATTAACTTATACCCCCGGTACACTTCGAACAGTGGGAGGAAACCAGAGTCCCCCTGGGGAAAATCCATGCCAACATGGGGAGAAGGTACAAACTCCTTACAAACAGTGTGGGATTCGAACCCTGATCCCGATCCTGCTAGGCTAATCATGCCGTCCCTGCATAAATATAATTGATATGCTCTAAAAGCATTTTGGAAATAAAAGTTTTAACAGAAATGGTTATTAGCCCTTTGTCCCTGCTATCACCATCTTAAGAATTAGAAGGTACCCATTTAAAAAAGAGATGAGGAGAAATTTCTTTAGCCAGAAGGTCGTGGATTTGTGGAATTCATTGCCACATGCAGCTGTGGAGGCCGGACCATTGAGGGAGTTTAAGAGAGAGATTGATAGGGGTCTAATTAGTCAAGGAATCAAGGGATATGGAGAAAAGGCCAGAACTTGGAACTAGATTCGAGAACAGTTTAGCTCAGGTGGATTTGCAGGCCAGATTCGATGAGCCCAAGTGGCCTATTTCTGTTCCTTTTCCTTGTGATTATATTTCATGTGTTTTGAAGAATTTCACCCACATCACAAATCTCAGTGGGAATAACAGGGATTTGGCATCTATACCAATCTGCACTTCTTTGGTTTTCTGGTTTCAGTGCTGATAGGAACCCTCTTCCCGTTCACCTTGTGCATTTGTCCTTTACTAGACAGGGATCAACGGCCAGCTGACTGAGTAGTGGCATCACATGGTTAGTTTCCAGCAGATGAATGAGGAGGAGGCATTCCACAAAATAGCTACCTTCCAAGCCCACTGAGATGAAGTTAATTCTCAAATGGACTGTCCGTCAGAATCAAAGCCTGGTAGTTTATAGAGCTCCATTATACACCTTTACTAAATGGCCCAAACAAATGGAGTGGAGATGATACCAAAAAAAATCTGCAAATACAAATATTTCCTCCCACATCCCAATAGGAGTATTTTTTCAACGTGAGGGAATGAAAAATGTGTAATGTGGCAGTGGCTGCCGTTATCCATCCGTCTGATATGCAGTTCCTATGACTTCAATAGAATTGCATCTCAGAGGTGTGGAGATCTGATGGCAGGTGCAATAGCGTTAATTGCCTCCACTTTCAATCATTCACTACAAATTCAAATGAGGCAAAAAAAATCAAAGGGAAAGAAAACAAGCAAACTATTATTATCATCTTTCAGAGTGGAACTCAAAATGTAGCAGAGTGCATTGTCAGAAGAGCCAGGCTTTGGGTTTATACATTTCTGCCTTTAAATTTTTTACTTACCAATCGTGGGTGCTGTGGTTGGATAGGAACAAATTGGCCCAAAGGAGAAAGGTGAGGATGTTGCTGGGGTGGCAGATGGGGAGGGTGCAGTATAAAATGTTCACTGGAGATAAGTGGAGGGAAAGTTTGATAAGAGACTGGCAGATGCTGCATTGTACATGCATGAATCAGCTGAAAAACAAGATATAGAGACATTTACCAGGAAAAATTACTGATACCTTGAAAACAAAAGGCACTCAAACTCTAACATTCAGAATTTTAAAAGAAATGTACATCTTGATCATTTTAACAGTCAAGAAATTTACAACATAATTCATTATATATTTTGAACAATTCCCTTCAATATAATTTCAGAGACACATTTTGAAACTGTTTGTATACAAAGGCCAAAGTGTAAGAAAATAAAATATGCTGGCCTGACTTTATGATATTGAAGACTTAGCTGTTTCATCATTCAAGACTTTCCCATCTTTGCTGCTTACTGCTTGATTGGAAGCTCTTGTATTACAGTTCCATGCCCAAATGAGTATCATTTTTATGTGGATGGATGTTGGTAGTGAGTTCTTCCAAAACAGGGAGTATCACAGTCTAGTCTAAATTCTGTCACAATTTGATGCTCTTGTGCATAATTTCAGCAAGGGTTACTGGATAGTGAGAAGCCACTTTGAGTCCATCTGCCTAAATTTTATGACATCCACAGGACTGCAAACTTAGGCACATTCTGAGAATCAAATCTGGTCATTTGCTTCGTTTGCTAATCACAACGTTATTGAAATTCTCTAGATTATTAATCCATGGTGTTTTCATAAACAGACAGTTAAATGTAATATTAAGTAGGTTCTTTAAAAAGAAATGTGAGCACCACCAGAGATGGTCAGTGTTATGATTGAGACCTGCTGTTCATTACATTGCCCACTCAGATCCTACGGCAGAACGTTGTAAATTATGCAACTAAAATTGTGCACTGCCCTCTTCAGGATTCTAATCCAAGTGAAACAAGCCATGAAACTGTGCATCCCACTCACCAAACAATTCCATAAGCAACTGCTAATAAGCAGCATCTGAACCAACTAGTAGGACTATTTAAACTAAGCAACTCTGCAACCTAACTAGTCCATCAACTGAGCAACAGAGATTGAATTAAATACTGCTACTTGTACACAATGTAAAATTACATTTCGAATTTAACATAAAAGGATAAGAGGAATGAGAATAAGGCAGAGAAACATTGATTTTAAAAAACATCCAGAATAATTAAAATGGGTCAAACACTGCAATTTCAGTGTTAAGATCATTGGAATAATTATTTTATATAATTATAAAGGTAATTAAAATCTAACTTTTTCTGGTGAGCATAATAGCAGGTATATGATATCAATGCAGCAATTTTCAGTGCTGTACTTTTCAGTGAGATATCACTTATACAGTTTCTAGAGGTACAAAACAACCCAGCGAAATCATGATTTCATAACCTTTGTACAGGTACCAAAACAAGCTGTTCAATTCACAAACGAATGACTGCAATCTATGTCACAACAGGACCATCAGCCAATAATTTTTTACTATGATCACGTTAACATTTACAAAATACTATCAGGCCAGAGCCCCTAACTTGGAACTTTAACTGTAAAACTGATTCCCTACTGCTGTTTAAAATCTGAAGGAAATTTTGAAAAGCTGAAGGACTTCAGCAAAAAAAATGCTGACAATTATTTCACGATTGAGGACAGAAAGGAAAAAAAACCACAAAAGAAAACAACTCTTATTCCTAATCTGTTTAAATTAAGGAAATGAAAGAGCGGGTAGAAGAAGCAGTGTTATTTTTGCTCTAACAGCTTAGGCAAAGGGATCAATTACACTGTCAAATTGTATCAGAGTTCGTTCAAACATGAATAGCATCCTCTCTGCTTGTTCAGTCTAAACAGCCATTCTCAACCTTTCTTCAATGATAGCCCCAGGACTGCCCAAAGACCCCCTTTCCCTGCACAGCAGTCATTTTGGTTTCTTCCATACATCTCTCCTACCAACTACATTAAAAAAAAAGCAACCAAAAATTATGCTGTGTGTGGTGAAAAGAAAACAAGGCTTTTAATTAAATGTGCTGTTGCCCCTGTTGAGAATGGTTGTTCGAAAATATTCACTCGATTCAGTACAACATTGATACATCACTGAATGCAAACATTAAAGAGCGGAATCACTGCAAAGCTAATCTGTTTAAAAGGTTTTGAGTCATGTGGTCAATAATTCTGATAAAGGTAAACAAAAATAAATCAACAGAAAAAAGTTGATTTGTTGATTTAACTTTTTTGTAATATTTTATTTAAGATTTTAATATACTTAACAATCATACAAATGTAAGACATCAGGAAAACCCCTCTCTTCATCCCCTTCCTCTCTATGTCTTATTAAACAGAGAAAGAATGATGGAAACAAAAAAAGGATCCCATTGTTAGTGTATGCAATAAAGCATACTGAGACACAATAATATCACAGTAGAAGTCTACTGGCTAGCCAGTAACAATTGTAAATTTATATTGGCACCAGTGAGGTACCTATATGCTCTAAATAAGGCTGCCAGATTTTTAGAAAGGTGTTATATCCCTTCCTGAGATTGTATGTGATCTTTTCAAGTGATAGGTAGCTATTCATCTCCGAAGACCACCTATCCATGAGTAGAAGGGAGTCAGACTTCCATGTTACCACTATGAATTCCCTGGCCACACCCAAGGCAATTTCTGTGGTTAATTTGAGAATTAGTTAGTAATCTACGAACCGTGGTAAAGTTCCCCAGAAGACAAAGCTCTGGGTCTACTGGGAAGGTGACTCCCGTGATCTTAGGGTATCACAGAGGTCATATCAGAGGAGCTCACCTTCATGCAAAGCCAATTAGAATGCAAATAGAAACCAACCTCAATATCACACCAAAAACCTCTGATAATTGAGGTTTATATTGGTGTAATTTCTGTGGGGTGAGGTACAGCATATGGAGAAAATTATAATGGACCAATCTAATCCTGGCATTTATAGGAGCTATCAAACTTCCCTGAGAAATATCTGAGCAGAGTTGTTCAATAATTGTTGTGTCCAGGTCTAATTCCGATCACTTAAGACTTATGCAAACCTGGTTTTGGGCTCTCACTCATTAATAAAAAGTACATTCTAGAAATAAACATATACATTTCCTTCATGAAGTAGTTTCTCTTTTCATCGAGTCCTGGTAGTTATTTCAGGCCCCAACTTGGCCACAAGGAAAGATCACAACTGAAGGTAACAAAAAAAAGTCTTATTGGACAAGTCATAGTTCTTCTTCAGCTGTTCAAATGATATTAAAAGTCCTTTATCCTTACAATCCTCCTGACATTGGTTGATTTAACTTTATACACAACATTGCAAAGTAAAACACAAGAATGTCCTGAATTGTGAAAAGATTATGGCCAGCCTTATAGAACATATATTATGGAAAAGTACAGGCCCTTCGGCCCACAATGTTGTTGATGTTAATGTGATAGTAGTAAAAATGTTCATGGACTGGATGTAGTAAGTAACACAGTTCACTATCATTAATTTGTGAATTGAACAGCTTGGTTTGGTACCTGCACAAAGGTTACAAAATCATGAATTCATTGGCTTGTTATATAAACCATCTCAACAAAGTAAACCTTTCCTACCTCACACCCATAACCCTCTTATTTTTCTTGCATCCACTTGCCTGTCTTTTAAATGTCTTATTGTACCAGTTTCCACCACCACACTGGCAATGTATTCCCAGCACCCATGACTCTGTGTATTTAAAAAAACCTTACACCTGACATTTCTCCCAAATGTTCTTTCCTTCATTTTGTACAGATCCACTCTGGTGTTTGCTATTATCACTCCAGGAAAAAAAGTGCAGGCTGCTCAACCTATATATGCCTCTCAATCTTATCTTTGAAAAATCAAACTTTAATATCAACAGATTTCAGTTACAATCAGACCAGACTTCAGAAATAACATTTTCTGAAAATGTAAGTAGCATTAAAAAAAAGCTCCATACACACAATGATACAAAATTAGTGCAGTTTCCTAACTTTTGAAATACTTATGTGATGACATCAAAACATCTCTCAAATGTCACCCCAACCTTACTGAGGTTACATTGGACTCAAAGCTACAACCTAAATAACCACTGGTTTCTGATCTCACTTGACTTTTCTGTGGCAGAATGGATCCTAAGTTTAAATGAATGTGTACCAATAAAAATAATATCTAATACGATTTGAAAATATGACAAACTTTCACTTCCGAAGCTGCTCAGGTACAGAAGAATATTATGGATACTGAGGGTTTTAGTTTGTAAGAGATTGACCATAATATTTATTCTTCTGAACATCTTAATTCTTAAAACTTACAGGCGGTGGAACACAGCAGACTGGATAGTGCTGTCCACTGAACATAACTGAGCATGCCGGGACCTGTTGCGTGTTGCACCCTGGAATATGTTGCCCCGCGTGGAGTGGAAAACCATGTGCTGTTACTGTGGTGACAGTATAGGACACAGGGACTGTTCCTTGATGCATCTAGAATACAAGATAAAATGAATAACTCATCTTTCCAAGAACAGTAGTGCTTCAAAGATCAATCCTGAGATTCCATTATTCCTGACCATCTGTAAACCTGGACAAAGAAATACACCGTCTGAAAATTTTAAGGATTTTAATAAAGCGGTCAATTCACAAACTGTGCACTAAACTTGCATTGTAATGTATTTATTTGAATTATTGCTACAATGATTATAACTACATATTGTCTACAGTTCCACAGTAATTCATTAACAAAATTCTGTTCAGAATAAGCTATCATTTGAAATATACTGTATATTTCAGTGGATAAGATGACCCTTGAAGCACCCGGAAAAAAAAAGATCGACTTATAGGCCAGATACAAAAACAGGTGACCGTAAAATTCTGGCCGGGAAAGCACACTGGTCCCAACCACATCCCCGCCACTGACGGTCCCCGGTCACTTCCCCAATACCGCCGGTCCCCGACCACCTCCTCACCACTGCTGTCAGCCCCCAACAACCTCCCCACCGCCGCCGCCAACCCCCAACCACTTCCCCACCACTGCTGCCGGTCCCCGACCACCTCCAGTCCCCAACCACTTCCCTACCACTGATCCCAACACTTCCCCATCACTGCTGCTGGGCCCGACATCTCCCCACTGCCATCACCAGTCCCCAACCATAACCCACCCAGACATTTTACAATTGTAAAAAAATGTAGAGCCTGAGTTCCCCACTCCTGCCTGGGAGCCCAAGGCGACTTCTTCGATGTGAAGGACACTGTACCTGAATCCAGCTGCAGCTAATGCTGCAAATTTGGACTCTGGGTTACTTAATGATTGGGGTGTTTTACCCAAAGTTTGGGTTGCTGCTGGGTGGCCCGGACACCAGCATGTTCCTTGCAGCCGCTCTGAGGCATCGAGCAGAAAACTGGCGGGTCATCTTATACGACCAATATGAGCTAAAACCATGAAATTCAGGCTGAAATTGGGGTCCCATCTTATCTGAAGGTAAGTGGTAGTTAATTAATGTCTTACTATTTATTACAGTCTCAACACACACCAAATTATTTTCTCAGAAATTTTAAAGAGTCCAGCTACAAACCATTATTACTCCCACTCTCAAACTGGACAAAGAAGGAAGTTAGGCACCAACGGTTGGGAACAAACTGAACGATTATGGATGAGAGATCATTGCACCAGGCAAACAGACAGAGTTAATGATCTCATTGCACCTTGTGGACGCCCAAGAACAGATGCATTACGCACAGAGGATAGTGGAGTTCACTGATTTCTCATAATACATCGTAAGACAGAATCAGTGCAAAAAGGGATGAGATTTATGAGGACACGAATGAGGATCTCATGCTCCAATTTATTTTTTTTGAGGGGGGGGGTGGGGGAAGGAGTGGGGAAGAAAATGTTTCCAGGATCTCTGAACATAATGAGAAGTCCTGGGTTCTGTAAGATTTGGAGGCAGTCTCAGATTAGAAATGTTATGGGAGTGGCTGTAAAGGAGCATTTGAAAAAGATATCTAAAAGTTAACATGCACTCTTCACAAGTGGAAGTTGGGAGAACACTCCTTGCACTCTGGTACCAGCTCTTTCCCCCATTCCTCATGCTGACGAACAAAATTGCGAAGAAATGGGATTTTCAGTACGCCCCTTTTAGTACAAATGCACATGAAATGCCATCATTCTGGGGTCAATTTGAGACCATCAGTAAATTAGCTCAGGCGCTGCCTGATGCAATTCACCAAAGCGCTGCTGATGCTTGGTGATTTATGTATGGGAAGGCGTGAGAAGAGAACAAATTACAGGGACGCAGGAACTGGAGGAGGGGTAGAAGCAGGATTGCAAGGGCATGGGCCTGATAAACTGAATGTCTTAAAAGGAGCATCAATGTCATCAATAGCCATTCTACCTCGAACCAAGTTCTTTTGAAACTTCTTGGGCAAATTATATCCCCTTCACTGGCAGACTGGCTACAGCGCTGGTGAGACCCATTAAAGTTGGAGAGCAGTCAATCAAATTAACAGAGCAACTCTAACCTGCTCGTGGAGATCCACCATTACGGGATTTTGCTGTGGAGGATGAGCAGCAGGGTGAAGCATACGTGGTGATAGGTTTGTGTGATTGTAAGATCGATTTTCATCTATAGACATTTGCTGTGAATATGGAGAGTGGTGGTAGTTTTCATCCTGGTTGATGGGATTATGCAAAGGCCTGTCACGCCTACCCCACTGTCGTCGCGCAGGAGGACTGCAACAAACCGGCAAGAATGTAAAAAGACTGAAACTGTGAAAAGAAAAGATTTTAAAATATACACCGAACCTAGAATTTCAACAATCTTAGTTTTCAAGTTTACTCATCTACATTCATTCATTCATTCACGGCAGCAAACCAGCAAGAGGTTCCACAGCTGAGCGTCCTACGCTAGCTGCGGGCCACTTGCGGTCAGGGGACCCGCATAGGCTGCGGGCTGCTGGAGATTGGCTTGTGGGAACCGGGTATCGGAGCTGGGACCCGAGAGGGTGCTGAGGGCGAGGAGGGCTCCCAAAGGGCCTCAGGCACTGAAGGCTTCGTGATCATGGTGGAAGTTTGGATCCGGGGCTCGGGGTGCCAATGAACTGAACAGGAGTCAATACGACTGGAGTGGCTGTGGGAGGGCTGGAGCCAAATCCACAAACAATGTCTCTGAAGGGATTCTCTTTTGCTTTTTTTCCTCTCCGACTGTAAGGGGCGCCTGGAACACTTATGGTGACTCTTTGTTTGCCTTACGACAGGCAGATGGCAATTTTGCATAATATTACATGTTCTGTGCTATTTATTACATGACAATAAAGAAATCTTGAATGCTCCCATTTCACCTGAACGTCACTTTTTATAGACAGTTGTCACTACCCACTGACCACAAAAGTGAAAATCTTTGTAAAGAGACTTGTAACATTGTATAAAATAAATTCCTAGCTGTAGATAGAAGCTTGTCAAAATTCAAATTAGGATTTCAATTAGTTACAGGCTGGTCCCTGTTCTTCCTTTATATACTCAGTCCAGGAAAATTTAACTAGAGGATATGAAGGTTGCAGGCATCAATTAAATGCAAGTGCCTCAATAGTGATGAGAATTTGTGGGAAGATTAAAAATGGAATTATGGAGCAGACAAATCAAGTCAGACTTAAATAGGGAGATAAAAGTAATAAAGGGAAAATACAGACAATTATTCCAGAATCAAAAGCAAACAAGGATAGATGAAGTCACACATTTGGCTCCTTTGGCTTGAAGAACTATATAAAGCCACAAAAACTAGTAAACAAATAACAAACTACTTTTAGATTCTATTTAATAATGTTTTTATTCCTTGTATAAATGGATA
This sequence comes from Narcine bancroftii, assembly GCF_036971445.1. NCBI lineage: Eukaryota > Metazoa > Chordata > Chondrichthyes > Torpediniformes > Narcinidae > Narcine > Narcine bancroftii. The sequence continues at coordinate 32,748,160 of NC_091477.1, read as the reverse complement.
AAATTTAAATCAACATTTTATGCCCATCTGAATAATATACCTATTTATGACTGATTCTCCCTAGATACAGCGATTATTCAGCAGATTAAGATGGTATATCAGAATGAAGAAACATATATTTCTTACATTGGCCTACATAAGAAATTTAATGCACACGTCTGGCCCTGGAAGTTGATAGCAATGGGATTTTCTGTCCTTTCTCACTATCAATTAACCCTGCAGGAACCATTTAAGCCTGAAGACATGGATGATTTATTGCTAATGTAGCACTTACCTTCTCCTGTGATGTGCTGGTGTGTTGCACCTTTCCCCTGAGAATCGTCGCTGGTTGAAAGGGGCTGAGGGAGGCCGCCTATTCACTGTTATTTCCCATGGTCGCATTGGTGGCGTCGGGAGAGGAGATGCACTCTGGATCTCAAGGACAGAATGAGATAGACGCCGGCGTTTTGGCCTGGGACTTTCGTTGCTCTGCAATATACAACACAAAATCCATCAATGTAATCGTTTAAAAACCAAGGTTCTTAAACGTCAGGCACATTTAAATATGGACAAGAAATTTAATACCAATTGGATGTTGGGAGAGATTGTCATGGATAAAGATTTCACCAGTGGAGGTGAATTTTGATCATGAAATTCAATAAGTAAAGAAATTGGACAACGTTAAACCACTTTCTATTTAAATTTAATGAGATGTTGAGTATTGCTCCGAATTTTATTTTTAAATGACATGTAGACAATATCAAAACCAATAAGTAATAGTGAGACAGCAAATTCATTTTATTGGATTAAATCTTCGCAGAAAGTAAAGAAAGGTGGAAAATATGGCTATGGATTTATAGTCCAGATCAAATGAATGAAATATGCAAGCAATTAACATGCCATCTCCATCAAAGCAAAAGAACATCCGTTTTTCCTTCTTATTGAAGGGCATTTCCAGATTGATAAACAGACAACATCCTCCATGACAGGGTCACTACTGATTCAACTACTTTAATTCTGTAGCTTCCAAACACTGCAGCTCAGAGGACGAGGATAACACGCATTGGAACAACAACTTTGCTTATAAACAATGAGCCATCATAACTTGGACACACATCAACACTTCTTCGCCATCTCTGTATCTGAACTCTGAAAAATGCTACCAAAATCATATTGGAGTACTTTCACCGCAGGGGCTGCAGCGATCAAGAAGCTGAAATGCATGAGCAACTTCAGATAAATGCGAGAATGCTTGCCTTGGCAATAATACTCAACACGAGAAGATAAGTCAATAAGGAACAACAGAGAAAAGGTAAAAGAAAAACTAAAACTGGACATGCATGGAAAAGGAGTGTAATTAGAGAGAAGGCTGGGAAGGAATAAATGCTCTGAGTTAAGAATGAGCAGAAATCCTCATGGAATTATAATTATTCAATTATAAGATTCTGCAAATTTACAGAACTGAAACAAGGTCATAATTTCTCACAGTTTAACTGTATAAAGACAAATTCAGCTCTTTCTCTTCATCAACTCAAATATTAAAGCGAAAGTACAATTTCACTTAAGCAGCTGCAGGTTTATATATATATATATATATGTGTGTGTGTGTATGTATGTATATATATATATATATAGTCTGAGGGTTGGGAATAGAAAGAAGAACTGGGGCTGCTTTAAATATGACTGCAGGTCAGATCTAGTACCACAATGAGAGTGGATATTTGGATGCGAATGCCAGATGCAATATTTCCAAAGTTGGTACTGATACCAAGTTGATTGGAAGTGTGGGCAATGAGGAGGATGCAGAAACTTCAAGGGGATACAGTCAGACCAGTCAAGCAGGCAGCAGCAAGGCAGGGAGATATTATAGAGATTCACGGGAGGTCATCGACTTTGGCTAAGAGTCCTCACCCATAGAAAGAACATTTTTAAATAGCAAGTTGTTAGCTGTGGTCAAGGATCTAGGTGACCTTGTAAACAAACCATTGCAAATTAAAGTGCAGGTACATGAAGGTAGGGTCAA